>NC_083288.1:21809440-22114508 GCF_963506605.1 Zootoca vivipara | reverse complement strand
TTCTTGTATGATTGTTGTCCAGAATAGTTGCATTTTGGGGCATTCCCATCACATGTGCCTGTGGAGAAAAACTATTGATGAACAAAAACCTGCTGATAATTTTATGTTGGAGATGGAGGTTAGAATTCTACCTGAATGACAATAACAACAAAGTTTGGCATCTTCTGCTAAGAAGAAAGCCTACCTGAATATCTGAAACAGGTAGGAACTTTGGAAAACGAATTTATGCATCAACCAGCATATTAAGAATAATTGCATACAGTATATGCTAATTGCATATTTTGTCCTGATTCTGATAGCTATAGAGTTGGGTGGGATAAAAGCCATGCAGAGCACTCAAGCCCCGCCTTCTGCTTATTTCAAGTCCTGCTTTGTCTGGTTTGAAAATTCAGCACATACTGCCTATGTATCTTTTCAGTCATGAGGGCTAGAATCACCTTTTTTAAATAAAAAAGCTGAAATTCTCAGAAGGCTGAATTCTGTGTCAGCAAGGGGAAGCTGTGTATGTGTGAGATGGTAGATGAATGGAATGCAAGCAGTCCTTGTAGAGGTGCTCATTTAAGATTGATTAAGCTGGAATCAAAAACGTTTGATCTTAAACAATCCCAGCCTGCACAGCAGCTCATCCCTCTCTATATGAAAGAGGAGCCTGTGGCCATCAAAAGGGGAACAACTGGAATAATTTTAATTGCTGCAGTTAAATGATTTTAAAATGGATACAGTTTTTCCTCATTTTTTCCTCATCTTTTTCTATTTCCTGTTTTAGTGCTTTATCGCTGCTTTATTGTACTTTCTGATGTCCTAAAAATTTGTATAATGGTTTTACTTTTAACCTATGCTGGGAACTGTAGTTTAATTTCAGTTAGAGAATTTCAGCTTTGTGAGGGGCAAACTACAGTTTCTGGGATTTTGGGAAAGGGGGAGGATAAGCCATGTGCTTTGACTGCATTGTGGTGTACACAGTGACAGCTAGGACTTTGGCTTTCCTTTCTGTTTCCTTACTGAAAATACGAGGCTGGGAGAGATGGGGCGGGCCTTTGCCCGCTCTTCAATGCCCAAGACGACCAGGTTCCTGGTAATGAACCCATGCCTCTGTCCCTTTAGAGACCGTACTTTTCTGCCTTCGGAGGGAGAGAATAAACACTTCTCAGAGAGGGACCTCCCTGCTGTCTCTGGCTGATTCATTAATAGAAAGATGACTTGACCTCTTTCCACATGAGATTTGGAGTTGATTCGCACGTGCATGTATATAGCGTTTGAAATGTCATCACTCAGTGACCCACTGCTGAGTGTGTGAACTGTTTCTAGTTAAGTCAGGCAACATGAAATCGCTGCCTGCAGTGTTTGGCCTGAAAGGTCCCCTTACTCTACATGCTGCTTAAATTTCTGACATTTGTGCAGATTATTTTTGGGGGGTGGGGTGGGGGGACAGCAAAGGCGTGAGGCTTCCTCAGTCCTCAAGATGAAATAGATGTTGTCGGACCAGAAAGGACGCCATGGTGCTCTTGTATGAGACTCAATGTCAGACAGCGTGATCCACAAGAGAGAAACATGCTGGTGCAGATTCTGGGGCTAGACATTGGCCGAGCTAGGCCTCAAGCTTATTTACATATTCAGCCACCTTTCTTCTGAGAAGTGCAAGGTGGTGCACGTGGGTCATTGCCAAATGAAATGGCTAACAAGGCACTTGCTGCAAAGTCTAGAGAAGATGCTTTTTTTGAGTCAGAAACAACCAACCATCATTGCATAGCTAGGCCTCCCCTGCCCATGTCTTTTTCAGAAACACTGGTTCTGTATTGCTAGAGATACAAGAACATAGAATCTCAATCGTCTCTCCGTCCAAAAGGCAATAACATTTTCCTAATAAGAGACTGTTCCTCTGTCGACCAGCACCAACCTCCCCTAACCTGGTGCCCTCCAGATGTTCTGGACCAGAATTCCCATTATCGCCAGCCTGACCAACACCCAACTTGGCTAACCAATACAATCCGTAAACACAGGGTGCCCATGGGTAGAGATCACATGTGCTGCAGACCTTGCATTCAGAATTAACAGCTTTGGTTGACTCTTCCAAGTAAGTCAAGCTACATATTAGTCAAGTCGTTTTATTACGGTCAATGACCAGTAGAGCTAGCTGTCAGGGTCCCTAGCAAATCTGATTTGGAAGAGGGGAATTAATTCCTGCCTCCGGCATAGTGATCAGACCCCAAGTGAAAGAGAAACATATCCAAGAGGGGGTTTAACCTGCATGGCTTTTACAAATAATTCTTGTTAGTTTGGTGAGGGTGTTGACAATTTTCTCTTGGAAATGCCAAGTCCCACTTGTAGAGTTTGTCAGGGAGATGAATTTACAATTAAAACAGTTTAACTTGTTGAGGCATCCTAAAAAGATAGCCATTCCATGCGTCACCTGGCTTCCTTAGACAGATCTAAAGGTTGAAAAGCAGATGGATCAGAGGCAGCCTTGTAGAAAATCCTGTGACAATTTTCTGTTTTTCAATGGTTGAAGTCTACCAGCTGAGGCAGCCACTGGCCTCTGTCTAAAGAATAGACAGGTATCAACTTTATGTACAAGCACACACATTCTTGCCAAATTCCAAATAAGACATACCACCAAATGCAAAAGAGTATAAAGTTTTTGTTTTTGTTTTAAAAAGGAGGGGGAAACCAAGCACATGAATGCCTTCCTAAAACAAAAGCTCAGACTTCACAATGTAATAATAATGATAATAACAACAGAATTGTACTTATTAATATTATTATTAAGTTTGTTGTACTGATGAAGCCAGTGGCAGAGATGAAATATGCATTTATAGGAAATAAAACCACAGAGGGGCAGGTGTCTGGCTGATTATTCAACAGCGCTCCCAGCAGCACAGGCAGAAGGAATTGAGACACTCTGCAAAACTGTAGCCCCAGATGGTACCCGCTAGATTGGTTAATCAGCCATGATCTTTTTCTAGCAAACACACGTGGGGTTGAAGAAATGCTGCTCTCCAGCCTCTCTCCTCTCGCTGCAGAGAAAGAAAGAGCGAGCATTAATGGTCTTTTTGTATAATACAAAATAAAATAACAGCCTTGTCCCCATCCCCTCCCCCAAACTCCAAAGTGCACCAGCCATAATTTATATTTAATGCAGCATGTCCCCCAAGGGCTGACACAGCACCAGTAGAGCAATGCCTTGTCTTGCTGGAGGTGTGTGTGCGCGCATGCACACACAAACACACACACTCTTGTTTGCTACTGCAAACAGCTATGGTGAGGGTTTTTTTTTTAAGCGCTTGCCTGAATGAAAGCAATTCATTCCACTGATTCAGGACCAAGCTGAACATTAACAGTTTTATATTTAAACCCAGGTCAGTCACAGGTCACATGGAAAGCAAGGAAATTGAGAGATTTTTCATTTTTAGGCATACAGTTTTTACCTTCTCCTTCAAGTGGTTTCTTCCTTAGCTAAGCTTTGACACAGGACATAGGCTCAGCTGGGAGAAAAGCACTTCAGGGTGGGAGTTAGTGAGTGTTAGATAGCAAGTTGAAGAGAGAGTGGGGAAGTTAGGGAGTCATTTTATTTGTTTATCATATCATTTGTTAGGGAATTGTAACATTAGTTAGGGATGTGTAGCTGTGAGAAAATCACGACACCTTTTAATATGTAAGGAGGACTTCTTAGTAGTCCTTGTATTCTGATTCTATGAAGATTTAGAACCCTAGGACACAATCCCTCCCCAGTCATGGTTGGATTGTTTCAAAATGATTATCATCAGGGCCAGTTTAAATGCTTCAGGTGAAATGCTTGCCTCTTCTTTTGTTGGTATAATTATTACAACAAGGCCATCTCCAAGTTTTGGAGGGTGTTTTGACAATATGTGCTCTGAGTCCAGCTCTCCATGAGATGCGCATGATAGCAAATTCATGTCAAGTCTGGTGGTGTTGGATGTCCCAAGTTAACAGCAGCATGAAGGCACCACAGCCCCGGTTTCTCTCCTATTCCCCATTCTGTCCTTGGTTGAAAACGCTATGCAACCTATTAAAGAAGTGCCAAGTTCATCCTCTGGTATGTGAGAAGAAACCAGAAACCAGAGTCATTTTTGCGAGGCCGGATGAACACGACCGGTTCTAATAATTTGGTGAGGAAACATCCTGTGTGGAGGCAAGGGAATGATTGTGAGGCCACTGAGAATCTGACTAATTGGGTAAGTAGGAGGTAAATCCCTGATTTGAGAAGGCCTTGGAGACATCCCTGTTGAAGAACAGAGATGATAATTATTTCGCTTTACTACTGACCTTTCCCAACAGGGTCACTCGGTTCATCTATTATTTTGATAGTGAAGGAACCAAAGAAAAAACTACCAATTAAAAGTTTTCCAGAACCTTGAAACCTGAAGGAAAGGTACCATCACCAACTTGCCCACTGCTTTTAAAGTTAAAGCCTTTTAGTGTCAGTGTAGTTCAGCAGTTAGATTAGGAGCTACCACTGTGCCACCCACAGACACGCACGTGCCCACAGGGTCCTACCCCACTGAAATTAGGCTTGAAACAAGCATTCTGTTGCAGCCAACAGATGGCTATGGGAAGCATACAGACAGGACCTGAGAGAGTCACAGCACTCTCCCCATCTATGGTTTCTAGCAACTGGTTTTCAGAAGTATACTGCCCCCAGTGGTGGAGGCAGAACATAGCATCAAGGGTAGTACAGTGCTTCCCCCTTTTAAAGGCATAGTCATAAAGTAAGCCGTAGCAGGCTTTTTAAGCATTTGTTAAATAGAAGACACCCCCTGAAAATAAGCCATACTTCCGCGCTGCACCAGTGCCGTCTTAAGTGCCCCAGGCGCCGTGGTGCGCCGGATCCTTCCGGCGCCCTCCCGCCCCATTTCCCAGTGCGGTGGGCGCAGCTCGCGGCGCCCTCCTGGCGGGCCGGCGCCATGGTGCCCTGCGCCACCCAGCCTGTACATAGGGCCAGCCCTGGCTGCACAGAGTGAGACCGCGAGTGCCCAGCCAGCCAGCGGGACCCAGCACGCTGGCCACAGTAGGAGGAGGAGGACGTCTGCCTCTTTTCGGGAGGAGGAGGCAGACGTCCGGAACCGGCACCTGCAGCCAGGCCCGGCGGAGGCAGGTCCGCTGCTCGCCCCTGGGGGCTGTGGAGGCGGCTGGGCGGGGAAAGTCGGAGCCCAGCCGGGCAGCAGCAGCAGTGGGAAGATGAGGACGGTGCTGCTGCTGGCTGCGGCCGGAGGAGGCAGGCGCCCGAAAGCGGCGGCTGCTGCAGCCCCGACTGCTGTTGCTGCTGGTCCAGGTGGAGGCGAGCCGCTGCTCGCCTCACCCCTGTGGGTCGCGGAGGAGGCTGGGTGGGGACAGCTGGAGCCCAGCCGGGCAGCAGCAGCAGCAGCGGGAGGACGGCGCTGCTGCTGGGTCCCGCTGCCTCGGGACGAGCGGCGCTGCTGCGCTCTTTGTCGGGGCTGCAGCAGCTGTTGCTTGCAGGCGCCTGCCTCCTCCGCCGCCTGAAAGCGGCGGCTGCTGCAGCCCTGACAAAGAGCGCAGCAGCGCCGCTCGCCCCAAGGCAGTGGGACCCAGCAGCAGCACCGTACTTGTCCTCCCACCGAGGACACTGTCTTATATTTTTTAATATTTTTTTCTTGAGTGAAAAAAATATAAGACAGTGCCTTAAAATGTGGGAAACACGGTAGCCATTGATAGCTTTATTCATTGAAGTAAATAAACAAGAATTAACGGTGAAAGAAGTGAGTCTAGAACAGGCACCCCCAAACTTCGGCCCTCCAGATGTTTTGGACTACAATTCTCATCTTCCCCAACCACTGGTCCTGTTAGCTAGGGATCATGGGAGTTGTAGGCCAAAACATCTGGAGGGCCGAAGTTTGGGGATGCCTGGTCTAGAATACCCCCCACCCCCATCATGAACTGGCAGGACACCAAGGAAGGGGGAGAGGATCCTGGCAAGGGGTGTAGCCACGATTGGGACCCACCAGGACAAGCTGAAGATGGGGAACGGGAGGTTGGGGATTTAGAAGGTACTCAAGGGACACCAGTGGATGTTGAAGGAGCACCCGACAGTTCAAAGAAGCCTGGGAAGGCAGACACATCACCAGAACCAGAGGTGCCCCCGTCTCAACAAACGGCATGGGCTCTGAGGTGTCAGGAATAATGGGAAGAGCCTGAGGAAGGCAAGAGACCACAGCCCAGCTTACTTGTTGCTCAGGTGAAGATCCTGGGACTCGTCCTGTAGGAGGTTTGTGGCCACCAAGCTTGATTAAGCTCAGGGCAGGTGAAGATCACGTGCTTTCTTAAGAGGAGAGGAGACACAGCTGGAGCAAGCTCAGGTGCATCAATAATATTGGGAGGAATAAAGGAGAAGTAAGGCAGACACACTGTTTCTGATCAACTTTCACTGTAGGTGGACCATGGCTTGGCTGCTTCAGGAATACCAATGGACTGCTATTTCAAAACTGAACTTAGGATTCCAGCCCTGGATCATCTTCTGAGTCCATTGGGCTGTCTGACTGCTCTCTAACGTTGCCTTTGGGACTGTGTGCACTATCGGGACTTAACTCGGAGTATTTCCCTGCCTTCTGCCTTCATATCAGAATAACAAAAAACAAAACAAAAACCATTTACTGAGAAGTCTCTCCATTTACTGAGAGCCTTGCTGGCTACTGCTTGGTCTCAATACTAGAAGAGAGAGAGGAAAAACTTCTGCAGACCCAGAAGAAACACCCCACCCCAACATCCACAGAATGAAAATGTACCTGATAGGTCAAGTTGATTGAAATGGAAGGCACAATGCACCTGATTGGTAGGCAGCTCTTCAGAACCGCAGCACATCCCCTAAGTTACTTAATGGGCCCTGAGGGACTCCTCTGATTGGCTAGTGCTACTGATCAGGGAACTGAAGGGCACAAAAGGACAAATGGAAAAGCAGGGAGTCCTCTAACCTTGCTTAACCCTTTCCTACCTATAAGTGAGAGTAGCTTCTCCTCCTCCTCCTTCAAGTGGGAACTGCTCTCCCTAGTAATGTTTTGTGATTGGCGGTGCTGTTCAGCCAACACCCTTTAAACCTCTGGCAACCCTTTGAAAACCCCAGCAGCACTTACTAGACTGGTATGAATGGTGGCAATGGTGGTTTTCAATCTTCCTCATCACTGGAGGACACGAGTACAAACAACAACAAGGGGGTGGCTGTGCTTCAGACAGGTACCCCAAAGTGCTTTCTCAAGCGCCAACTCTCCACAGGTCTCTAAGGTCAACGCAAAGACTCATGGGATTGCTAGCTGCCTTCCTGCTCTTTTTGCACCATTTTTGCAGCTTTCCCGCTCTTTGGGGGCCATTCTTGCCCTTTTTGCAGTTTAAATTGACTTATTTAACTATTTCACGGCGCTGTGCCTATAGTGTGTGTAAGTGGGGAGATGCCTGTATGTGAGAGGGTAGGTGGTTGAGGGATGATTTTTGGCTGAGGGCTGGCAGTGCCCTATTTGCCCAAATGGATCAGCCTCCACTGTTTGACACAATATGGGTGCCTTTCCCAATGCAACTTGGAGATGCTGAGCAGAGTGGTTGGGAGCTGGGTTGAGGTATTCAGAACCTGTAGAGAGAGGCTGGAGTTATTAAGACTTGTTGTTCTTTCCAGTGATCTGTCCATGGTCCTGCAAGCCTTGTGGCTGGCTGGCCTTCATTAGGCCCCTACCAGGATCCCTTTTCTAGGAGTTACTGCGTCTGAAGCCTCTATGGCCCCCCTCCGCCCCCCAGGCCAAGCTCATTACCATACCCATTCATTGATCCTACTTCTCTCCAGGACCCCAGACTGTTAACTGGACCCCCTAACTGACTGGCCATGTTTGCGGTTTGTCTCCTTCACCCAGTGGTACACAATGTGTATCTATGTGTGTGTTTTGTGTAATGTATTTTGCTTTTACTACTCAATTTGAAGAACACAGAGATGTAAAGGGCACTCAAGTTCACATTGGACTGTTGAAATTTTTACTTAGCACCCCTTACCTACATACAGTGGTTCCTCGGTTTTTGAACATAATCTGTTTTGGAAGACCATTCGAGTTCTGAAACGTTTGAAAACCGAAAACTCATAGCCGACAGCTAGGCCTCAGGATCTTGCACTCAGCAGAAGCCACGTGGTATGTTCGACTTCTGAGGCATGTTTGAAAACCGAAGCAGTTACTTCCAGGTTTACGACATTTGAAAACCGAAATGTTCATCAATGGAGATGTTTGAAAACCGAGATACCACTGTATTTATTTTGCTTTGAAAAATAATCAGATATGCCACCCCACGCCATCCACTCCATATGCGATTGGGATACAGCCATCTTTAAACGAAAGTGTCTATCACTGTAATGTCTAGTTAGGCTCTGGCTCAATGGAATCATACCTAAAATAAAATAAAATAAACTATGCATTGCCTACATACACTTTCATTCCTGCGTTTGCAGACTTTAAGGACTAGAATATTGGTGTTTGTTTTTTTAAAGAGGACACTCCCATGTTTCCATTAAAGGCACTGCTGCACTTATTTGATGTGGTCACGCAATTGCAACATCTGCAAATCCTTGGTCATGCCTATTTCGCTGTCAAGATGCAGATGGAGAAGACCTGGCAACACCTGAGCAATGCAACATGTGGCTATATATCAGGAGACAGCGTTCCATTTTACAGTGCCACCTTTACTTTTGTCAGACAACTGTGGACTTCTAGACCACAGATTCAAGTTCTGATGAGAGAATACAAAAGGAAAATACACAAGGAGAATAAAAACCTCAGGCCTGATTCAAAGGTCCAATTCCAGCCACCCTGACACAAGATCAAATAGGAAACACCTTGCAATGCTTTTCCAGTGGGTGTCGGCTTAGTTGCATCTCCAGAGGAAACAAGATTCATATCCAGAGCACTTGCTTTCAGGGCTAAATTCTCCCATAGCACATATATAGGGCCAGCGCTACCATTGGGCAAAATGAGGCAGCTGCCCTGCTCTGTGCCTCCTAAGCTGGCCTACCTACCTCAGCTATAGTAAAACAGGCTGTCCCATCACCAGTCTGGTGCAGGAAGATTCTGCTACCAGTCTGGTTGACTTTTGTACATGGAATGGGAGAGAACCATCTTGTTCTTTGCCTCAGGCTGCAAAATGTGTTTGGCCAACCCGAAACTTAAGGAGGAGCTCTCCACCAGGTGTAGCGAACCTTTGGCCCACCAGATATTGCTGAACTCAGCCACAGTAAGCATGGCCAATGGCTATGGATGAGGGGAGCTGTATTTCAACACCTATAGGGCCTCGGGTCCCCCATACCTGGTCTAAGAAATAATGCCGCAACACAGGTAACCCACTGGCAGGGCTATGGTGAGAAAAGATGTATTTTTTCAAAACCGTAGCCCTCCAACATCAATATTTCACTCTCCACAGCAGTGAATAAATATTTGAAAAGAAAAGACCTGCAGCCAACAATTTAGCTGATTTGTTCCAATCCGTACAAAATGTGGGCTCCCTACCTCTTTGGCTTCCCTTCTTGTTTGGCTCCCTGGCCCAGAAGTCTTGGTCTCCAGAGCTCCCTTTCCTCTCCTCTCAATTTCTCTTGGCATACAGCCCTTCCTCTCGCTATAAGTGAGGTTTGCGGATGTCATCCTTCTTTCTCCTTGTAACTTCCTTTCCCAACACTACATAAGAAGAGCCCTTCTGGGTCAGGACCAGAGGCTGATCTAGGCTGCTTCCAGACAAGTGTTTACTGTAGGATTGGTGCTCCTCATGCATGCAAGGGTTTTTTTTTTTTTTGCCGCATCTGCACAAGATCATTGCCTCCTTGATCATTGAAAAAATCTCCACGCCCTTATTTAATTCTGCTGTCTGTCTATCATCTATTGCATTTATAGCCCATCTTTTTCTTCAAGGATCTCAAGGTGGTGTACATGATTCTCCCTCCCTCTCATTTGATCCCCACAACAACCCTCTGGTGTAGGTTAGGCTGAGATGATGATGATGATGATGATGATGATAATGTATTACTTATACCCCACCCATCTTGCTGGGCCTCCCCAGCCATTCTGGGTGGCTCCCAACAGAATATTAAAAACACGATAAAACATCAGACATTAAAAACTTCCCTAGAGGCAGTGACACAGTTGTTAGCATAAATCCTCTGCATGGCACAGATGCTGCATGTGGCTGAATGTTTACTTTATATGATTGCTGTAACTTTCCCACACAGGAGCTCAAGCTGTAACCTGATCTCCTGTCATGTGATGTTCTTTGTTCTGTTTCTACTTTCATTTTCTTCTGAACGGAGAGTGATGGCTGAACACTTAAACCACACTCTCTGAATAAACGTAGATTAGCACCTACGATTGTTTGCTGTCTTCTTTACCGAAGCCAGTGGCAGTAGTAAGAATATTGGTGATTTACACCCCAATATTCTAACAACAGTCACCCAATGATTTTCATGGCTGAATGGGAATTGAACCCTAGTCTCTCAGATCCTAGCCTAATACTCTAACTGCACCACACCTAGTTCACAATGGCACACTATATTGCATTGTATCTATATTTATAAATGTAAAAAGGACATGTTTGTGTGTCCGGACTTTTCTCCGAAACCGCTGGACCGATTGCGTTCAAATTTGGAGATGTCACATGCCAATATGCGAGTGTTTGTATGACACACTTAGGCCAGATAAAACCCCCCAAACCCCCAAACCCCATCTTCTAGAACTCACAACTCACCCTAAAGAGCATGCTGGGAAATAGAAGCCAGAATCAACGTCTCCAAGGGTGGGGCAAGAGTGTGACGTTTACAACAGCCACAGGCAAACCAGGCCCCACTGACGGCAAAGACAGGCCAAACCCCACAGCGCCATCGGAGGCTGGCCGGCCCTCACCGCCTCTGCTGCCTCCCCGAAAGGCCCGCCACAGCCCGCCGCCGACTCCAGCAACAACGGCGCCACAACAGATGGCCCAAACCCGCCCCACCACCGCAAAAGAGACGGCCCGATCCTGCCTGCCCGCACCGCAAAAGAGATGGCCCTAGCCCGCCCGCCTGCCCCGCAAAAGAGACGGCCCAATCCCGCCCGCCCCGCAAACCGCCGACATCGGAGGCCGGACGGCGCTGCAACAGTGTCCGAAACAGGCCGGACCCCGGGGTGGGGGGAGGAGGGGTCGGGATAGCACATGGGTCAAGACAGGGGGGGAGGGATGAATCAGGAAAGGGGGGAAGAGGGACCCAGATACCTCATGGGTCTGGACAGCCTTGGGGGACCCACAGGGATGACCCACACTGAAGGTGAGGGGAATCTGAAGGGGGACTCTGAGGGCCCATTTAACAGACTGAGCCACAGCAACGCGTGGCCAGGCCAGCTAGTATCCTATATTGTGATATCTCAACAACCTGTTTGCAGATTAAGCCTCTGTATCACATCTAGTCCAGCAAAAGGTTTCCAACTGTGGCCATGTATATGCTCCAGGAAGTGAGAAAACATGACCTGAAGGCAAAGTTTGCGCTTGACACCCAGCAGCTGGTATTCAGAGGCGTACAGCCTTTGACTGTGAAGATTCCCCTTAGCTTTCTTCTCTTCTGACGTGAAGATAAAACTTTAAAAGTGCCTAGCACAAAAGCCCCTGTACCCAACTGCCTTCAGTTTGTCAGGTTTCTTACCCAGCGGCCCTTCTCTCATGTCTGCAGTTTTCAGATCAGCAACTGTTATGAGATTTGGCAGGATTCAGGTCTTCAGAAGGTGCGACCTCTCCTACAAATTTAATCCAGTTCTACCCTAAAATATCAGACTTTAGAGGTGCTCAATACAAAAACTGCAGGATCTATTTCTCTGTACTAGGGCAAGCTTCACCCACTTTGGAGGGGCTAGTGTGTTTGCAAATTTCATCCATTTCTGCCAAAAGGGGAGGAAAGTCAAAAGTGCCCCCCCACATTTCCCAGAAATGAATTGGGGCAGGGAAGAGGTAAATCAGCTTTGAATGGACCATCTGAGTTAAATTTGGTGGTCTACAAAGTGATTTGGATGGGAGGGGGCTATTTTCCAAAGCACCCAATGGAGGTCTGAATTGAATCTTATGGCCTTAATTCCTATTTCCGGGTGCTTGGGATCCCTACCCTCACCAAGTCATTCCCTTCCATCCCTGCATTATTATTCTATCCACTTTCCTCCAGAAGGGAAGGCGGAGCTCCTGTTCCATTTCTTCCTTGTTCTGTCCTTTTTCTACCAACAAGCTCATCCCAGCAGTCATCCTACGCATGCAGCAAGAAAATCCAGCTGCTTTGAACAAGATTCACTTTCTTCCTGGAGTTTTAAGAGGATTTTCTCATTAGAACGTGCAGCTTTGCTGATTATGGAGAGGCGGCTGAAGACTTAAATCCTTGGCTGACCATCCAGACCCCAGGTCTGTCCGTCTGGAACCGAAGCATGTTACGAATTCCCTATGAGTGGATTTAGGTGCTCCTAAAATGACCTTTTTTTACCATGCTGCTTAACACACACCCCTGCTATTGAAACCCTCCCTTTCCACTCAAGGCTTGCACAAAGATGGGTTTCCCTTTTCTTGCAAACTCCCAAGCCGCAACCAGAAAAAAATCTTGTTAGGTGCTGAGAACGTGTCATCTAACCGTTTGCTGTCGTCACGTTGTACAAGATAGAGGTTAAGAAAAAGGAGCCCAAATTAATTTAACAGGCAAATTGAATTTCAGCTCATGAACATAGTAGCTGCTGAGATGTGAATATCCCACAAGGCATTTGAATTCTGACCACAGACGCTCCACCATCTCCCCATCATGACATTTTGTCACATCTTCAGCACAAGGGTTGAGCTTCCTTTTCGAGTCTAGTGGGGTTTTATTGGGGGGGGGTGCATGGGCGTACCCAGGATCAAAACTAGGGGGGGGCAAGGGGAGGGGCCAAGGCACGGAAGGGGAGGGGCCACAAAGTGGGCGGGAACAGCGAACAAAGTGGGCGGGAACAGATGCTTTTAAAATGTTCTTAAAATAGAACATTTGATGAGCGTATCTGCTGGTGGCTTAAGGTTTGCGGATTGCAATAGATGTGTGTGGTAGAGAAGGACATATGTTAATGCAAGACGAGTAAAGACAGAGCACAGCATATATATACTGTATATAGCAACTCCGTTGGGAAAACGGTCTCTGCTAGGATTATATGGGCTGCGGGAGGTTGTGTGGCGGCCAGCCTGATCGCAAACGGGTTACCTCTTACTACGTAACAAGACACGTATCGAAGTATTGTCGCACCGCAGCATCCCTTGGAACAAACCTGCCCCTTTATCCCTAATTGATGTCTCACAAAAAGATAGCCGCGGTTCTGCCGACGGCGTCTTAATTATTTTGCTTTGGGTCTGACAACCGCGTTGCAAAAAGCGGGGATGTCTACCGGGAGGAAAGGAAATACGGGGCTTTGGGGGAATGAGGCAGGAAAAGGTCTGCGTAGAGATAATGGAGGGGGCGGTGGAAATCCCGCCAGTCTCGCTGGAGAACCTGCGCATCCCTGCAGTGCATCTGTTGAGTCAGCCCCGCCGCGTTCATCGAGGCCGATTCCGAATCCGTGCGCGCTGTGCACACAACCGTCGCCTTGCAAACCCTGAGCCCGCTTGAAATGAAGGCACTGCAGGCAGGCACAGGCAATGATCGAGCAGCTTTCGAGAGGGGGGCGGGTGCCCAGTACCGTATTTGTGGGGGGTGGGGAGAAGGAAGTGGGTGGGATGGGAGAAGCCCTCTCACCGCGTTGCTGCAAAGGAGGCGCGGGCTCTGAGAGCGGAACTCAAATCCGCAGCGCCTTGTTGCAGGGAGGAAGCCTTTTGGCAGCGCTCCTGACGCTGTAGGCTGTGCGAGGAGGAGCGTGGGTTCCCCGCTCCCTGGTTCCCCGCCGCGCTTGGCCTTGCCTGAGGGCGCGCCGGGGAGCTGGAGGGAGGGTGCGGCGCGGCGCGGCGGGAATGGCGAACTCGCGCTCCGCCTGGCTGTGCTCCGCCTCTGCCCACCAGCCCTGCTTCTAGAGTAGGGCAGCTGCCCTAACTTGCCGCATGGTGGGTACGCCCTTGGGGGGGTGTTGTCTTTGGACAATACACCACCACCTTTAACCTGGAAGAGTTGGAGTGTACAAACTCAGAATCTGCTGACACTGCATTTGACCATCCTGGGTGCTCGGTGCCAAAGGAAGGACGGTGGTGCTTCTGGGATGGTGGACCCTTCCCCCCATTTTAGGGTCCTGGCATGTAGCCACCTTTGCCTACTTCTGGAATGGGTCCTGTTGAACCTAGTCAAATTTGGGAACTGATGTAGTGTGATGGGAACTCCCGCACAAAGAATCCTTGGCTGGCTCTGATCTAGGTCCATATCAGTGGTAACATTCTTTTCAGATGGTAGTTTGCCCTGATGCATTTGGTGGGGGCTCCTCACTGCACAGAGTGGGCCCTGGACATCTCCCCCAAAGTCTTGCCCTGACAGTACCATAAACGGTCTATCTAGTCCACCTTCATTTTTCCAACAGTGGCTACCCAGGTGCCAAAACAGGACATGAGGGCCACAGACCTCCTCTGTTCCCACTATCTGACACTCAGAGGTATACTGCCTCTCATCATGAAGGTTCCATTTAACTGCAGATAGATTCGTCCATCATGAAATTTGTTACTTTAAAAAGTTATCTATGGCATCGCTAGGGGATTTTAATATATTTCTTTAGCAAACCTTGATCTGCATGGCACCGTCTTCATTCTATATTTGCTGTCATTATGTTGTCCCTTTTTGCAGTATCTAGGAGTGTAGAATCTGCAGGTTCTCTCTCCTTCTGCCTTGCCTTCTACCTTTTGTGGCCATTCCAATGAAGCATTTCTTTCTTCAGAACAATGTTCTTTTTTCTTTTTCTGGGGCAGAAAGAGATTGAGTTAAAATAGCCATTGCCTCCGCCATTTAATTAATTTAATCTGTGGGCTTGCAAGGGAAGAGATCCTAATAAGATTAGGAGTGAAGGAAAGAAAGAAAGAATGTGATCAGTATTTCTCCCATAAATGCCATCTTAACAATGAGCTCTGCAGCAGCAAGATATCAGAGAGCACATTTTGGGTCACCTTGTAAATAAATAATCTTACGGTCCAGCAGTCATTCCTTTATTATTATTAGAATCAAAAAGTATGTTATAAAAGATACTCAGATGTGGAAATTAAGACTCTGAAAGCTAGTTGAAAAAGCAGTAATATATGCAGACCATCATTTTTGCTTGTTGCCATAGTAAAGGCTAGTTATCAGGGTTAACTCCACACCACAAACTTTTTAATGACTAAAAATGTTGATGCAGATGTGATCCATGGGATCTTTGGTGTTGTCAGAGGTTCTTGCGGCTACTCTTGAGTAACGACGCTCCACACCTGCTTGTCTTTAAGGTGTTTTTTATTGTGCATTCTATTTACAGTGCAAAGTCTCTGGAAAACAATATCTCTATTCATCCCAGGTGCTTCCATGGTTTTAAGCTTGGTAATGATTTTATTACAGAGAAATTTCAGGAACAGACTGGAAAGGGAAGTTGCTGAATTGGAAATCATTACCAAGCTTAAAACCATGGAAGCACCTGGGATGAATAGAGATATCGGATTCTTATCTCATTATGCATGATCAAGCTTTCTTTAGCACCTCAGCCCAGGACTAATTGCAGCCATCAGCAGCCATTAACACCCATCTACAGGTTTACCACTCCCATCAGCCCATCTCCCATTCCCACCCACCCCCACCACCCTCTGTAGGCACCCTCTGTATATATATAGGGTCTGACACTTCTGTTTCTAGTGTATCTGAAGAAGTGTGCATACACACGAAAGCTCATACCAAAATATAAACTTAGTTGGTCTCTAAGGTGCTACTGAAGGAATTTTTTTATTTTAGCTCAGGTGAGGAATGCTCAGCCCAGACATGTCCACTTTGTTGTCTTAGGACCTGCTTATCACCTCAGCCATCCATCTTAGACTTAATTTTAACCCCACTGTTTTGTTTTTAAAGGCACTGCTGCCTTTTTAAAGTCTTTGTATTTTGAGATTGTTCTGGTTTATTTTATTTGCACTTTAACTTGTTTTTGTATCATGTTACAATTAATTTAGTTTGAAGCCAGAGAGGTGTAAACATTTCTACAAAGATAAATAAATAGCTTCCAAGTATGAATGCATGCAGCAAAACACACACAAACAGAGGGGTGTGTGTGTGTGGTGGTGGAATTACAGTATATATGCAATAATCTATATGACAATCTGTATGTGAGCTACATAGTATTCCTACACAGTATTCTTTACACAAGTTGAAATGTTGCAGGGTTGAAGAAGCCCTAAGAGGGCTGGGGTGGGAATTAAAATTTTGCAGTACAGTAAGTCGATGTAAATTGGCCTCTTTTTTGTCCGTTCTTTTTGACTGCAGGTCTCTTGTATACTTGTATTCGTGTCTTGTTGAACACAACGACTCTTGTTCTCGAGTGGAGAGCAACGAGCACTTCTTTTTATTTTCTGCACATTTCTTTATTCCCATTTAGGGCAGGCTGGTACGGGGTATATATGCATGCCTGGCACGGAGGTGACCTTTTATCCAGGGCTGTGCAGCTGTGAGCAGCTGCTCTTTTAGGCTGGAGGTGAACAGAAGATTCCCCCGGCTGCAGCTGCGAAATTGGGGGTGGGAAGGGGGGTGACGGAACCCAGAGCATTGAAGAGACCTTCCTCGGGGTTCAGAGAAGGGACAACTCTTGGAAGGAGGATTGTGGTGGAGGACAGGTGCTAGCGATAGGCTGTGTGGCTCATCCAAGGTTGTAACCACACAGTGGCTATTTGTGAAGAGAGTGACTCCTTAAGTATTCCAAGTCCCTTCCTCAAACTGCATGTATATCTTGATTTTTTGAATTCTCTTGCAGCGGAATCTTACACATGTCTTAGCAATAGGTGAGTTCATAGGGTTGGACCCTAAACCTATTAAGGCTGCATTCCTTGCAGTGATTGACCTGAGAATAGGACCCATTGAATTCAGCACAACTTACTTCTGAGTTGACCTGTATGGGCTTGCAGTATAACTTACAATGACATAAGACAAAGCTATTTTCAGTAGCGGGGGTGACAAATTGCTATAATTTTAGATAGAAATAACAATGCATCTCACCATTGTTGTAGTAACACCATAGAGAGGAAGGCTTGGGACTAGGAGACCTGCATGGCCTTCTCAGTCTGCTGTCAAGGTGGTAATGTTGATGGGCAGCTTCAAGGTTCCTGCTGCTGTCCATTTTAGAGTCCTTTCTCTTTAAACTGGGCTTAGACTGAATATGGGATGTGGGTGGCGCTGTGGTCTAAACCACTGAGCCTCTTGGGCTTGCTGATCAGAAGGTTGGTGGTTTGAATCCCCGCGACGGGGTGAGCTCCCGTTGCTCTGTCCTAGCTCCTGCCAACCTAGCAGTTCGAAAGCACGCCAGTGCAAGTAGATAAATAGGTACCGCTGCGGCGGGAACTTTAATAGTGTTTCCGTGCACTCTGGTTTCCGTCACGGTGTCCCGTTGTGCCAGAAGTGGTTTGGTCATGCTGGCCACATGACCCGGAAAGCTGTCTGTGGACAAATGCTGGCTCCCTCGGCCTGAAAGCGAGATGAGTGCCGCAACTCCATTGTTGCTTTTGACTGAACTTAAAGGTAAAGGGGTCCTTTACCTTTACCTTTACGTTTACCTTTCCTCTAACAGACTTTCTAATAAGGAATTGTCTTCCTCTATAATGCAGGATACGTGACTATCCAAAGGATTGGGGTAGTATTATTTCAGACACCTTCATTTTAATTTCCCACAATGCCTTGGGGCAACACTAAATTGGACCCTCCAGGGCATGTGGAAATTTAAAATGCCTCCTGCCTGGATCACCATTGTCAATGAGCATCACTGCAGAAGGCCAGAGAGTGGTGGTGTCGTCATCTGTTGGCATAGGAGGGGGCCCACAGGAACGCTTCTAAATAAATAATATGGTTCATGTGTGGATACAGGTGTTTAGAGAGACTCTGGCTGTAATGAATGCGAAAAAGCCTGCAGTGAGGTGATGGTGGGGAGAGGATTATGCATGAGAATTTCTGCCCACATTTTAAAGCAAACTGACCAACTTGCATTTCCTGGACTAATATGTGAATTGGAATGCAGGTGTTATTTTTCACGGCTTCTCCAAATTTTGTAATTTTAGTTTATAACTGGGGGGATGACGACCCAAAGTGCATATAAGGTTAAAGTGCATACAAAAAGTTGGGTGTGTGCGTGGTAACATGCATATAGAATTGTGAAATTATGCTAAAAATAATGCAAACTTTTATTGTGTTTTAATGAAAAAATTGGGATGTGATGAACTTATGAATGAACACATTTGAGACTAATGTGGATGGGAAGCAGACAAAAGGCAGGGGTCAATACTTTGGTAAGTGTGCAGGGATCACACTATACAGCCAAAACTTGTGCAAGCAGCCCTGGTTTTTTCTTTTTCTTTTACAAGGACAACCATATGCATCTTATGCTGCTCATCAGGCCTTTAGATCTGAATCTTTGTTTTAAATGCTGGGCTGATATATTCTGTGCGAAGAGTCTTCATATAAACAGTTCCACAATTGGAAGATTTAAATAAAAATAAAACAAGGAAATTCACAGCCCTCTTCTGACTAAACTGTAATTGTGCTGGAGAGTTGGAGAACTCTGACCTCTGATCTGTGTTATTGCCCTCGTGGCTGGTGTGTGTGCGTGTGTGTGTGTGTGTGTGTGTGTGTATCTCTGTGGTGTGTCCATATTTAGAATGCTGCATGCTGTTCTTGTCTTTCTAAAAAAAATACTGCAGCACTAGAGAAGGGACAGAAGAAAGGCTTCTAAAGTCATCGGGGAGAATGGAGAAAGAAAAGCTTTTTTAAAACTGGTGCTTTTCGGTTAGGGAGAAAAGAAGGAAGGTATGTGATAGAAGCATGTTGCCAGGAGAGAGTGGATAGGGGGGAATTATTTTCTTTCTTTTTAGCATGTGAGAAATAACATTTGGGGTTATCCAATGAAACACTAGTAGGAGGTAAACGGAAGGCAGTGCACCTTATTGACTTGTGGGACTCATTGCTACAAGATGTAGTGATGACTACTAGCAAAGCAATTTTTACGTTCAGTGTTCACCATCCTCCACCACTTATTACAGAGCTTACTGAACTGAAACCAGTTCCTGCAGGATAGGGGGATTCTGGGCACTGGAGGTGGAAGGGGTGTGTTGTGGGTGCGGCCTGCCCTGGGTGTCATCCCTGAGGGGGATGACACCATTGTCCTGCCTCCTGGGATGTTCACTGTGGGCGGTGCCCCCCTGGAACGCAAGCCTTGCCTCGGCAGGTGGCTAGCCCCTCCCCCAGGAGCACAGCATGTGCACCGCTCCAGGTGCCGGAACAGCTAGCTCCGCCTCTGATTCTGGGGATAATTTCCCCAGCATCCTGCATTCCATGGGACACTAACCACAAGTATGGAAAGCATCAAGCACCTCTGGCAACCACAGATGCCTTTTAAAACCCATATACTGCCCTGTATCCACAAGTCCTCAACTTTCAGTTCTTACTTGGTAGCCTTGGGCAAGGCTTTATTTCAGACTCTTATCTAGTAAACAGAGTGAACTCCCGTGTGTGAATTCATCATTCAGTAACTGCAACGGCAATGGATGCAAGAAGAAACCAAATAGCAAACCTCCTAGCCCAGACAAAGCTTTCCTGTTGCCAAAATTGGCCTATCAATGAATAAATGCAGCTCATAAGCTATATACCATGGTTGCTGAACCTCAGATTTGTCTGTATGTCTGGGATTGCAGAAATATGAGGATTGCCAAGCACCCAGCAGGCCACAAACCTCAAATGCAATAATGTTGTGCAAAAACTTCACATAGTCACCTACTCACAAGGAGTATCTGTAAGCCAGATGCTGAGTGATGCATTTGTGAATCAGCTGTTGCAATGAATGAATGATCAGGCAGCGCTGAGAATAGGGCTTGAATGGAAATGTGAAGAATTTTGGCAGCGTGTAGTGTAGAGCTTTATGCAACTGCTTGGCCACTCACCAGAACTTCAACGCAACTGCCTTCACCTGTCTTGACAGTGGCAATGCATGCTTCCAAAGGCAGGCTGAGCTGTGCTTTGGTATCACAGAGAATTTTGCACCCAAACTCTACAGATCCACCCAGTGCACACTGTACCTCAGTTTGGTTGTGGGCTGCAGTTTGTAAAGGAACCCAAGCATTCATTATTTTGAGTTTTTGCTGGGTACGCTGGGTGGGCAAAAGTTGTTTGGGCAACATCAAAGTTCCAGCTCCCATGCCGCGCCAGAGGACACTGCTGCCAGGCTACATCTCTCTGTCTAAATTTCTGAGACTTGTACTGCTTGGCAGGAGGCAGTTATGAAAGAGAATTGCTAATTCAGTGCAGTTGTTTGGGGGCGATTCCCCTGAGGCCTTCTTGCTTTACTACGCTGTGTGCATATCCTTTACCTTCCAGAGATGCTGAAAAACTAGGTCAGTGGAGGGAGAGAGAGAATAGAATATTCACGGAGAAGGATATATGAATCGTGCAGGCAGCATGACACTCAAACGCAGCACAGGTCTGGTACCTGCTAGCAGCTGGAAATCTAAAGGAGGTCATTTTAGTCCATGCTCATGCCAGTGCTCATTTCTACTTAATAGACGCTCGTGTGCTTTAGCACGTGCTTTGGGGCTGCAATGCTAAGACACAGTGACACTTTATCAAACAGAAATGAGCACTCACATGAGCATAGCCTAAACTAACCTCCCTTGGATTTCCAGACATTGGCTGGTAACTGACCTGGGCTGTGTCTGGACTTGAACACACTTCCGCTTGTCCCGTGCCTAATAAGCAGTTTTTGCTTGCCCCATGCTTTCTAGGCATGACTCCGAGTGGTTTTGCCTTTGCTCCACAACTGTCCCACTCTTTAGTGCTCATTCAGGACAAATGGTAATCTGCTGAAAACCCGATTGTTGTTTGTTCCAGTTCAGCATTAATGTAGTGGGGCAAATCTCTCTGTGACATAAAATGTTTGCCCCTTCTCTAGGGCATATTTCAGCAGTAGCAGATGGCACGGTAGGGTACTGCCTCTCACCTGACACCTGAGTTGCTCATACTTTTCAGGAAGGAGAGTGGGATGTGGTGGGGAAGCCACTGTGGTGCAAATGCGCCAGCAGGAGCCCCAGGTTGGCTTTGCTGGTGCGTTTGCACCATGCTAACTTCCCTGTTCCCCTTCATGGATCAATGCCTTGTCGTGGCGAAGGGGCTTGAATAACTCAGAGAAGCTATGAGCTATGCCATACAGGGCCACCCAAGATGGACAGGTCATAGTGGAGAGTTTTGACTAAACGTGATCCACCTGGAGAAGGAACTGGCAAGCCACTCCAGTATCCCTGCCAAGAAAACTCCATGGACAAAGACAACAGGCATATAAAAGTTATGACGCTGGAAGATGAGCCCCTCAGGTCGGAAGGCGTCCAACATGCTACTGAGGAAGAGCGGAGGACAAGTACAAGTAGATTCAGAGCTGATGAAGCGGCTGGGCCAAAGCCGAAAGGACGCTCAGTTGCGGATATGCCTGGAAGCGAAAGGAAAGTCCGATGCTGCAAAGAAAAATATTGCATAGGAACCTGGAATGTAAGAACCATGAATGGAGGTAAGCTGGATGTGGTCAAAAATGAGATGACAAGAATAAATATCGACATCCTGGGCATCAGTGAACTAAAATGGAAGGGAATGGGCGAATTCAGTTCGGGTGACTATCATATCTACTACTGTGGGCAAGAATCCTGTAGAAGAAATGGAGTGGCCCTCATAGTCAACAAAAGAGTGGCAAAAGCTGTAATGGGATGCAATCTCAAAAATGACAGAATGATCTCGATACGAATCCAAGGCAGACCTTTTAACATCACAATAATCCAAGTTTATGCACCAACTACCGGTGCTGAAGAAAGTGAAATTGACCAATTCTATGAAGACCTACAACACCTTCTAGAAATGACACCAAAGAAGGATGTTCTTCTCATTACAGGGGATTGGAATGCTAAAGTAGGGAATCAAGAGATAAAAGGAACAACTGGCAAGTTTGGCCTTGGAGTTCAAAATGAAGCAGGGCAAAGGCTAATAGAGTTCTGTCAAGAGAACAAGCTGGTCATCACAAACACTCTCTTCCAACAACACAAGAGACGACTCTACACATGGATATCACCAAATGGGCAGCATCGAAATCAGATTGATTATATTCTCTGCAGCCAAAGATGGAGAAGCTCTATACAGTCAGCAAAAACAAGACCTGGAGCTGACTGTAACTCAGATCATCAGCTTCTTATAGCAAAATTCCAGCTTAAACTGAAGAAAGTAGGAAAAACCACTGGGCCAGTAAGATACAATCTGAATCAAATCCCTTATGAATATATCTCAGGACTATTTAATTGCTCATCCTCTAACATTGTGTATGCCATCAAATGCCAACAGTGCCCTTCAGCTCTCTATATTGGACAAACAGGCCAAACCCTACGCCAAAGGATAAATGAACATAAATCTGACATCAGGAACCAGAAGACAGAAAAACCAGTAGGAGAACACTTCAATCTCCCAGGACATTCTATACAAGATCTCAAAGTAGCTGTCTTACTACAAAAGAATTTCAGAAATAGACTGGAAAGAGAAGTTGCTGAATATCACCAAGCTCAAAACCATGGAGGGACCTGGTTTGAACAGAGATATCGGATTCTTATCTCATTATACATGATAAGCGATCTTCACCCATCTCAACCCTTGCTTTTTCATGCAAAACCATTTGCAGTCGTTTGCGGTCATCAACAGCTATCAGTCAGTCAATCACCCATTTCCACCACCCTTCTGAGTGATCCCCCCTCCCCATCCCCACCCCTCCCCACCCCTTCTCTACATAAGTGCCTGGAAACTTCCATTTCACTGTATCTGAAGAAGTGTGCATGCACACGAAAGCTCATACCAAAATAAAAACTTAGTTGGTCTTTAAGGTGCTACTGAAGGAATTTTTTTTATTTTACTTCGATCCAGACCAACATGGCTACCTACCTGTAACCAGAATTATGAATACACAGTGGAAGTGAGGAACAGGTTTAAGGATTTAGATTTGGTGGACAGAGTGCCTGAAGAACTATGGATGGAGGCTCGTAACATTATACAGGAGGCAGCAACGAAAACCATCCCAAGGAAAAGGAAATGCAAGAAAGCAAAATGGCTGTCCAACGAGGCCTTACAAATAGCGGAGGAGAGGAGGCAAGCAAAATGCAAGGGAGATAGGGAAAGATACAGGAAACTGAATGCAGATTTCCAAAAAACAGCAAGGAGAGACAAGAGGGTCTTCTTAAATGAGCAATGCAAAGAAATAGAGGAAAACAATAGAATGGGGAAAACCAGAGATCTGTTCAAGAAAATTGGAGATATGAAAGGAACATTTCGTACAAAGATTACCATAATCAAGGACAAAAGTGGTAAGGACCTAACAGAAGCAGAAGACATCAAGAAGAGGTGGCAAGAATACACAGAGGAATTATACCAGAAAGATATGGAGGTCTCGTACATCCCAGGTAGTGTGGTTGCTGACCTTGAGCCAGACATCTTGGAGAGTGAAGTCAAATGGGCCTTAGAAAGCACTGCTAATAACAAGGCCAGTGGAAGTGATGATATTCCAGCTGAACTATTTAAAATTTTAAAATATGATGCTGTTAAGGTGCTACACCCAATATGCTAGCAAGTTTGGAAAACTCAGCAATGGCCAGAGGATTGGAGAAGATCAGTCTACATCCCAATTCCAAAGAAGGGCAGTGCCAAAGAATGCTCCAACTACCGCACAATTGCGCTCATTTCACACGCTAGCAAGGTTATGCTTAAAATTCTACAAGGCAGACTTAGGCAGTATGTGGACCGAGAACTCCCAGAAGTGCAAGCTGGATTTCGAAGGGGCAGAGGAACCAGAGACCAAATAGCAAACATGCGTTGGATTATGGAGAAAGCTAGAGAGTTCCAGAAAAACGTCTACTTCTGCTTCATTGACTATGCAAAAGCCTTTGACTGTGTCGACCACAGCAAACTATGGCAAGTTCTTAAAGAAATGGGAGTGCCTGATCACCTCATCTGTCTCCTGAGAAATCTCTATGTGGGACAAGAAGCTACAGTTAGAACTGGATATGGAACAACTGATTGGTTCAAAATTGGGAAAGGAGTACGACAAGGTTGTATATTGTCTCCCTGCTTATTTAACTTATATGCAGAATTCATCATGCGAAAGGCTGGACTAGATGAATCCCAAGCCGGAATTAAGATTGCCGGAAGAAATATCAACAACCTCAGATATGCAGATGACACAACCTTGATGGCAGAAAGCGAGGAGGAATTAAAGAACCTTTTAATGAGGGTGAAAGAGGAGAGCGCAAAATATGGTCTGAAGCTCAACATCAAAAAAACCAAGATCATGGCCACTGGTCCCATCACCTCCTGGCAAATAGAAGGGGAAGAAATGGAGGCAGTGAGAGATTTTACTTTCTTGGGCTCCTTGATCACTGCAGGTGGTGACAGCAGTCACGAAATTAAAAGACGCCTGCTTCTTGGGAGAAAAGCAATGACAAGCCTAGACAGCATCTTAAAAAGCAGAGACATCACCTTGCCGACAAAGGTCTGTATAGTTAAAGCTATGGTTTTCCCAGTAGTGATGTATGGAAGTGAGAGCTGGACCATAAAGAAGGCTGATCGCCGAAGAATTGATGCTTTTGAATTATGGTGCTGGAGGAGACTCTTGAGAGTCCCATGGACTGCAAGAAGATCAAACCTATCCATTCTTAAGGAAATCAGCCCTGAGTGCTCCCTGGAAGGACAGATTGTGAAGCTGAGGCTCCAATACTTTGGCCACCTCATGAGAAGAGAAGAATCCTTGGAAAAGACCCTGATGTTGGGAAAGATTGAGGGCACTAGGAGAAGGGGACAACAGAGGACAAGATGGTTGGACAGTGTTCTCGAAGCTACGAGCATGAGTTTGACCAAACTGCGGGAGGCAGTGCAAGACAGGAGTGCCTGGCGTGCTATGGTCCATGGGGTCACGAAGAGTCGGACACAACTAAACGACTAAACAACAAACAAACTTCCCTGTTACCTCATCCCTCCTTCCTGGGAAGCACCAGAGACTTAGCAGTTGGGGGATCAGGTGAGCGCTGCTGCAGCACCATGCTATCCACTGCTGTATTTCAGTCTGATTTTAGTGAATGAAAGCGGTTCATTGAAATGAAGATAAAATGAAATAAGGAAATATACCGGGGGGGGGGGATTTAAGCTACATTGTGCAAGACTTGAGTGGTAAAGTACTGACATACTAACCTGTGGAAGGCTAGGTTATGCTGCCACTCAGAAGTTAGGTATGATGAGGAAGAAAGGAGAGGAACCTGGACCTGTTTGTCTTTCACCCAATTTGGCTGCCATTTTGTTACTGATCTGAAGTACAGATAAAAAAACAAGGGTTCTAAGTTTGTGGCACCAAATCGTACTAAACTGCCAGGGCTGGCCATTAAGCAGGTGCCTCGGGAGCTAATTTTGGGTATTAAGAAAGGGCAGCAACTTGTTATTTGATTTATATTTATTGGTTTGTTTGTTTTTTGCCAGGGAAGGAGAGAGATGCTTGTGATTTATTTATTTATTTTTGCCTCAGGCACCAAATGACACGACTTGCGGGTGAAGGCGCCCCAGGCAGCAAAACATTTCAGGCTGTCCTTGTAATCTATTTACATGTGAGGATGGGGTGGGATTTCAGGTGGGTTTAAACTCTGGTAACTCCTTGTTCAAATTAAATCCCCCACTGCACCACTTTTGCAGTCAGGTTGTAAAAAAAGAAAGAAAAAACAAGCCAAGAGAATTCTATGCAGATGCATTTTCGCAGTACTGTATGTGTTCTTTGGTATGAGAAGACAGGAGGTGGGAGGGGTTTGCTTCCCTTCTGGAATTTGAGTTTGGGGGGGACATTGCTCTCTTACCTGGCTGGAAGGCAGGGCGGAGCTGGAAGAGCAGCTGGAAATGAGGAGGAAAAGTGTCCCAACAGGGCAGGTAGGCCCAAACCATGCCATCTGTTACTGCTCTCTCCGAAAAGGAGTGGGGGGCCCATTTGCTACAGCCTTCTACCCTCTGTTGTACCCATCACCATAGCTGCCAAGTTATCCCTTTTTTAAAGGGATTTTCCCTTATGCTGAATAGGCTTCCTCGCGAGAAAAGGGAAAACTTGGCAGCTATGCCCATCATTTTGCCTGAGCTGTGGGATGACATGTAGTTAGAGGGAAAAGGCAAGAAGGGTAGGAGAAAAATGCCAGAGTCCTTGCCTCCATCTTTCATCTTGATCTTCTTATAGCTGGTTTCCACAGCAACCGTGTACCTGCATGTGTATGTCTTCCTCCATCCCTCACCATGGCCCCACCTCTCACCTGATTCGTTTCCCTGATTCTTCAGAGGCCATGATATGTGTGTGTGTGTGTGTGTGTGTGTGTGTGTGTGTGTGTATTGCCCCATCCCTAACCCTCTGATGTTGAGTCCCAAGATATGCAGAAGGTAAATGAGATGTGAATAAGGGGTGTGTTGCTGTGTGAACAGGCAAAGGATTAGAAATTTGTCACAACATACAGTTCTTTGTGTGGTCTTCCCATTATTTTTCGTCTTTCATTTCCCCACATTCCCTTATACTGTACACTCTTTCTTCCTTTTGTTTCCTTTCACTGTACTTAGTTTCTTTCCTCCCTTTCACTGTTTTCATCTCCTACCAATACTTAATTTCTACCATTTGGAGATGGTGGAGCTCAGTTCCGCCTGGCAGCCATGCTATCTTGGGATACTTAACTCAGTTTGTGTGTGTGTGTGTGTGTGTGAGAGAGAGAGAGAGAGAGAGAGAGAGAAACAGGCAGAGGCAGGCAAGCAAGTAAATAAGCAGGGAGGTACCTGGCATCTGCTTACTAGAGGTATATTCCTTCTTTATGGTTGCAACGCTTGCATTACTTGCCTGCATTTGTTTCAAGCCTTAAAAAGGAGTTGTTGTTATTATATGTTTATTTATGTACTGCCTTACCTCCAGATCGGGATTCTAGTCTGCTTACAAAAATTAAAACAGTGTGCACAAAATATAGAAATTTAAACACATATAAAAGATAATGGTTAAAAAGTAATTAAACTACATTATGAGTGGAACCAGTGCCCTTCAGCCTCCAGCTTCCTTTCCCTTCTCACTTGGTGGGTGTTTGAGCTTTCACAGCATGGTTTCCAGTTTACTGTATCCTCTCCAGAGTTCATAAAAGAGGCAATTAGGTTTATTTTGGGACAAGGAATGGGACTGTAAGAACTGCTGCCCCCCATCAATGTGTAAGCAACCCCAAATAATAGCCTTTGTGATCCCAGTGTTTACATTCTCCCCCAGGAAGCCTTCCTCTCTGCTTCAAAGGAGTCAAACTACTTAAATGGTTTTGTTCAGTTCCCGCTCTAGTTCAGCTTCCACCAAACATGTTCCGGTTTTCTTCCAGTTCCATCCTATAAAAAGTCAGCAACTAGATTGGCACACATAATGAACCCGTTCAGTTCCGGTCCACATGAGAGAATTTAAATGTAAGAAACAGTATTCTAAATCAATTCACAGTTGCTGACCCCTTTGTACAGCCCCAGATCAAAGCTACTTCATGTACTTCCTTGGTATCAACCCCCCAAATGTTTTGTGAAATTACACTTCTGCAACCTTCATGCTCTTAAGGTCAAGCAGCTTCTCTGAGCTCAGATACAGCCAGTGACATTAAATAAGAAATACTGCTTACTCTTGGGTCTATAGCCTTTAAGCACACTCATTTAGGACTGGTTCTCCTCTTGCTATTTTGAGGTTTCTTCTTACACACTTCTCCTCCACAGTTCACTGTGGGATTCTGAGATTGATCCCAAATCAAGCCTACCATCCTTTGTTAAACAGTATGAAGTTCTTATCCTTAAAATGATTAAAGGGGTGGGTGGGTTTCCAGCTATCCAGGTTATAACCCTCTTGCTCTGTAAAGGCTCTGTTTCAGGCTTGAAATCGTCTGATAATGGATGCGTTAAGAAAGACTTTAAATAAACAAAGTATGGATCTTTTAAATAACAAACAGTACTAAAGATGTAGAAACTTGGCGCAGGGCTAATTGAAGCTCATCCCTTCCCTTTCTGTCCTCCACCTCCCCATGATAGTTCTACGTTTGCTTCAGAAAAGGGCCAGGAAAAAAGGAATCACTTTTTTTATCCAATGGATGGGAATTGACCAAGAACTTTGAGCTTAGGCACAAACTGTTGGGAAAATCTGGTGAGAACTGGAACTGTGAAGAGGAGCAGCTGAGGGCAGGCACAGATGTTCAAAGAAGCATTGGCAGTTGTTATACGGAATGATGGGTGACAGGCGAAGGGGGACACACACAGATCTCCTCTGTGGCAACCTGTGCAAGATCCAAATGCATATGGAATTCACAGAAATCAATGTGGGAGAGAGATGTGCAAGTTCCCCTTTTGCACATTTATCCCAGAAGCAAGAACAGAGCAAGCAAGCACAGGTTGCTTCTGTCCCGACAAGAGACAACCAAGGCCTGCATGCATCCACTGTGGGGTTGCCAAATGTGCTGAGTTACCATGGTTGTAAGAGAGCCACCTCAACTGTGTCTGAAATTTGCCTGGGAAGTGTATCTTCACCTTTAACATAGGAGTGGTTTGGAACGGAATAGTCTCCCATTCATATAACCGGCTCAGTCTGGCTCCACCATTGCCATTGACTCCAATCCTCTCCATATGATACATGTCTCGGCCAGTTTCTCTGTTGCTGAGACCTGGTGCTTTTAACTCCTCTCTACTGAGAGAACAACAAAGAGAAGTTCTGTTGGAATTCCTCCATTATGTACCTCAGGCGTGCTTGAGTCCAGAATAAGCATATGGAAGCAGGCAGCCCAGGCATAAGGAGACAACTCGGACCAACTTTCCTCAGGGAAAGAGTCCTTTTGTGGCTCAGAGGACAGAGAATGTGGAAGGAGCTTTCATTCCCTTGGATGATTTCAAAACACGAATATTTGTTCAAAAGTAGTTGCTGAGCAGTGGGTGCCAGCTTATACCAAAACAGGATTCTTCTCCACTATGATTTCGACAAGGAGGAGAAGTGTTGTGCAGTGCTTGTCCAGAGAATATCTAGGGAGCTTTCCTGAGGTCACTTTGCTAACAAATAGGGAAGGGCAATGGAGAGTTAACTTGGAATAGGTTAGTGCTAAAAGTGTTGTGAGAGGATGTTCTATGCGAGTAAATGTGTGGCGTGTGGATACAAGTACTGGCTTAAACTCCCCACCCCCTATAATAATGTGCACAAATTGCAGCATGTAATTTATTCCCATATCAACCTTGTGAAGTAGGTTACACTGAGAGAGAGAGAACGAACGAACATGTGCATGAGTGAAAAAATTGCCCAAGGCCACCCTGTAAACTTTATGGCTAAGCAGGAATTCAAATGTTGGTTTCCCCCATCAGAATTCAGCACTTTGATCTACTGCATAGCATAAGCCATCTTCAGGCTTTTACTTGTGTGTAAAAGCAACGTGGCATCGGGGACATGCACACTCATTGTGTGTGCTCGCCATACATTTAAAGCATGTTTGAAGCATGTGGCTGGCCTAAGGAAACCCGGGAACTGTAGTTGATCCCTCACGAAGTGACAATTCTCCAGCTTTTAACTTGTTGTTGTTGTTGTTGTTTAGTCGTTTAGTCGTGTCCGACTCTTCGTGACCCCATGGACCATAGCACGCCAGGCACTCCTGTCTTGAACTGCCTCCCGCAGTTTGGTCAAACTCATGTTCGTAGCTTCGAGAACACTGTCCAACCATCTTGTCCTCTGTCGTCCCCTTCTCCTAGTGCCCTCAATCTTTCCCATCATCAGGGTCTTTTCCAAGGATTCTTCTCTTCTCATGAGGTGGCCAAAGTATTGGAGCCTCAGCTTCACGATCTGTCCTTCCAGGGAGCACTCAGGGCTGATTTCCTTAAGAATGGATAGGTTTGATCTTCTTGCAGTCCATGGGACTCTCAAGAGTCTCCTCCAGCACCATAATTCAAAAGCATCAATTCTTCGGCAATCAGCCTTCTTTATGGTCCAGCTCTCACTTCCATACATCACTACTGGGAAAACCATAGCTTTAACTATACGGACCTTTGTCGGCAAGGTGATGTCTCTGCTTTTTAAGATGCTGTCTAGGCTTGTCATTGCTTTTCTCCCAAGAAGCAGGCGTCTTTTAATTTCGTGACTGCTGTCACCATCTGCAGTGATCAAGGAGCCCAAGAAAGTAAAATCTCTCACTGCCTCCATTTCTTCCCCTTCTATTTGCCAGGAGGTGATGGGACCAGTGGCTATGATCTTGGTTTTTTTGATGTTGAGCTTCAGACCATATTTTGCGCTCTCCTCTTTCACCCTCATTAAAAGGTTCTTTAATTCCTCCTCACTTTCTGCCATCAAGGTTGTGTCATATGCATATCTGAGGTTGTTGATATTTCTTCCGGCAATCTTAATTCCGGCTTGGGATTCATCTAGTCCAGCCTTTCGCATGATGAATTCTGCATATAAGTTAAATAAGCAGGGAGACAATATACAACCTTGTCGTACTCCTTTCCCAATTTTGAACCAATCAGTTGTTCCATATCCTGTTCTAACTGTAGCTTCTTGTCCCACATAGAGATTTCTCAGGAGACAGATGAGGTGATCAGGCACTCCCATTTCTTTAAGAACTTGCCATAGTTTGCTGTGGTCGACACAGTCAAAGGCTTTTGCATAGTCAATGAAGCAGAAGTAGACGTTTTTCTGGAACTCTCTAGCTTTCTCCATAATCCAGCGCATGTTTGCTATTTGGTCTCTGGTTCCTCTGCCCTTTCGAAATCCAGCTTGCACTTCTGGGAGTTCTCGGTCCACATACTGCCTAAGCCTGCCTTGTAGAATTTTAAGCATAACCTTGCTAGCGTGTGAAATGAGCGCAATTGTGCGGTAGTTGGAGCATTCTTTGGCACTGCCCTTCTTTGGAATTGGGATGTAGACTGATCTTCTCCAATCCTCTGGCCATTGCTGAGTTTTCCAAACTTGCTGGCATATTGGGTGTAGCACCTTAACAGCATCATCTTTTAAAATTTTAAATAGTTCAGCTGGAATATCATCACTTCCACTGGCCTTGTTATTAGCAGTGCTTTCTAAGGCCCATTTGACTTCACTCTCCAAGATGTCTGGCTCAAGGTCAGCAACCACACTACCTGGGGTGTACGAGACCTCCATATCTTTCTGGTATAATTCCTCTGTGTATTCTTGCCACCTCTTCTTGATGTCTTCTGCTTCTGTTAGGTCCTTGCCACTTTTGTCCTTTATTATGGTAATCTTTGTATGAAATGTTCCTTTCATATCTCCAATTTTCTTGAACAGATCTCTGGTTTTCCCCATTCTATTGTTTTCCTCTATTTCTTTGCATTGCTCATTTAAGAAGACCCTCTTGTCTCTCCTTGCTGTTTTTTGGAAATCTCCCTTGCATTTTGCTTGCCTCCTCTCCTCCGCTATTTAACTTTTAACTTAAGCTTTTAACTTATCATGTGTAATTGCGGAATTCATGAATTTGCCAGTACATACATGGTGGAGTCCCTTTCTCAGTAGGTTTTATTGGACTTACTGGTTCTGTAACTGGATTTGTAATGGCTTTTAGTAAAATACAATAAATGATTGATTGAGCCCCTTCTGAAAATAACAAAAGTCTGTTGGAAACACCTCAAGTCTGAAGACAAGGAAATTATGACACTATCTGTGGTAGTCAGGAAAGGGCAAAAACATGGGCCTGCAACTATCCCTTGCCCGCCTATTATGAGGTCCAGCTCCGAGGTCCTTCTGGCAGTTCCTTCACTGCGAGAAGTGAGGTTACAGGGAACCAGGCAGAGGGCCTTCTTGGTAGTGGCATCCGCCCTGTGGAACGCCCTCCCATCAGATGTCAAGGAAATAAACAACTACAGTGGCAACTCGGTTCTCGAATGTAATCTGTTCCAAAAGTCTGTTCGAGTTCCGAAACGTTCGAGAACCGAAAACTGAAAGCAGAAACCTCAAAACGGAAGCCTCAATATGGAAAACTCAAAACGAAAGCAGCATTTCCTGTTCGACTTCTGAGGTGTGAGTTCGAAAACCGAGGCATTTCCGGGTTTTCGGCGCCCCGAGTTCCGAAACGTTCGACTATGGAGGCGTTCGAAAACCGAGGTACCACAATATCCGACACTTAGAAGACATCTGAAGGCAGCCCTGTTTGGGGAAGTTTTTAATGTTTGATGTTTTATCGCATTTTTAATATTCTGTTGGGAGCCACCCAGAGTGGCTGGGGAAACCCAGCCAGATGGGCGGGGTATAATTATTATTTATTTATTTATTTATTTATTTATTATCCCTGATATTTTTTCAACAATGTTCAGGGACCTCTACCAAAAATACATTTTCAAACCACTCCTGAACACACCAACACAGCCTGCCCTCTGTGTAGAGTCACCAAGGCGAGAAATAGATATAGATATAAAACCTGCTGGTCTGCACATGATCTTTGCCAGAAGGCTAAGAAACAGTATTTCTCTTTGAAGGGATACGCAGACACACAGGAGTCCTCAGCTGCACTAGGCGCCTAACTGAGAGGAGAAAAAGAGGAAAGGGAGGGGGACCCTTCCAGCATGTGGCCCCTCTAGAAACTGAGCTCTCCTTCAGTGGCTAAAAATAATTACCTGCATTCTGGTCTTCCTTGTCTGATGATTGGCAAAGCACTTTGCAAACCATTAATGAGGCTGCCCGACTCCCTTGTGAGAGGGATAATTATTCTCCATCTTGCAGGCTAGAGGCGAAAGAAGGGGGGAAACGTGATTTCCATAAAGGGCAGGGGATATGAATGTGAACCCAGAAGTCCAGAATTTCTCTTGCAGCCTCTGCTCTACTAATAGTTCCCATTATTCCGATTTTCATTCTTTAAAGGACTGAAAGGAGGGAGAATTTGCCATCTTCAATGGAAGTTAGACGAATACAAAGGCAGCCATGTTTATCCGTTAAGAAAAAAAGCCTCCACAATACATAATTGGACAGTACCATTATTAGGAACCGACCAGAATGTAAAAAAAGAAAAAGAAAAGAAGTGGTAAGCTTTTGAGTTCTACAGAGCTCTTTAGCATGCTAAATTTTAAAACAGTTCATGGATCAAGAGTGAAGGGGTGGGGGAATAACACGTCTATGCTCTGCTAACCTCTAGGTTAGATTACTGCAGTATATTATACATGGAGCTGCTTCTGAAGATGGTTTGGAAACTTCAGCTGGTGCAGAATTAGGCAGCCAGGTTGCTCATTGGGGCAAGACAGTTTGAGAATATTATACCAATCCTGACCCAACTGCACTGGCTGCTGATTAGTTTCTGTGCCCAATTCAAAGTGCTGGTTTCGACCTGTAAAGTCTTGAACGGCTCAGGACCACCACACCTCTAGGACCTCCTCTCTCCATATAAACCAACCCAGACTTTGATCATCATCTGAGGCCCTTCTTCATGTGCCTCCTCCATGAGAAGTCCGGAGGGTGGCAGGGCCTTTTCTGCAGCAATTCCCTGTTTGTGGAATGCTCTCTTCAGGGAGGTTCACCTGGCCCCTTCATTATACATCTTTAGGTGCCAGGCAAAAATGTTCCTCCTCAACCAGGCCTTGGGTTTATTAATATACTAGGTAAAAGGTAAAGGGGCCCCTGACCATCAGGTCCAGTCGTGTCCGACTCTGGGGTTGCAGCGCTCATCTCGCTCTATAGGCCGAGGGAGCCGGCATTTGTCCGCAGACAGCTTCCGGGTCATGTAGCCAGCATGACAAAGCTGCTTCTGGCAAACCAGTGCAGCACACGGAAACGTCGTTTACCTTCCCGCTGGAGCGGTCCCTATTTATCTACTTGCACTTTGATGTGCTTTCGAACTGCTAGGTGGGCAGGAGCTGGGACCGAGCAACGGGAGCTCACCCCACTGCAGGGATTCGAACTGCTGACCTTCTGATCAGCAAGCCCTAGACTCTGTGGTTTAACCCACAGCGCCACCTGGGTCCCCATTAATATACTATGGCCTTTTAAATATGTTCGTGGGAGGGGGGGTATTGTTTTGTTTTGCTTTTGTTTAGCTATGTTGTGCTTTTATCCTGTATTTTTATATTGTGAACTGCCCTGAAATCTTCGGATGAAGGGCAATATATACATTTCAATAATGATGATGATGATGATGTTGTATGTTGAAGGCTTGAGGGCTGCATTGAGAGATCTACTGAATCAGACCAAAAGCCCATCTAGTCTAGCATTCTGTTCTCCGCGTGGCCAACCTGTTCCCTCTGGAAAGCCCACAAGCAGGACATAGGTGCAACAGCCCACTTGTGATCCCCACCAAATAGTATATAATGGAAATATTACATAGTCATTGTGGCTAGTAACTGCTGACAGTAGCCTTATCCTCCATGTGTTTGTTAGTCTGAAGTAGGGAGATTGCAGATTTAGGCCCTATCTGCACAATACAGTCGTACCTTGGAAGTCGAATGGAATTCGTTCCGGAAGTCTGTTCGACTTCCAAAACATTCGAAAACCAAATCACGGCTTCTGATTGGCTGCAGGAAGCCCCGTCGGATGTTTGGGTTCCAAAAGAACGTTCGCAAACCAGAACAGTCACTTCTGGGTTGGTGGCGTTCGAGAGCCAAGATGTCTGAGTTCCAGGGCGTTCGGGATCCAATGTACGACTATACGTTTAAAGCAGTATCCCACTTCAGGCAGCAATGGCTTCCTCGAATGGGAAGTTTGCCTGGGAAGTGTAGTTTGTCAAGGGTGCCGAGAGGAGACCCTTATTCTCCTCACAGAACTACAATTCCCAGAGTTTCCTGGGAAAGAAGTTTTGATTGTTGAAATGTAAGGTCACCAGAAATGTAATATGGATGATTGGCTTCCCAAATTGACCAGACGAAATCTCAGGCAGTTGTACATATTATAAAACAGATTTATTAAAACATTTATTGCAATAAATGGTGGCAGTGAGAATGAGTTTCTCATTCTGCCCGACCCATGGGCATACACAGAGTGCTTTTATACCTTTTTGACAGAGTGAAGGCCAGCCTTTCTGCAGTACTTCATCAACCAATCAAGAGAGAGCACCCCAAGATGCAAAGTCATTTACCTAACTCCACTAAGTGGCGTTATGTACCTGGTACTTTCATACACGTGTCTATCTGGAATTTTACAGGCACAATTGTGGTTGTGCCCTACTTAGAACTGCGGTTTTGTGGCAGGGCTACATTCTCTGACAGTGGGTTGAAACAGGCCCTGTCTAGTTTGCTAGAGTTTCTCAGAAGTGCTGTGTGTGGTTAGATCTTTGCATTAGATGTGCAAACATGCTGTGCCTGTGTGCAAAGTGCTGTCTGGTTTACTTTCTATCAGAGACAGAGAGATTTTGAAAATGGAGTTCCTCTGGCTACTTAGGGCCTGTGCGGCCTGACCAGGATTATTCTGGCCCTGGTCATTGCCACCCTATAAAACCTCTCTGGAAACTGTAGCTCTTGACATAGTTCAGTTCCCCAGATTATTTGTAGGAAGCCATGACTCTTCAAAGTGGTATGATTTAAATGTATAAGGCAGATGTGTCCTGAATTAGTCTGTTCTAGGTGCTTGTAGATATCAGGTCACACCAGCTTTTGTCCTTTTCCCTTAAAAAAGGAAATCATACACCTAAAGTATGCCTGACAACTACTGATAGGCCTTTTCCTGAAAATCTCAGGGGGGAAATGGTCTAAACAGGCTATTTGCATTGCTGGGAGCTGCTTTTTAGGTTGGAAAGGGTTACTGTAATTTCTAAAGTATTGGCATAGATCTAGCCTCCTGTGATTTTTAAGCCCAGTGATTTTTGTCTTATTCTCAAACACCCTTTGAAATAAATGAAGGTGCTGTCAACATATTTCCCTTCACAATAATCTTTTCTTTAGGCTAAACATACGTGGGTCCTTCAGCCTGATGTCGTCAGTAGCCAGCTATCACAGGCTGCTGGGCTTCCTAAGCAGAGGAGAGAGGCCCTCTAGTCTCTCTGGAAACTGACTCCTTCTAACAGCTTATCATTGCCAGGGGTAGAGTCATAGGGACATGGGAAGCTGCCTTTTACCGAGTCACAGCATTGGTCCATCTTGCTCAGTATTTCCTATGCTGACTCACAGCAGTTTTCTGGGGACATTTCCAGCTGAACCTGGGGATGTTAGGGGGTTGAACCTGTATCTCCTGCAGGCAAATTACCAGGAAGGGAATGTAGTAGCCCTCAGACTGGAAACAGTTCCATATTCCTAGTGCAGTGGTTAGTGTGTTAGTGTGTGTGTGTGTGTGTGTGTGTGTGTGTGTGAGAGAGAGAGAGAGAGCCTTAAAAAAGTAACTGAATGATCTTGGGCCTGTTGCTCACCCTAACCTACTGTACCTTTCAAAGGAATAGTAATAATAGCAATACTTATCTGGTCAGCCTGGATAGCTTAGTCGGTTAGAGCATGTTGCTGGTAATGCCAAAGCTGCAGGTTCAATCCCTGTATGGGATAGCTGCTTTATTTATTTATTGAATGTATATACCGCCCTATACCTGGGGGGGGGGGTGTCTCAGGACAGTTCACAGAATAAAATCAAGATATAAAACCACAAAATACATAATGAATGAATATAAAAAACAACAACCCAATAACCCCATAGTCCTGCAATGGGGGGGGGGCGGTTTGTTGGACTAGATCAGGCATCCCCAAACTGCGGCCCTCCAGCTGTTTTGGACTACAACTCCCATGATCCCTAGCTAACAGGATCACTGGTCAGGGAAGATGAGAATTGTAGTCCAATATATCTGGAGGGCCGAAGTTTGGGGATGCCTGGGCTAGATGATCCTCAGGACCCCTTCCAACTCTATAATTCTATTATTCTATGACTCAGTGGCCATATTTCTATTTCTTAACACACACACACACACACACACACACACACACACACACACACACACAAACACACCTAAGACAGTGCATAAGTCATCCTACACCAGATTGTTCACGGCCTTCTCAAAAAGCTGGAGCACCCTTGCAATCAGCCCCCACATAATTGGGATCAAGGAGGAAGTCTTCTGGGCTGACTTAAGGGCACAACATTTCTTTCTTTTGGGGGGGGGGAATATTAAGCATCCATACTTTATATTTCCCACCCTCCTCCTTTGTCCCTCTTTTAAGCTCTTGCCATACATTATGCATTAGCCATCCTTTTGCCCACGCAATGCTAAGCGGAGGCGGGGGGCGGGGAGGGAACTTGGCCACCGTATGATAAAAGATAATGCCATCTCTCTAACGCTAGCATGCCGGGCCATCGGTGGGAAGCTGATAAATTCGTGGCACATTCCGAGCTGCTCCCTGGGGCCTGTCCATCAAAATCCACCAAAAGGAAAAGAGAGCTTTTGATAATAGCCCTGAGAGAAGCATCAGGGAAATGCCAACAAAACAAGGAGCAGAACGGAGGATTTCAGTGGTTCTAATTGTGGAGGGGGCTGGGAAAGAAAACAAAACAAACCTCGGAATTATAGACTGTGGGAAGATGTAGCTGAAGCTCATCTAGTCCAGCATGCTGTCATGCGGGGCCCTCTTCCATAGCCAAGCTCCACAGTGTACAGTATTTCACAATAACACGCCCTAACTCACTCCTGCACCTCGGAGCTGCACATGCTTAGAATTTGTATGTATTCATTTCAAAAATCTGAAGCCAGTTATAAATATTCCTGCTTGGGGTCAGTAATGAACTGGTTGAGGGCCGATAAACTGGAGCTCAATCCTGAGAAGACAGAGATGCTGTTTTTGTTGGTTGGCCTGACTGGAGAGGTGATGCTCAATCTGTCCTGGACAGGGTTGCCCTCCTACAGGATTATATTCCCCATCTGGGGGCGGGATCTTCATTGATCTAGCTTTGCCATTGGGTGCCCAAACTGCAGCCACTCCAATATAGTTATCCATTCTTTGGTGAACTCCAGACTAGACTAGTCTGCTACTTGCTGTATGTGGGGCTGCCTTTGGAGACTGCCTGCAAAGCTTAGCCCAGGGTTTCCCAAACTGTTTTGGGACTACAACTCCCATCATCCCTAGCTGGGAAGACCAGTGGTCATGGATGATGGGGACTGTAGTCCATAAGCAGCTGGCGATCCAAGGCTGGGAAACACTGGTTTAGTCTAAACTGCTGGAGCTGCTAACTGGGACCTGCTGTTGTGTACATATCTTACTGGTTTACCAACAGCTTTATTGGCTGCTTCTCAGCACAGTTCAAAGTGCTGGTGCTTACCCTTAATGGTTTGAAGACTTAAAGACTTCAGCTGAATCCAGGCAGGTGGCCACTGGGAAGAGAGCTTTTGGGACTGCCCTCTCTATGATTGCCTACCATCATCTCTGGCCTTTTTTCAATGCCAAGTGAAGATATTTTCATTTCCCTCAACCTTAAAAAACTTTTAGTTCATCATTGGGTTTTTTTTAAAAAAACGTGACTGGTCTAGTTTTATTATTAATAATAATATTTCATTTCATGATTGTTATTTTAACTTAGCCCCTCTGAGAGCACTTGTGCTGAAGGGTAGGATAAAAATAGGCCAAATGAACAAATACAGTGGTGCCTCGCTTAACAAATGCCCTGCTTAACGAAATTTCCGCTTAACGAAAGGATTTTTCGAGCGGAGGTTGCCTCGCTAGACGAATTCGTTTTATGAAAAAATTGTCTAGATGAATTCGTTTTATGAAAAAATTGTCTAGACGAATTCGTTTTATGAAAAAATTGTCTAGACGAATTCGTTTTATGAAAAAATTGTCTAGCGAATCGCGGTTTCCCATAGGAATGCATTGAAATTCAATTAATGCGTTCCTATGGGCAAAAAAAATTCCAAAAAAAATCAATGCATTCCTATGGGATTCGCTAGACAAATTTTTCGTTATAAGAAAAGACCCGTGGAACGAATTAAATTCGTCTAGCGAGGCACCACTGTATTTCCCCTGAATTTCCTGTTCTTTCTATTGATTGGAGGCATAGGTTTTCTCACATTTACCCACACCTAGGTATTGTGCAGTTTCATTTAAGCACAGGCCAAAGTTTTAGAGACCCATGCACAACATGGCAAGAATGCTATATTGATGTATGATACCTGTGTGTGTGTGTGTCCTGATACAATCCTGATTTTTAAAGCTAACCTCTTACATTATTTTCTTCTGATGAGTTTGGTCGTCATTAGGTAATGTATTTTAGTTTTTTTTTGTCTGCTGGGTTTTTTTATTAACAGCTACAGTTGTATTTTATTCTATTTTATTTTATTTGTAAGCTGCCTTACAAATTATGCTAAATTATAATATCATTATAATGTCTACCTGGGGCTGAGATTACAAGGATCATCACGAGGCAGAGTTCTTAACGTTTCTCTTCAAAGGAATGTTTAAAATGGGAAATGTACACACACACACACACACACACACACACCACCTTCCCCATAGCTTCTCTCTGTTTCTGTGATCAGCCGCTAGATCTATTTGGAGCTTTAGATGCCTCTGAATATGCCGTGTTCACTGTGGAACAGCCTGCCTTCAATAGGGACAGAGGCTTGCGTGCTACGGCTGAGGTCATGGAGACCTCCATAAGAACCGCGCTGCCTGTAATGGCCCAGAGCTTCGCTTATTCCCTCCCTTCTCAGTATCTGGGACTATGGAGTAAGGAGGTAGCACACTTCAATTCATTTTCTTTTGCCTACAGGGCTAATAATGGAGTGGTGGGTAAAGGAGGCAAAAAAGCCAGGGAGGGAGAGGGAGAGGGAAAGTAAGAAGCAGCATCCTTTCAATGCAGCTCCATCTATGCGAGTTTTCCAGCTCACTTGTTCCCAGTGGACAAGCTGAAAGATGGACTGTTGGTTTCTCTGCACGTTCCAGATGGAAAGGGGTGAGCAACAAAGCAACCCACTCCCACCTTTGGAGAGAGTGCACAACAACAAACATAACAGAGCAGCCCTTTCAGGCTTCCCCTATAGTCCTGATTCCCAACATCTGCCAACAAATGCATTATTTAGCAGTCATTGCAGCTTCTGCTGAGGTCCAGGGGCCAAGCGGTTGGGTCAATTGATCATATCCCGGAGGGACGAGGTTTCATGTCTGAGGGCCAACAAATCCAGGCTCGAAATGAGGCCATGGGAGATGGCAGACTGGTTGCCTTAGCCACATGTGCCCAAACAGACACATGAGATTAACAAACCCTTAATGCTCGTTTAACTCTGGTTCTCAGCAAGGGCGCGTTCACACAACAGCTGGCTATAAGATAAGTCACCAGAGGAAAACAGAACTGTGCAAAGAATTGTGCAGTGCCGTCTTATAGACGTTTACTCAAAAACAAGCGTCTTTGACCTACACCCAGGTACATGTGCACAGGATTGCAGCTTCAGCGGATTAGCAGCATGAGCTGTAACCCAGTCAGTTCATCAATTGTATCAGAATGAATTTTGTTACGTTTGAGCAGTAGTTCCATAGGAAAAAAACACATGCTTTATTCCTTTTGTTTTTGGTTCTGAACCAGACCTTCTACAGCAAATGCCATCCCTCCTGTGTTAAGAGGAGGAGGAAAGCACTCTTCCAACCTGGGGCCTGCTTTGATTTAAAATAATTATTTTTCTGAAAATCTGCTGCCTGGTTATGGTTGTAGGCATTTTAAAAAAACAGTAAAGGTGATGGGATCATAGCTTGGCAATAGAGCACATGTTTTGAATGCAGAAGGTCGCAGGTTTGATTCCTGATGTCCCCAGGTAAGGCTGGGAAAAATCTTCTGCCTGGGACCCTGGAGAACCACCACATGTCAGTGAAAGCAGGGTGGAATCATTTTGCCAATCTTGTTATTTTACATTTTGTGGAAGTGGGGTGAAAATGCACCCCCCCCCAAAAAAAATCAAATGAATATTGGGAAGAGAAATTGTAGACTTTTCAATGGCAGGTCTTACTTTTAATAAATGCGAAATGGCTGAAGTGGTCAAGGCCTCCCTCCTTTATTCTACTTCTCCTCCTAAAAGACTTGCTACTGCTCCAAGAAAAAGAATAAATCCAATTGGTGTGAAGCTTCTTTGAGAAACAACACATCAAACCGTAATGAAGTACAGAATATGTATGCATTTTGGCTAATGTCATGTGAATGCAGATTAAGAACCCAGAAGTGAGTGCACAGTAAACAGGAGTGTGAATGCAGCAAAGTATTTTTATGAGTTGGTGGGTGCAAGACACCCTAAATTCCAGATCGAGGTGGTGGTAGAATTTAATTTGTGTGTTAAAACTTTGTGTCAGATTTGCACATGTTAGAACCTAATCAGGACCTATGTATATTAAGCTGCGTGTCAGACACCTCTTTAATCCTAGGGGGCTTGACAAGTACTAAAAGCTAATTAAGTCAGGCTAATTTCCTTTTGAGGTGATAGCCTCAACACAACACAAGACAAGACAAGACAACACAAGACAACACAAAGGATCAAGGACAAATCTATTTTGCAGATGAGGGGCCTTGCTGCCAGTGTTATAGGTTAGAGTTCAGAGATTGCAGTTGGGAATTATGCAATGGAGTTAGTCAGCAGCGGGCTGGAGAGAGAGTCGGAGAGAGAGTCAGAGAGTAACGTTTGAGAGTAATGGTCGGGGTCTGTAAGTTCACGGCTGCTGTGGCTATGGGAAAAGCCAGGATCTCTTGGCATGTTAATGCTGTGAACCCCTCTGTGGTAGGTTCAGGTTGTATATATATGTAAGCAAACCATCTGTTATAAAGACACCACAGTCTCCGTTGTGCCTCATTTTCCAAAAGGAAATACAAACCCTGGGTAAGCGTGCTTGGAGATTTGGGTGGTGTGTAACAGTATTGTACTTAACCACTGAACTTTGCCCTTCCCTCAATAGTCAGCAAATGCCCAAAGAGCACTGCTGATGGTGGCATGCCGAAAATGAGTGTTTAGCAGGTGTCTATATAACTGGCTTGCCACAGGTCGATTGCCAACATGTCCAGACTTCTCAGACTCTGTAATGGCACATTTTGCAGACGTTCCCAGGCAAAATCTCGGCTGCGTTAGCAGTCCTCCAAAACATTTCCCCGCAGTTGCAAATGCCAGACACTGCCACTTGCCATCCCAGAATAGATACGCTGTCGCGATGAGTAAAGTAATTGTGCATGGCTCAGTGAGGCTGGGGCGCGAGCTGGTAAAAGACGTTTTTGTTGCCGTTGTTGTTCAAGTGTGTTTCTCAAGATTAGGGGAGTGCAGTTATGTTCTTCACGCCACAGCCATTAACTCTCTTGTTGTATGGCTATTTTAAATGTGTGGCTTTAATTAATATTGTAATTTATTTATTTTTAAAAAAATTGGTGCTGAAACTCGGGGCCGATAATTGTGTAATTTATGTTTTGTCTTGTGAGGCACTTTCCAAGAGGAGGGGCTTTGTAAGTCTTTGAATGGTGAGGTATACACTACTACTACTACTACTGGTAGTAGTTCTTTTCTTTTGGTTACCACATGCCCCATGTTTGTTGAAAACAGGAAGCACTGCTCATTATAGAGGACTTGCACATTGCTGCAGGAAATGGCAGTAGCATCTTTCGTTCCCTCCTCCATAATGCCCAGCTTATTTACCTGCTGCTTCCCCTACCACAGCATTTGCTGTTGCTGGTTGGGGCAGAGAAGTAGGTGTTATATATGGAGAGTGAGGAGCTTCATGCAGACAAGCTGTTGTTTTTGGAGGCAGTCTTTCCCTCCTTTTTAATGTGTGATTCCACTCTCTGAGAGACAAGGGCGTACCCACCATTCGGCAAGTTAGGGCAGCTGCCCTACTCTAGAAGCAGGGCTGGTGGGCAGAGGCGGAGCACAGCCCAGCGGAGCGCGAGTTCGCCATTCCCGCCGCACCGCGCTGCGCCCTCCCTCCAGCTCCCCGGCGCGCCCTCAGGCAAGGCCAAGCGCGGCGGGGAACCAGGGAGCGCGGCGGGCGGGAACGCTGAACTTGCGCTCCGCTGGGCTGGGCTCCGCCTCCGCCCACCAGCCCTGCTTCTAGGGAGGGGCACAGCCCGGCGGAGCGCGAGTTCGCTGTTCCCGCCCACTTTGTGGCCCCTCCCCTTCCGTGCCTTGGCCCCTCCCCTTGCCCCCCCCTAGTTTTGATCCTGGGTACGCCCATGCTGAGAGAGGTTAAAGTGAAGGAAAGCCCAAGCTTATGGCTTCTTCCACCCCCCTTGCTCTTGAACTGTTTAGGAGCATAGGAAGTGGCCTTACGGCAGGTCAAATTATATGTCCATATAGGCCAGTATTGTCTGCTCGGACCAGCAGCAGCTGTCCAGACTCTGGGTGAGAGAGAGGCCTCTCCCATCACCACCCAGGGCCCGTTCTAACTGGAGATACCAGAGTTTGAGGCTGGGATCTACGGTGTCCAAACTGTGCCCTCTGTCACCAAGGTGTTGCCCTACCTACTCGTGGGTTTTACAACAGAGCAGCCTGCTCCATTTCTTTGCAGGTTGCCAGGATGAGAGATGTTCTCAGGACTTATCCATGGTAACTTTTTGACCTGTTCTTTCCAGGCACAGGCCTGTGCTTTAAAGCTTGATGTCCAAGCACTCTTTTTTTTCTGTCCTCGAGCTCTCCCTGCGAAAATCCGCTCTTTAAAGCTGAAGCACAACGAATAGCAATTTGGGTGTTCTTCAGATTTCTGTTTGGTCCGATTCGGCGGTAAAGTACAGATTTTCATGGGGAAAGCTCTGGAGCAAAAGAAAGGCACTCAGACAGGAAGCTTTATAGTTTGGACTGTGCCTGAAAGCACAGAGGAAAGTTAAGTCTGGATAAGCCCCCTCACGAGCAAACAGAACTGGGGCAGCCTCACCCGATCTTATGGGGAGAAAAGGTTGGGAAATGTGCACCCCTGCATATAAAGATTGTGTCAACTGTTTCAAATATCAGGTGCACCCTCCTGAATAGTAGGTGTTATATATGGCAGGCTTAGCAGCAGTTGATGCTATTAGCTTTTGTTGATACAGACACCTTTTCTCAAGGGATATGCGAATCTTTGGCAATTTTGATTTCCCTCGGTTTCTCATTTATCCAGTCTTGAGTTGAGTTTTCTTGTATTTCCATATCAGTTTGTGATTTTTTTTAAAAAAAAACTCCAAATGAATATTCACCAGCATTTTAGTGCCAATTTATCCTAATGTACAAACCTTGGTATGCAATTGTTTTTAATACACACATTTTCCCAATGCATTTCCCCCTATGAATTCTATGTACCTGTATATTTGTGCATTGTTTTTTTATTAATATAAGCATTTTTGTGCACACTTTAACCTAGTAAATTCATCTTGTATATATTCACTTGGATGGAGAACTGCATTGCAAAATTTGGAGAAGGCTGAGTTTGGTTCACATATTGTTTAGGTTAGGTTCACCTCTCGGTACAAACCGAATGGAAACTCTCCCCCATCTCTCCTTTATTCACAAACATAGATTGCCATCTCCCGCTGCCTTGATCAAATGATGGCACATCATCTATACTGTATATATATATTGGAGGAAGTCAAGGACAAATATCACTGCAAAGAGGTGGGGAGGCAGGGGGAGATAGCCGGCAAGGAAGCTGAATTGGAGCCGAAGCCAGTTCTTCCAATCCTGCAGCTTGTTACAAAACTGCTTGGAAACAGCTTTGCTTTAATACCCTGCTTGGTAAACCAACATTAAGCCACCATTTCGGACATTAACGGGAAACTGCAGTTTAAGCAACTCTGACCGGAATCAGATGCTGAAGCTGGAACATGAAAGGAAGAGATGACGGCAGGGGAGAGCGTGTGGGCCTTACAGCCATTTCTGGCTTGTTAAAATGATAGTTTAGCAAGCTAGGATTGCTGCATCTGAAAGGGCCTATTGAGTTTGCAGCCTCTGTAGCGTGTAGTGAAACGTACCCTTGTGACATCATCACTCTGCGTCTTTCCCAACACCATGCATCATTGGCTGCTGCTAGTAGGGAAAAGCACAGCGTGGTGGTCTCAAATGACAATTTAATCACACCGTGTGGAGGTGGAGAACCTTACCTGACCCAGGGATCCTAGTTTTGGCAGTGACACCCTGTCTCTCAGAACGCCTTGCTCAGCCTGTGGAACTATGTGTGAAAGCCAGCAATGTTCACTGCAGTGATATTTCAAGCCTGTATCAGAAACAAAAGGGCTCGCTGGGAGCTCAAGGCAATTTGTTCCCCGGGCTTGTGTACACTACAAATGTAAACAGGCGTCCAGACCTGCTTAGCTGTAATGGCTCCAGAGTAAGTAAACTTGGGAATTGGAGCCCTGTAAAGGGCTGGGATCTCTTTACCGCTTGAAGCAATTCATAGCGTCCTCACAAAAATATATGGGGGTGGCAATGCAGAGGTATGGCTGTGTGCACACTATAACTTTAAAACACATTAAAAGGGCATTCTCCCCTTCAAAGAATTCTGGGCACTGTGGTTACTGGGAATTGTAGCTTTGTGAGCATAGATTACAGTGCCCAGGATTCTTTTGGAGAAATAATGTGCTTTATTTTTACTTACTTAGTTAGTTTTTTTCTCCAAGGAGCTCAAGTTGGCATATATGGTTTTCTTTTTCTCCCTTTAATCCCCACAACAACCCTGGGAGGTAGGGTAGGCTGAGAGGCAGTGCTGGCCCCAAGGTCACTCAGTGAGCTTCATGGGGATTTGAACCCAGGTCTTTGTCCAATCACTGCACCTCTCTCTCTCTCTCTCTCTCTCTGTGTGTGTGTGTGTGTGTGTGTGTGTACATCCTATGACACTTCAAAATTCAGTATAGATGTGCAGAGCAGCCACATCCAATGCAAATAGGGACCTTTGTTTTGGAGAAGCAAAACAGAATACCCCCCCCCACTATTAGGGTTGCTGTCCTTTTCCTAGGAGACTCTGAGTTATCTCTGTGACAAGCAGGAAATGAGCATAAACAGCTGTTCCCCAGTATAGAGGAAATAGAGCAATTTCCCTTTTCCATTCATCCCTATCATGCAGCAGTTAAGGGAGCCATGTCAGAAAAAAGTATCTGAAATCAGAGTCTTCAGGGCGATGAGGGTAGATGCATTTACTTGTGAGATTTGGAGTGTTGTTTACTGGTGTGATGGTTTTATTGACTGGACGGTTGGGCGAGGCATGACCATGATGTGTATGCAAGTGAAATCGCCCCATTTCAAATGAATAATGTGCTACACGTTTCCCCCGATGTTGTAGTCACACCACCACAAATACATCGATTATACCAATCAAATCCCTGCTTAGCTTCCACCATGCTGCAGCATGAGGCGCTCCCCATTTTGGGGGGTCACTTCTAGACTGTCACAATTTTGGGGTAGGATTGCCGCATGCTGGCAGATTCAGGTATCACAGTTACAGTGGATTGGGAGCTCTTGCTCAACAAGCCGCCTTCCCCTGCCCCCGCCCCAAAATGGACTTTTTGCTACGACGTACGGTAAAATGATGGGGAAATGTGCTAGAAAGTGCAGAATGACACAGCGTTGTCTGAGCTCCCTGCAAACAAGTGAGAGAGCAAAGGCTTCTTAAACAGATGCCGTTGTCTAATCTCCTTGCAAACAAATCCAGATGGACGTTCCATAAAGAGGTTGGCTGGAAGCACCCTACGGTTGTATGGGTCAGCCACACTGGTCAGCAAAAGGTTTTGATCTGTCTGTGAATAAGGCTCGCCTTCTTTTGCCCAACCAAATATATGCAGGTCAGGGGTTGTTGTTGTTTAGTCGTTTAGTCGTGTCCGACTCTTCGTGACCCCATGGACCAGAGCACGCCAGGCACTCCTGTCTTGCACTGCCTCCCGCAGTTTGGTCAAACTCATGTTCGTAGCTTCGAGAACACTGTCCAACCATCTTGTCCTCTGTCGTCCCCTTCTCCTAGTGCCCTCAATCTTTCCCAACATCAGGGTCTTTTCCAAGGATTCTTCTCTTCTCATGAGGTGGCCAAAGTATTGGAGCCTCAGCTTCACGGTCTGTCCTTCCAGTGAGCACTCAGGGCTGATTTCCTTAAGAATGGATAGGTTTGATCTTCTTGCAGTCCATGGGACTCTCAAGAGTCTCCTCCAGCACCATAATTCAAAAACATCAATTCTTCGGCGATCAGCCTTCTTTATGGTCCAGCTCTCACTTCCATACATCACTACCGGGAAAACCATAGCTTTAACTATACGGACCTTTGTAGGCAAGGTGATGTCTCTGCAGGTCAGGGGATGGGTGGGTTAAAAGGTGCATGCAAGGTGTCTTATCTGAAGCAGAAGAAGAAGAGATTGTATGTAAAAGCAAGTTCCGAGTGACTCATGTTTTTTTAAAAGAGGCTATATATTTATAAAGTCTTCCCACACAAGCTTCCCACATGCATCTGTCCCTTGGTTATACTGTCATCCCTGTAATCGCACCCTGACAACAGTGTTGTGGACACAGGCGTGTTAATCTGCCTTGTCTTCTGTGCAAACATGCAACTAGCCTTTACAGGTTATGCAGGGCTAGCCATTAAAAACAGCCACTTATAACTCTCTTCTCATCTCTTTCCATAACTCTATCCTAAGGATCTACCCAAAGCAACAAAAGCTCCTGTACTCTTTGGAAGCTTTTGCAGATTTTTCAAAGGGCCTTGACTCATGCAGAAGAAACCTCAGAAGGTTTTCAGAATCTTCCTTCCCACCTTTCTTTCTGCATTACAGTCAGATCTGGGTATACTTTGAACTAAAGAAACATCAAATCTGAAGCCTCCCATCAAGTTTCGCAGCTTGTATGTACTATGCAAATTGAGCAAATCTGCATGTATTTGCTTGTTTTGCATACTTTTCTTTTCCTAATTTCTGTTAAGCCTTCAGAAGAGCAAAGGGATGTGCAGGACCCTACTGGAAATATAAAAACAAAAAACAAAACAAAATAAAAAGGGGTTGGTGTTTTTGTTTTCTTTTGCTTGCTTTTATTGACGTGTGGTTAAGGGTGATCCTTTTTTTTTTAGGACTCCACTTCTCTGTGAAATGAATATTTGGTACCGACCAGAAGAGTTTCTTTCTTTGCTTTCCGAATGTATCCCTCAGTTCAGAAACCATCAGCAACCCTGGCCTTATGGATCTCAGCGCTCTGATCCTCAGAGGTAGTGCGACGACATGGGAAGCAGTGCACCGTGCAGCAGTTTTATGTGAGGGAATGTGTGACAGCACTGTTGCATGCTGGGGTGGCGCAGAATGAGGGGGCAGTGAGATCAGGGGAGACGGCCACATATTCACACACCCTTCTTTATCCTCCATCCAGGCAGCCGAGGAGTATGATCAGAGTTCAGGGACAAATTACACTTGGCCTGTGAAGCAGGGCCAGTAAGAGGTGTGGCCTGGTCAGTTAGGGTTCCAAAGGCCCAAAACAGAAGCCTAGAGGGCCACATTTGGCCCCTGGGCCTAAGACTCCCCACCCCTGTAGCCAGAAGGGGAAATATCCTTCTTGGTGCCAACAGGGAAGTCTCGGCAAGGAGAGGGATGTGATCTTGGTGGAATGGAGGAGGCTGATTCAATTGGCTGATTCTTCTGGTGTCTAAAATATGCCTCCTTTTTGCAAACGTTTCATTGCTGAGGACCTGGAACAAACCTTTTAGAAGCAATCCCTTTTTCTGCCCCCCCTCTTCCCCCCCCTGTGTGTGCCAGCCAGGCCTAGACAGCCAGGATGTAAAAAGATCAATGGTCATCTTTTCAATTATTCATTGATTTATTTCCTTTTCACTTTGCTTGTTCTTAAAACAAGTGTGTTTGTGTGAGGGAGGGTGGGCGGGGGAGAGAGAACCAATGGGAGTTTCAAGCACCTCCACCCAGAGACACACCTGCTTTCTAGTGATGGAGAAGCTTCCTCCAGGGAAGACCTCCCCACACCAATCAGCCTCTTCCCTACCCCCTCTCTCTAATTCATTCTCGCGGTGTGCTTTTCCCAGAGGTGGATACCTGATCTCCTTGGAAGCCCCAAGAAGAGCAAACGCCGTACATACCTGTCTCAACGCGCTCCTAAAATTACAGGTACCAAATGCCGGGAGGGGGAAAAGGAGAAGACAAAGGCACCCCAGTTTTCCAGGCCTGCTTTCCGCTCACCAGGACTTCAAAGCGGAGCCCAACGCCAGCGCCAGCCTGCGTTACCTTGGGTGTCCCTTTTGTGAGGTGAGTAACCAGTTTTGCTTAGTAGTGCATGGCTTGGAGCGGCGAAGAAGTGCAAAGGGTGGAAGAGGTATAATTCATGTGAAAATGAGTGGCGGCGGCAAGAGGCACCTGTGCTGTATTTCCATATCTTACCTTGAGAAAAATGCTGTGGAGCTGGGCTGTCACTTCTCGCAGATCTGTTTGAACTTTGCAGTTCAGAAACAATGACCTGCCCTTTTAAAATAAAGGGCTTGGTGGATAGGTGGAGCTAATGTGTTGTTGCTGTTCTTTGAAATAGGCGTTTGAGAAGTTTCTCTTTGAATTTCTTTCTGGTGCTGCATAGTCGCTAAGAGACTGAGATATGAATCAGGCAGCCCCTGTTTAGTATGTTGCCTAGGCGGTCTCGGGGTACCCAATATTATTTTAGCCTCCCCACACCCCATCTGCAGTATGGGGAAAATAATACTCACCTTGTCTTACTGGGTTGTTTATTGCAACGAACGTAATGCACGAACAATCTCTGAACACTCAAAAGCACAATAAAAGTGTGTTTCATAATAATTTAGGGTTGTTGTTATTATGCTTGTTCCCCTCCAAAAGGTTAAAGGCAGGCAATCATGGATTTAAAAAGCAAATGTAAACTATCCCGTTAAAAGCCAATCCCACATAAACCTTAAAAATCATAGTAGTTGGAAAAAAACCTATTATTACTTCATTGGAGTTATACCCAGACCCCAAACATCAGCCTATGGGGTGAGCTTCGAAAAGAAGAGGAAAAGGAAGAGGAAGAGGAAGAGGAAGAGGAAGAAGAAGAAGAAGAAGAAGAAGAAGAAGAAGAAGAAGAAGGTGGTGGTGGTTCAGTAACAGTTTCTGGGGGTGGGGGCGAGTTTTATTACTTCAGGACAGTCACGAAGAAAGCCTCTCCATGTGTCCTTGGCTGTCTTGAAAGTCGTGCCTAGCTGCTGTTGCTAAGAGGATGTTTGATCTTAGTGGGATGGGACATAAGCAGGGCTGTATTTACTCTGTGCTAAAGGACAGAGAGAAAAGGGGAAAAATCAGCGAGAACATTCTCCCGTAAGAAAAGCTGAATTTTGTGTATCATGCATTTTCTTTTTCTTCTGCTAATCAGGGGAAGAGGCTATACTGAGCACAGAACCCCCGGTCCCTTTGCAATCAAGAATCCTGTTCAGCTCCACTTGCCTTTGGCTTCTATACAGTGATACCACAGGTTACGAACTTAATTCGTTCCGGAGGTCCATTCTTATTCTGAAACCTTTCTTAACCTGAGGTCCCACTTTAGCTAATAGGGCCTCCTGCTGCCGCTGTGCCACCAGCATGCGATTTCTGTTCTCATCCTGAAGTAAAGTTTTTAACCCGAGGTACTACTTCCGGGTTAGCGGAGTCTGTAACCTGAAGTGTTTGTAACCCGCGGTGTTTGTAACCCGAGGTACCACTGTACTGTCATCTCCATGCTTCCCAACCAACCTATGTGGCGTAATAATAACATAATATAATAATAATTTATTATTTATACCCCGCCCATCTGGCTGGGTTTCCCCAGCCACTCTGGGTGGCTTCCAACAGAAACTGAAATAAAATAATCCATTAAACATTAAAAGCCTCCCTAAACAGGGCTGCCTTCAGATGTCTTCTAAAAATCTGGTAGCTGTTTTTCTCCTTGACATCAGATGGGAGGGCGTTCCACAGGGCGGGCGCCACCACCAAGAAGGGCCTCTACCTGGTTCCCTGCAACTTGGCTTCTCGCAACGAGGGAACTGCCAGAAGGCCCTCGGTACTGGACCTCAGTGTCCGGGCAGAACGATTGGGGTGGAGACGCTCCTTCAGGTATACTGGACCGAGGCCTTGTAAAGGATCCTAAATGCACACAGCACTACTTAGAAGATGCTCAGGTTCTGGCCTTGGCGAGCCCCCAATGGAACATTCACTATGAATGCCTCTCTGCACACCCTTGTTGAATAAACAAGGGCATTCCTACAAGAGCATTTGATCTGAGAGAGTCAACAGTGTCTCATGTTGCGTTGCACATGCATTTGCCTCAAGGCCTCCTGGCAGTCTATGGCACTCTACAAAGCTGGTGCTGCAAAATCAAGGGGTCCAAGAGCTCCTGGCAGGCCCACTGAAGTTAAGAACATGCAAAAATGTTGCTGAGGGGCTAATAGCCTACGATTCCATGCTGGCTGCAGAGGGGGAAACCCCCTCCTCCTTAGCTGGCAATGAAACTCAAGCTGCTGACTTCTTAGACTAGTAAGAAAATGAAATAAAGGAAAAGAAGTACTACCCAGTGGGTTGGTTAAGAAAGGACAGATTGCTCCACCTACTCCCTGCCATTCCCTTCTGTTGTGGCTAGCATGGAACCGAGTGGAAAGGCAGAGGAGATGGGCAATGCTCTGTCTGTTCCTTTTCTGCCAGAGTTCATGATCACAGCCTCTGGCTATTAGACAAGTTGTTAAATCAGCCTTGTATTTCGATGCCATGCCAAGACTGCCTTGCTTCTCCCCAGCTTTTAATTAACAATAGTGCACCTTTTATGTCTCTTTATGGCTGCTGCTTTTAGTCTTGCGCTGTTGTTTTATTACTGTTCGTGGTTTCATTGTTTTATGAATTTTTTTCCCTAAGCTGCCTTGAAAATTAGTTTATAAAGGGAAAGGTGGAGAATAAACACTTGTTATTCAAAATAAATAACAAATACCTGGCTGGAATGCTGCATACAAATGGCAGGCCATAGGTTTGACAGCAGTGGGCTGTAAGCTTGTAGGCATTGCTTAATGTTTTCTGGGTTAAACTGGGAACTGTAGTTTAAGGGTGCTGGGAATTGCAGTTACATGAGGGGCATACTAGAGTTTCCAGGTTTCTTTTGGGGAAGTCATGTCCGTGGTGTGTACACAGCCTGAAAAAGATGGCATTTCTGCTAAGGATTTGTCAAGACTTTGATAAACCTCTCCTCCTTCATTTATTTTGAGACTGACGTGGAATAACAGACAAAATGATTGGTTTCTGACTTGGGTTTAGTTCCCTGCTGATCCATCTAATTAATGCCTTCTAACAGTGCAATCTTATGTAAGTTTACCTGGAAGTATGACCAGTTAAGTCCAATTGAGTCTAGCAGGCCATCCTCTTTCTCCCTCAGCCTTCATTCTCGCCCTTCTAAAATTATTAGGAGTGTTGCCCTTCCTTTCAGTGTTGCTATGGAGGAATGATGGTATTGCATTTTATGTGCACAAAAATGTTGCATAAACAAACCTCTGTATGGGGTCAACCTGTTTGTATGTTTTGTAGAACCAGGTTACTAGAGTGAGGTCAGTGGCAAGTTGCAGACACAGAAGGCCTGCTTATATTCACTTTAAGCCCGGGATTAATTATCCCACATATTGTTGCCAAAAGAAAACGAGCTTCCCTCCAGCCGGGAACACAGTATGATAGTGCCTTCTGTTCATTTAACCATCTCCTCCAGTCAGTAGGGTGCAAACAAAGTGCTGTCTTCTGCAGCACTTCAGCATGCTCCCTACCAATTGCCTCACATGATGCAATCCAATAGGCACCCATATTCATAGGCATGAAGCGACCAAGGAATCGCACATAAAAGAGTACTTCTAAAATAAATGCCTTGTTGCAGATAAGCTATGTGAACTGTCTGCCTGCTGTTTGTGATGGACTCCCTTGTTTTAGAGAATCTTCAGCTAGCTCCTATAATTCTTTGGTTCTCTTCACCCTCCTTAACTCACTACAAATGTCTGTATTTCGGGCAAGCTTGAGGACTAGAAGCGTGTCTTAAAATACAAATTCAGAGGTACACTTGCAAGCCGGGGTGGGGGTGGGGTGGAGAGTGACCAGATTCCAGGCTAGAAAACTAGATCCAAACTTGCTGCTGCCTTGCTAATAATTATGTGAAAAGAATGCTGAATTGCCAAACAATGGACTGAGAGTGGCTAAGGCATGATTGACAGCTGCCACCATCGTCTGGGGGAAATGATTGCAACAAAGAAACTGCACTGAGCTTATTCTTCCATCTCCTTCTCCTACCCCCATCACCCCTTCCAATTTTCTTTTCTTGATGAAATTGTCCGTTCCAGTGAAATCAATATCAATTTCCATCTGGAGGTGGGGGTGGGGATGAGGGCGCCGTGAGTGACGGCTGCAGATCGTAGAGCTTCCACTCTCTCTGTTTCAAATGGATCTTTCAAGTAACATTTTGCACTCTTTACGTCGTTTTGTCTTCTTGACAGCCCTGCAGAGTAGGGCTTGGAACAGGACAATGCCTAGGCTCCTATCTCCAGGCAGCCATGGATGTGATTTGCGCAGACTGCTCTATTTCCACTGCAGCCAACATAAGGGTTGTCCTGAGGAGTAAGCAAGCAAACATATGCGTTTCAAAGCACTCTGTACACAGATTAACTGGAGTCCATTGGCCTTCTGAGTCCCATATCTTTACCTTCTGACCAGTGGCATACATTTGTGGGCAGAGGATAAAGTGCCCGGGGATTGGGAGGGCGCTGGACTCGAGTCGTGCCATAGCCTTTGGCAAGTCGCTGCCCTCCCAGCCACAATACTCCTGTCCTGTCAAATAGGAATATATATGTGTTTTCACACCACATGCCTGTGAACAACTTTACTAGATGAAGGTTCATGGTTGCAGCAGTTCTAGGGTTACCCTGTCTATACTTTTACCTGTGGAAGAACCCAGCTTATGCAGAGAGAGAGAGAGAGAGAGAGAGAGAGAGAGAGAGAGAGAGAGAGAGAGAAGGGAGAAGCCACAGATTTGCCTTTGCATTGTGGCCGCACAGGTTCGGCTGCCTCCACCGGACCTGGCAGCATATGCCAGTAATTATGCACCGCCCTTGTATTCTTATTACCACCGTGATATCCTCCTGGCGTTTGTGCTAGACATCTATCTCTGAATAAAAGGTAGGGGCCTTTAAGAGGGGGAGAAGGGGAGAGAGAGAGAGTATGTGTCTCCCCCCAGCACTTTAATCTATCATGAGCTAATGTGTTTTGCCCATTCTGTTCCTTTGTACTATCGCCAAGGCGTGCGCACACACACACACTCACCCGCGCTCTCTTGTTGCACTTCTGCCACCAAGCTCTGATGGTTGGCTGGGCCTGAGCGAGTCCGCGAGAGACAGAGAGAGAGAGAGAGAGAAACAGAGAGGCAGAGTGACTGGCAGACAAGGCAGACGGAGGCAGAGGAACAAAGCCGAGACAACAATGGGAAATACACCGTCTCAAGGCATGTCAATGTTCATCCATTCTTAAGTAGCAGGTATTTTTTTTTATTGGTGTTTTGTTTTTTTCTCTCAACCCTCCCTTTCTCTTTCCCCAAACCCCGCCGGTACCTTAAAGATGCTCCTGCTGCTCTGGTCGTGCCGTTATAGCCGGAGGTGTCGGCGTTTTGCTTGGAATCGAAACACAGGGAATGGACGTGGTTGTGGTGTTGTTATCATTTTTTTTGTAAAGGGGAAAAAGGGGTGTGTGGCGGGGTGACAGAAGCTCCCCCCTGCCCCTTGTGGTTGGGGAGGCAAGGTAGGATTCTGACTATCAAATCTGCCACTTAAGTGGGTGGTAGGGTGTGTGTGTGCTGGGGGAGAGATCTTAATATATAAACACTGAGCAGTTGTGCAGCCAGTGCTTTCTTTGGGTCTGTATATTTCCCCACCCCATTGTTGTCAAGGCTGCTGAGCTCCGGGGAGATTAACTAGCTACCGAATCTGCTGCCCTAGAAATATTGCTGAAAATAGAGGGGGGAGGGTGGACAGGCAGCACATATTGATAGGTAGAAGAGCCCCTTTGTTACCTCCCCACCACCTGCTACCTGGCATGAAAAGGTACATAAAGATTTGCCTGCTGATTTCAGTTTGTCAGTGGTTGCACTGCTGTTTCTCCCCCTCCCCACTCACAAACCACCCCTTTTTATAATTATTATTTTTTCTCCCCTGCTGGAGATTAAGGTTGTTGCTGACTGCTTTGTTAACTCAGGAAGGCAGTAGGGACTAGGGGAGAGAAAGTAACTGAGAGAAAGAAAGAGAAAAGATGTGAAGAGGAGAGACGATTGATGGGGGTCTTCTTCTTCTTCTTCTTCTTCTTCTTCTTCTTCTTCTTCTTCTTCTTCTTCTTCTTCTTCTTCTTCTTCGTCTACTCAGTAGCTTGAGTGTGATTGCAGAGTGGGGGACCCTTTGGATTTCAGGTTGCATCTCCAACTTGGGGATTCTTTGCTTCCTTCTCTGAGCATCCGTGCAGGACCAAAATAAAGAAGAGAAAGCCACATCAGATATAGGAGATGGGAGAACGGAAAATAATGCATTGATTTCTTTCTTTCTCTCACCTTTGTGATGCAGAATATAGGATGCTTGTGTGGGGACATGCATGACGGATGGTTAAGAAACACGTTTCCCGGGAGATGTTGTGCACGCACATGTATGTGTTGGAGGCATCTTAGATATGTGAAATTCTCTCTCTCTCTCTCCTCCCCCCCATCACCTAGCAAGGTTCTTTCTCTCTCTTCACCCTCACCCCACTTGGCCAGCTACCATGTGCCAGCCTCTTTCAAGGGAAGAGCTTGTGATCGAGTTGGGTGTCCACTTGAGGTTCACAAGAGGGTCTGGAAGAGAAGAATCTTATGGTGGGAGACCGGTCTCTGATGGGAGGAGTAAGGAAATGGAGAGATGGTTGATGTTGGGGTTACGACTGGCTTAGCCACGGAGGCAACTACATAATGGCCTGGGGTTGTCACAATTCCAGGGGCATCTTACCTTAGCTATGCAGGTGTCTTGAAGAGGGAGCCTCTGCCTTGACTTTTGCAAGAAGTGCACAAAAGCAGCTTAACAGCTCCCTGGAGGGGTGAAACCCACACCCCTCCTGCATTTCACGGGGACACACAGGGCAGGAATCTTCTTATCTTCACCTCCCTCCCTCCTGGCACTGATGCAGTTTTAAAAAGAAGGGAGTGAAATTAAACATGAATACGAGGCAAATAGGATAACGCTCAAGTTTTAGATCATTTAATGTGCTATTGCTATTCCATTTGCCATATGATAAGACATTATCATTAATAACAACAATAATTTAATTCATTAGTTACTTCGTTTGAAGCGTCTCTGGGCAGTTTCACAACAAAACATGAAGACGATTGCATTTACAAAAAGCTATTTAAAATAATTTCATATATAAAAGTGATTTCAAATCCAATACAGATACTGATAAGACAATACAGATAAGACATGCGTAGGTGCATGCATTTTAATTCATTTGCAGCAGCAAAAAGAAACCTTGGGGGAAGTGGGAATTCTAAAAGGCAAGAGAGATTTGCTTAAGGGTTTGGAGAAGCAGCAGCCCTTTGTGTTTCTTTCATATGCTATCCTTGACAGAGCAACAGAAGGATTTTTCCCCCCTAAGTGTGTGTGTGATCTGGCCTCTAAGGTGGGAGTTGCCCAGTTCTGAAAAGTTCTCTGTTTTGCCCCTGTCCTCACCTGCCCCTTTACTCCAGACCACGGTGCCTGGCCTTGATCTGTTGGCAGTAGGGAAGATTTGAAAATCGAAATTTATGTGCTGATAATAAAGCTAGCGACAAAGATGAATAAATCTGAGGTTTGTGGGGTTCTCAATGTTTGGTGGTGGGCAAAGAAAGACATTTCTAAGCAAAAAACGGCCTTTTACGTTCGTAGAAGTGCTGCAACATTGTTGAATCAAAAAATAAAATAGATTCTGTGCTTAGGTACACAAGCAACCACTTTGCTCGTATAATACAATAGAGAGGTTTGGAACTTTCCCCTTTGTTTAGAATCAGACTGCTGAGGAGGACAGAGTGACACAGGGCAAGGAAGGAAGAGTTTCAAAGGGTGTGTGAGTCAGGGAGGAGTTGGGGAGCTTAAAGGAGTCAGCAGGGCAGAGACTAGGCTCACCAGAGAAAGACACTGCATTTTAAAAATATAGAACCATGGAATGGTAAGAGTTGGAAGGTAACCCCAAGGGTCATCTAGTCCAACCCCCTGCAAGGCAGGAATCTCAATCCAAGCATCCAAGACAGATGGCCACTTAACCTCTGCTTAACAGCCTCCAAGGGAAGGAGAGCCCACCACCTTCCGGGGGAGCCCATTCCACCATGGAACGGCTCCTCTCATCAGAAAGGTCTTCCTGATATTTACTAAGGAATCTCCTTTCTTGTAACGAAGCCATGGGTTCAGGTCCTATCCTCCAGAGCAGGAGAAAACAAGATATGCTTCTTCCTTCCGGTTCCTTCTGGTGAACCGTGTTCATGTTTCCGCTCCTCCACATGCAACTGCTGGGTGACCTTGGGCTAGTCACACTTCTCTGAAGTCTCTCAGCCCCACTCACCTCACAGAGTGTTTGTTGTGGGGGAGGAAGGGAAAGGAGAATGTTAGCCGCTTTGAGACTCCTTAGGGTAGTGATAAAGCGGGATATCAAATCCAAACTCTTCTTCTTCCTTCATCACTGGAACAAAAAGGAAAAACTACTTCACTCTGCATGTATATAATCCATGAAACTCTTTGCTACAGTGTGTTTTGATGGCCATCATAGAATAATAATAGAATAAGCCACTTTTCAAATCAAGGCACAAGAGGAATAGTCTCCCTAGTATTTTCAAACCATGATAGCCAGCAGTGGAGCCTTCTGCTTTGGGGCCAAGTTACTTCTTTCAGCCAGAATCTAGGGACTGGGGTCGATAATTACTTGTATATATAAATAGACAGTTCCCCAAATCCCATCTCTTTGCTGTGCTTTAGCGAGAGGAAAACAGGAGTACTGAAAGGGATAGGGAAACAGAACTAGGGAAACAAGGCCAGTTCTTCGGTTGGAAGAGTGCTATGATATGTGTTGCCCATCTCCATCTCAGGAACTCACTTCAGGATGGGGCTAAATGGAGCATGTAGTGCTCTGGATGACTGTAGCCTCAGAAAATCATGCCCTGTTAGGCTGCCCAGCAACACAGCAAGGCACAGCCTTCCTGGTCAAGCACTCTCAGTGTTGGGATGGAAGATTGTCATACCACCTCAAAAAAAGACTGGAGCCAGCAGCACTGGAGGGGGGAGTGAGGTAAGTTAGCAGTAAAAGTTGGTAGTGGGGCCCAGCAAGGAGGGAGGAGCTGAAACAGGCTGAGGAGCTCTGATGGCAGGAGTGTGTGGGGTTAAGTGGGGAAGGGTGAAAGAAGCAAGTGGGTGGGTTGAGGGGAAGGTAAGAGGGAAGGCACTCCCTATTCCTTCTCAAACGCCCCTCCACAGCTGTTGAATTTCATGCACAGTTATTGGGAAAATCATAATGCTTGGTATTTATGATTCCTTCCATTTCCGATGTTCTCAAACTGCGAGTGTCGTTGCTTATGTAGCCGAAACAGCACCACCCATACACAGGAGGGGGTGGAGGGCATTAGCAGACTCGGGAGATTCCCAAAGGCTTGCAAAAGTACAAAATATATTTAGCGGGGAAAGAAATTTTAGGGGGACGCCCCCCGCAAAACAGCTCAATGATGACTGAGCATGCATGAAAGACTGCAGGTGAGGAGGAGATGGGAAAATGGGAGCAGGGAATGCTGGAGCCCTGTAGAGCAGCAATCCAAACCACTACAATTTGTTGCAAGTCCCACTTGCACTTGCTTCTGTCTCCTCCCACCCTGCTGGAGAGGTATATTTATATTTCCTATTTCCTTAGCACTCAAAGATTTATCTCAGTATTCCTTAACAATAACCCCGTGTAGCCAACCCATATTACTCAAGGGGAAGGGACTGGGACTCAGCATGAGTGTCTTGCCAAAGACTGCATACTGCAGGCGAGGGGAAATTTGGCCCTCCTGATGTTGTCGAACTACCACTACCATCAACCCCAGCAAGCATGGCCAATACTGTAATGGCAACAACCTGAGGGATAAAGGTTTCCCACACCTGAACTGTTGAGTTCGGTCTTGAAGTGAGATTTGAACCAGGAGCACTTGGTTCATAGCCACTCTGTGAAACACCAGCTCTGCTGCCATCAATTTCTGGACTGCTTGTGACGTTTGTTATGGCACCTAGCTGAATGCTGAACTAGATCAGTTTGACTCTTAAATACATTTTTAAAAACCTCCACAAAGTCTGATGTCTTTATTTTCATGGGGAATAGAGGCACATAGGAAGCAGGGGGTGGGAGACTAGGGAGATGGAGTAGTAGCAGAGGACTACTGGCCCATGCCTTTGAATTGATGGATTATTTTTGTCCTGTGTGCTGGAGCCTGAGGGCTGGAGATTGACTTGGAGATGGTCAGGGAGGACAGCCTGCAGTTGCTTAGCAACTGCTAGAAAGGGGTGGGAAGCAGTGGAGGTGTTGAAAAGGGTACAGAGAAAAGAGTCTGCATTGCTGACACAGCTCTAAGGATTCAAAACTGGGATGGGCTGCAGAGCCAAGTCCTAATGTGTGGCCCATCCACCAGCAACTAAACTTTGGGGTCCCTTTCTTATGAGACAGAGAGACTCATATTGCAACACTTAATTCTGCTTCCTTTCCACACTACACTGTTCTGCCTTGGGGGAAGCATCATATCTCTTTGATAAAGCATCTACTCTGCATGCAGAAGGTCCCAGGTTCAACCCCTGGCATCTCCAGGTAGGACCACTAGTCTGTAGATGGGCCAGTGGTCTGACTCAAGTATAAGGTAGCTTCCTATGTATTAAGGCCTCTTCAACAGCTCACTAGTTCATCACCTCTCGAATCTGCTTGGCTTCCATTCAGAGTGCATTAAGATGAATTGGACAGCACGCAGATGTGCCCTGTGTAGCTATTTCTCTTAAAACATCAGCATATTGAACTATTCAGCCCATTAACCTTACTTAAGTCGCAAGGTATACACTGGGTAAAATAATAACAGTCCTTTCAGGGGTCCTCGGCAGTGACCCTGCTACCGGTACTTGGTCATTCAGATCACTGCTGTTTGTTATACTCCTGGTTTCCAGATTGGCATTCTTTTAGGATATCCAGTATGTCATAATGACCAGCCTAGCCTTTCCTCTGTGGTCATTTAGCCCAGGGCTTGGGCAGATGGTAGAGCTGGATCTTCTGACAGATCTCTGGTTGATTTGCAGTAGATCAGCAAGGATTTCTGACTCCAAATCACTAAACAGTAGCAGTAACAAAATGATTCCCTTTCCACTCTGAATTATATTGCTGAAATGTAGAAAGCTTGGGCTAACTCTGAGTGGAAGCACTATGAGTTCTGATACTCAAGACAGGTTCCTAGGCTCTGAATATTTTAATTCTAGCTGTATCACTTGGCTCAGGTTGATGACCCTTGGGGTTCAAGTAAAAGAACAATAACCAAGAAGATCCTGCAGGACTGAAGTCTGTCCACCCTTGCTTCAGTCCATAGGTCTGGCTACTTGGTCAGGCAATACTGGACATTTCCATATGAGCATTTGTCCTGTTTTATTTGCAGGGAGATAAGACAGTGATGACTATTTATAATGAGCATTTGCTCTGATTTGTTTTCAGGGAGGCTAGATGACCTTGTGGCAAAGCAGATGTTAACCCACACCTTCCTGTGCAATTTCCCCTCACTTCAAAAAGTCAAATATTGGGGGTTGGGAAGCAACTTCTTTTGTGCAAGAGCTCCCAACCCACTATAATTGTGCTTGAGTCCTACCCAAAAATAGTAGTAGTCTGGAAGTGCCCACTGTTACTCTTCCAGGCTCATGAGGATGGATTCCCTGCCAACACACATGCCCTAAACTTCAGGTTCTTCGGCAAATGCCTGCCGTGCCCCTACCCTCATGGCATCCCTCTTTTCCTTTTGCAATTTCTTGTGTTTCAAACTGGTCCACTTGACATCTCATCATGTCCTGGTTCATGCTGCTTTTCTGAAGGGGCTCCCCCCACCCCAGTTGTGATACTGAGTATTCACAAAAAAAACAGCTTGAACGTCTGCAGCCCCGCTGGAAAAACCCACTTGTTTTGCTTGCCTGTGTCTGTGTGAAAAGCCAAATGTGCGAGATGCGGGGGAACTGATCTTTGTGCTTATTTTCCATCAATGTCCTCTTTATGGCTGCTGCATCATCATCTTCTCCAGTGCTCTAAAGAGGGAGTGTTGATCAGTGCTCCAGCGGCCACAGGCTTCTCACTGAGAAGGCATCCAGCTCCAGCCAGCTGCCCTGTAGCCAATCGTAGACTGTGCGGAGCTAACAGCGGTACCAGGCATCGGACCAAACCTTTACTGTAGCAAAGAGGCCCGTTGTAACCATGCGGGGAGGAGGCCTGCCAAAAGGGGGTGAAAAAAAGAGAAGTCCTCTAACTAAATAAAAATGAAACAAGCTGGGATTTAATTATAGGAATTGATTCTTCTCTTTGCTGTACATTGATTTGTACTGGGCAGTCATTGCTAGAGACAGCACAGCTGCCTTCTGCCCTCTGTGGTAAGCTGGCCTCCCAATGTACGCACACAGACACACACTCCTCTCGTTCTGCCAGCATGCCATTGGGAAGGGGAGGGGAGGGTGGCTGCATTTGAATATTCTTGGCATGAGGAGGGATTCAGGCTGCCTATGTCATGTGGGTGTGGAGGGAAAGAATTTGTTTCCTTTAGGGAACGAAGCAGCATAGTGGCTATTTTTACATCCTGAGCTATGACACTTCTCCAGATTCCACCACCATCTGGGGTACCAGGGACGGGGTCCTTCAGTGGCAGGGCCTGTCCTGCCCCAGGGGGATACCCAAAACCATGGATATGTGATGATGGCTCAAGGAAAGAGGAGATGAAAAGCTCCAGTGTTCCAGGCACACAGGAAGGCAGAGAAAAGTTGGATCAGCACCTTGGAGAGGGACCTAGGTGTGTGTCCTGGGACCGCAGTTCACAGTCCTGCAGCTACGGTACAGCATACAAGTTGCCCTGGAGCAACTAGGAGATCTTCATAGCCTGGGCTAGGTATTGCTTGACGAGGGGCCTCACCCTCTGAATGCTACACATGGCTAGTTAAAAGGGCTACTGCCTTCCTCTACAGCTGTTGGCTTCTCTTAAGCCAGGGGTTCGCCAACATTTGACCCTCCAGATGTTGTTGCACTGTTGCTCCCAGCAGCCCCAGCCAGCACGACCAATGTTTAGGGAGGAAGAGAGTTAGAATAATAGAATCACAGAATTGTAGTATGCCACGGGACCCTGAGAATTATCCAGTCCAACTCCCTACGATGCCGGAAAATGTAGCTGTCCCATATGGAGATCAAGCATGCAACCTTGGCATTATCAGCACCGTGCTCTAACCAGCTGAGTTATTGTTGTCACAATATCTGGAGCAGGCGCATCTCGTCCCATGTTGCCATTTGTGGCAAAACAGGAAGTGCCTCCCTGCCTGCTGTGGCTGCCTCCAGCACTGCTGCTGCACCTCTGCCACTTTCCCGTGATATTTCACGAGATCTCACCAGAAATTGGCATTGATGCTGGTGCCTCTTCCCCACCAGCGGTGGAGCCTACAGGGCAGGTGGGAAATTAGTGGGGATGTAGCCTCAGAGGTTTCTGCCGCCTGAGGTGGCAGCTTCACCCCGCTTCATGGGTGGGCCGGTCTTGATCTGGAGGGCCGCAGGTCAGACACCCATGTTTTAGGCCCTGGAGTTTCAAACTGTGGGGATATCTTCTTGGAGTTCTCTGAGGAGTCTGTGGGCCAATCTTCAGAGCCTGGTGCCAGAGGTGTCCTATCAGACTTTAGGGGAGCAGGTATGGGCTGCCAGGGATTGAAGCTGTGGCCTTCTGAATACAAAACTAAAGCTTTTTCACTGTGCTATGCCTCTTCCCCCGCAATATAACACCAGCCATACATTTCACCCCCTGGATTCAGGTCTTTGGCTAAAATCCCACCACAAACTCAGCAGGTAGTCTCAGGCAAGCTACCTTCCTCAGCTTCAGCCCATCACCTCTGATATAGGGATAATGATACTGACCAAGCATAATAGTTGTGATAAATTCTACAATTGTGTCTGGGAAGCGCTTTGAACGCTTAATATTCAGCATTGTTCCTCAGGCCTCCAGAAGACAGAGATGGGCTTTGTTCTATTTCTTGCCATTAAGATGCTTTGTAATATATCAATAAGTCATAGAAACAAACAAACGATGCTATTTCACAGAATAGAAGAGAGTAGGAGGCAGAGCATGACCGAAAATAACAGAAAAAGGTGTTGAAACAATGAAAGGTGGACATATTTATTACCTTGGTAAGGATACAGGCTGGGACTGGGTAGGTAGGGTTTCTTTTAGAGTAGGGATTCAGATGTTTTTGTGACCTTTTTAACGAAACACCTTACCTTCTCTTCTGTTCAGAAACTGGAAATGGGCCACCCATACCTAACACTTGTCAACTCTGCTCTCTTTCTGCTTTGCTCTGCTTACCTGGGCAAGACTGATTCATTTGCTTAGTCTTCCCGCATCTATCTTGTAACTACTATTCTCCAATGAACTCAGACTCGTTATTTCTGGCATGGGGTGGAAAGTTGCAAGCCAAGATTCTCTGCAAGTGAAGAAAAAAAAAAGCACAGAATATTTAATTCAATTGAGATAATTCAGCATCCTGGGAATCTCCCTTTTCATTCCTTGACTGAATTGTCAGCAGGTGGGGGAAGGGACCCTGTGGGCACCCAGGAAGACATCTGTGGGTGCTGGTGCGCCCACGGGCACCACATTGGAGACCTCACTCTGTATTACTTCACTCACTTCAAATATGGTAAGCTGATGAGGCCCCTCCTGCTTATTCTTCTGACTGAGGCCCTTAGCTTCTGTCCCAAAATCTTTTCCTGATGGCACCATTGTGCCATTTTCAGTGGGAAATCTTTTATTTTCTCATTGAAGTAAACAGAACTAAAGTGCTTAATGGTGGATAGAGATATAAAGGCGCCCTAGGATGGAAAAATGGAGTGGCGGTGGGGAATATGTTGCCCCCTATTCTTCTCTTCTTTTTTCAGGCCATCACATCTCTAATGTTGAATGGCGCATGCGGAGTTTGTACCCCTTGAGGTTGTGAGGATAGTTGAAAAGATGCAAACAGCACCCAGTGAAATCTCAGTGGCTGAATTGGAGAGGGTTTTAGTGCCCTGCATTGTTGTTCTGATGGATGCAGCATAAATTGTGTAAAATAAGCAAAACGAATTGTGCAAAATAACCCACTATATGTGCATCTGGTTTGTTTGGCATCATTTATACAGGATGCAGAATTCAGTTATGGCGACAGCTTGATGCAGTGTACACAGAACCCTGTTTATTTCTGAGATCTCCCTCTTGATTATTCCATCGGAGTGCAGGGTTCTAACAACAAGGACCATAGGGGCCTAAATGAATAATTGGTTTCCAAGTTCCATAGTAGTAAACTGCTTGGAGGATTTCGGCAACCAAGCAGAATATAAATCTTGTCAAACAAACAAACAAACAGCAAGTTTAAAAAATTGCTTCCTGATTTAAACAGTGGTACATTCCATGTTGATTGTCATATCATATTTGTTGCTTTTTTAAAAAGTGTTGTTTATGCTGGCTAACACAACCTCTGGGGCTCAGCACTGCATGCAGAAAGCGTCCCAGGTTTTCTCCCTGGCCTCTGCAGCTAAAAGGACCTTGGGAAATATCCATGCCTGAGACCATGTGGAGTCATTGCTAATTGGAGTAGACAGTAGTGGACTAAACATCCAAATGGTCTGACTCAGAATAAGACAGCGTCACAAATAATAATACAATTGTAGAGTTGGAAGGGATCCCGAGGGTCATCTAGTCCAAGCCTCTGCAATGCAGGAATCACGCTTATTCGTTATATGGCTTTTAAGATCGTAAGAAGAGCTCTGTTATCAGACCAAAGGTGTGTCTAGTTCAGGCATCCCCAAACTGCGGCCCTCCAGATGTTTTGGCCTACAACTCCCATGATCCCTAGCTAACAGGACCAGTGGTCGGGGAAGATGGGAATTGTAGTCCAAAACATCTGGAGGGCCGAAGTTTGGGGATCCTGATCTAGTTCAGTATCCTGTGCTCACAGGGCCCAAGGCAGACCTGAGTGCAGCAACACTCTTCCTACTTGGGATTCCCCCAGCAGCTGCTATTCAGAGACATATGGCCCCCAACAGTGGAGGTGGAATGTAGCCATTGATAGCCCTTATCCACCATGAATTTATCCAGTGATTTTTTTTGGGGGGTGGGGTGACGACAACGCAGGGGTATGCATACCCCTAAACATTTTGTGAATTTAAGTTTCACCTCGTTGAGGGGCACTATTTCAATGTGAGTAGGAAAATGAGAGTAAACATTTTTAAAGAAAAAAAGCACTCAATTTGTCCAATTCTCTTTCATTTCCAAAATTTCACTATGTGATACATGAATAAGTCCTTTCTCTTGTCTGGTCTGAATCTTCCAACATTCAGCTTCGTTGGAGCAAGGGGAACCTCTTTTAAGGACCTGCCACTATGTTGCCCCCGGGTGTGTAGGCTTGGCCTTCCCTGAGCCAAAGCTGATGGAAAAGGAACTCTTTCAAGTTTCTTTCCAGAGACAGCAAATACTTTTTTCTTTCAGGCAGTGGAACTACTGTGTCTTTCCTTCCTCCCCCCCACCCTCTTTTTCTATCAAAATTTTAGACTGTAAGTGTCATGGGGCAGAGACCTCTTATGTATGTCATTCTGTAAAGTGCCACATTCACTGATATGAATGGACAAATGAGTAAGAGAAAGCTTGTCTAGGGATGTTGCAGGCTGCAGTTTCCTACAGTCTCCCCAACTTGCTGCAGAGCTGTGTGGTGCAGAATTTAGAGAACCCCAAGCTATTACTGATTCACCCAGGGAGAGGCTATTTTGGGATCGAGAACATTCTTGCAAAATGAAAAATGAAGTTTGTAGAGGTTGCTCCCATTGCGTTTCCCTGATATAGATTGAAGGTGCATAATATTGATGTAATGTATGTTTCCCCCTGATGTTTCTTAACCATCCAGCTGTACACAGAAGGAGAATGGACTTTTCACAATGTTTCAGTGGGTAATAAAATGTGCGGTGGAGGTCATAATCTATCCAGTCACCCTTAGTGTGCTCCATATGTAATTAATAATAATAATAATAATAATAATAATAATAATAATATGCTTATATAGTACTTTCTGAGTGTTTCACATGCTTCACACACATAATCCCTAGAATAGCCCCTCAAGGTAGTGAGCCAGCTTGCTGTGGTGCCTTAAGTCATAAAATCATAGAGTTGGAAGGAACCTCAGAGATCATCTAGGGCTAGGGCCAACCCCTACCAATGCAATGAATTCACAGCTACAGTATCCCTGCTGGATGGGTCCCAGACCTCTGCTGAAAAACCCAGTGATGATTGGGATCTTGCCACTGTCTGAGGCAGCCTGTTCCACTGCTGAACACCTTGCAGACCCAGGAGATGTGGGTTCAAATGCCTACTCCGCCACGAAGCTGGCTGGGTTATCCTGAGCCCACCACCATCTCTTGGCCTAACCTGCCGTACAGAGCTGTTGTAAGGATAAGATGGGGGTAGGACTGGAAATGGGGAGGCGAACCAAATGCGGGAAAGGTCCTGAGAGAGGCGGAGACTTCACATGCAACCGCAGAAATCTCAGTGGGGAGATGGACTGCATTAACATGATCACCATAAGATATGAAGTAGGAATTAATTGAAGTATAAGACTGTACTTTTATATATATGGCATGATACACCTTCTCTTTATATAGTACCTTTTGCCTATATATTTTGTTTTGGGGAGCAAAGTATCCTGAACTTAGGAGGTGACTCTGGTTTGTTTCAATTAAGCTTCTGCAGGACAAATTCCTGGTAGTGAACCAGTGCTGTGGTGCGTGTTAATTATTGTTGATGGGGTGGCGTGTCCCATTTGGACACCAAAATGTCTTAGGCTGACCCCAGGTACATGGGAGAAGCCTGACCACAGTGGCTAGAGGGAAGTAATGCCCAATTCATTCTCAACAAAGTGATCTGTAGGGTTTTGCTTTCCACAGCTCATGTATAAGTCAGAAGACACTTGCTTGTAGTGGCCAAATTTTAAAGACCAAGTCCATGCTAGTAAGGCACAAACAGGAAAGGATGGGTTAATGGACCTGGAATGATCCAAGGACTCATTGTACCAGGGCAATCAAGTCCTTTTGCACCTTATGAGTTATTACTTGAAACAGACAAAGCTCTGAAAAAAACCTTTGCATGTGTGGATTAAGTTTCCTTTGAAGTTTTGAAGCATACTCTGTTTTCCCCCAGCATGGGCCTCTCCAGGCAAAACAGCTTCCTCTTGCTAGTTTGAGACACTCAGTGGAGCAGTATTTTCTTTGTGCTTTCTTTCTCTTGTAGATTAGCACCACCATCCATGCTAATGAACATAATAAAATATTCTCAATAGCCATTTTAAGGGCCATGTACACATCCCCTTTTAAAATGGACTCCATCAGTATATATTTAATGCAGGATCACTTCATAGAGTCTTATATAACTCTGCTCCACACAGAAGCCAGGGCTTGACTTTCTTTTCTTTTCAGCTCATGACCAGCACTTGGTATGAGAGTTGGCAGTGAACAAGGCTGCTCTGTAGGAAGCTGCTAACCCAGCAAGGCCCACAGCTTCCATTAGCTCCTCCTCTTCCTGATCATCTGCTGGGTCATTATTTACTCGAGCTTCTTCCTCCTCCTGGGTAGTGCCTTGCTCCAGAGAAGACCACTGGCAACAGAACCTTCCTGGCAGCTAAACAGGAACGCCTGGCAGCAACACTGGGCTACTTTACCAGCTCTGTTGCCACCTTTGCGCTTGAGACTTGGTGGTGGAGGCAGCAGTGAAGGAAGAGAACCGGGTCAAGGCAGGGCTTGGGAAATGGTCCGAGGGGTTATCAGGGGGCCAAGGTGAGGCTGACTCTTCAGGCTACCTTGGGGGATCTTGCACTTCCTCAGATCCTGCGATCATTATCCAAGGCCCTTGCCTGTGTGCTGCCTCTGAGGGAAGTCCAAAGGGTGGTGATGAGAGAATGGGTCGTAGCCCCCTGTTTATGGAATTATCTCCCCAGGGAGGCTCACTTGGTGCCAACCTTGCCATTGTTTTGGCCCCATGCAAATATACTTTTGTTTTCTCAGGCAGCACCGATAATATAATATTGCATTAAGAAATCTGTTTTTGATATGTTTATGTGATCTCATAATCACATTTTTTAAAATTTGGTTGTACATTTCTTTGGGATTAAAAAGAAAATTAGTGGGAAGCAATACGTGAGTTTAATAAATTGAAAGTGAAACCAGCTGCACTGGGCTTTTTTGTAGGGTCCCCTACTTCTTAATCACAGATCTCTCTGAGATATGGGTTGGGTAGGATCCTGAAATTTGGTGACCCAGGCGAGAAGCAGGAGTAACTTTCATTATTAAATCCCAGTGCTGGGCTTTCTAAGCATGATTGGGACCAGAGTGGGATCAGCAGGGCAGACCCACAGGAGGGCTGATGCATAAGCAAAGTAAGGGGGCTTTGAGGTCTGTGTGAATCTGCAGTTGGATTGGTTCAAGGACAGTGGCAGACAAAAAAACCCCAAACACATACAGTAGGTGTCCGAGAGGGGAGCTGTTAGGCCAAAATATGAGGAGGAAGACACAGTATTACTGAGGGCTTATCTGTCAGTAGAGTTGTGGTTGCGCATTTGGCCAGTCAAATAATGATACAGCATTTTTAAAGCACGGACATTCAATATTGCACTAATTATAGAAACATTTTAAATCCCACCCTTCTCCCAAGAAGGCTGAGGCAGCAATCATCCCCCACCCACCATCCATAGCTGCCAAGTTTTCCCTTTTCTCGCGAGGAAGACTATTCAGCATAATGGAATTTCCCTTAAAAAAAGGGAGAACTTGGCAGCTATGCCACCATCTAATCCTCACAAGAGCCCTGTGAGGAAGATTTATAAGCATTTATAACTAACCCATGATCTCCTAGTGAGTTTCTTGTCTAAATCAGGATTTGAAGCTGGGTTTCCCGGGTGACGCTGTGGTCTAAACCACTGAGCCTAGGGCTTGCTGATTGGAAGGTTGGTGGTTCGAGGGCTTCCGGATTCAGCGCCAGCGTCGATCGGCGGGGTTTCGTCTCGTCTCCGAGACGGCCCGTCTCTGCTAGGAGTGGGGAGGGCAGCGAGAGCAACGCTGCGCCCCTTAGAACCTCGGGAAGGGCGTCCCGAGGGCAATTTGCTCGGCACAGACCCAATCCGGACTCCCCAACTCTTCGGTTAGCTCTAATAAGAGCTCCGGAGCGAGGAGGGTAGAAGTCGCGGGGGCCATTTTGAGCGGCAACGTTATTCTAGCAGGGAGAAGCTTCAAGCCGAAGGCGGAGAGCGCTGGATTCTTCCGAAAATAAAACGATTGGAAAAGACTGTAAGTAACCTCACGATTTGGATTGTAGAACGGTTTGGTCTGGGAGAGAGGGGAGAAAAGAGGAAGCCACCCCCCCCCACGGCAACAAAGAGACGGTGGGTGGAAGCCCGAAGCCATGGACAGGGGATTTGTAGTTCAGAAGGATCCCTCAAGGGCATCAAAGAGAATATCCCCTTTGATGCAGGGTGAAAAGGGGAGAGAGACTGTGGTTTATGACTGCCCTGCAGCAATGAGGTAAAGCCTAAGAAAAACCTTTCTTTCCCTCGGGAGCCGGCAGCCTAGGCAATTCAGTGAGTTGATCAGGATTTATAAGTCAATTTTTACTTCACTTTGTATTTCTGGACTTTGTGGAATTTCTTTTTTGGCTTAAGTGCTTGTGAAATGTGAGTTCGAACTTTATTGTTAACAAGACTTGAAGAATGCAGCCAGCTTGTTAAAATGGAGTCGAGAAAATAAACTGTGATCATATTCCACCCCACGTGATGAGTTTTGACCTTGGCAGGACTGAAATATGTCAACAAAAGGGTGTCCCCCTGAGTTCCAGCGGTCTGTTTTGACCTTAATGTGGGAAACAAGAATAGAGTTATGTCAAGAGGAGACACGACGACAGGAGTTACAGCAGAAATTTCAGGAGGTGATGGCGGAATATGATTTTCTAGGAGATGAAGCTTTTGACACTGAAAAAGAGCAATGTGAGAATGACAATGATGGGGAAGGAAAAGATGAAGATGAGGACTGTGATGATTCAACACAAAATGAAACACACCATGAAAAAAATGATGACTCTACTCTACAAAAAGTTGGATGGAGTGCCCTGTCTTTGAGGGGGGCACGATTGGTATTATTGGAACTCCAGAACGCCCACAGGGAAGAAGGAAAAAATATGCAGAGAAGAGAAGAAATTCAGGGGTCCTGTATGGTGACCTGGATGGCAAGAGACTGTAAACAGGGGGTGGGGTGAAGGGAAAGTGATGTTGTGATTATAAGGATGGATTAACAGGTTTATAACTGGTCTGCTGATTTTGGAATTTGCTGGATTGGGGGGGTGGAGCCGGTAATCGGGGATGTAAGGTTAAATTGAGAATAGTTATAGTTTTAAAAGTGAATGGATTTTGGAAAATGTGAAAATATGGAGGCTTATAGAGGGAGAAAAAAAAAATTAGGCACGGGAAGAGAAAATGGGAGTTTGAATTTTCAGTGATTTGAATATTAGATGAAAATGTTAACAATTGATTTATAAGTTGTATAAGATACAAAGGTGTATTTTTATAAAGTAAGAAACTGTTGCAGATGATAAAAAAGGGATGAAAACCGGGGAAGGGGGGGAGGGGAAGCCCATAAAATATGGTTTTTCAACTATGAATGCAAGAAAAATTTTTCTGTTTTGTATTGTTTTTTTCTTTTTCTTTTTTTTCTTCGCCCTTTCTTTTTCCCCTTTTTTTCCTATTTCTATTTTTCTCTTTTTTTGGTATAACAATAGATGGTTGGATGGATGTCCTCCTGCGTACTGCCCTGGTTTGCTGGAGCTCCCTGGTGGCAGGGGGGGGCTTTGGGGTCAGGGGAGGGGGAGGAGGACAGAAATCCAAGCATAAAATGGACCATTTCTGACTGTTCACAAACATGGGATACTTCTGTGGCAGGGGAGGACCCATGTGGGTGGGTAGGAAGGAGGTGGAAAAGGGGTTTAAGTATGTACCGTTTTTTTTGTTTTTTTGTATTTTGTAAAATTAATAAAAAGTATGTTTAAAAAAAAAAAAAAAGGAAGGTTGGTGGTTCGAATCAGGGCCGTCTTAAGCACCTCTGGTGCCGTGGTGCAACAGATCCCTCCGCCGCCCTGTTTTCCAGTGCGGCGGGTGGGCGGGCAGGCTCAGCGCGCAGCGCGGTCGCCGAGGGTGCTGCTGCGCGACGGGCGGGCGCACAGGCTTGCTGCGCGGCGGAGCGGCCGGCGGGCGGGCAGGCGTGGCTGCATGGCACCCCCCCTGGCGGGCCGGCGCCGTGGCGCCCTGCGCCACCCAGCCTGGCCGTAGAGCTGGCCCTGATTCAAATCCAATGGGAGCTCACCACGATGGGGTGAGCTCCAATTGCTCGGTCCCAGCTCCTGCCAACCTAGCAGTTCAAAAGCACGTCAAAGTGCAAGTAGGTAAATAGGTACCGCTCTGCCGGGAAGGTAAATGGCATTTCCGTGCGCTGCTCTGGTTTGGCCAGAAGTGGCTTAGTCATGCTGGCCACATGACCCAGAAAAAAGTGACTGGACTTAACTGTCAGGGGCCCTTTACCTTTACCTTTCCCCTGGTCCTAGCTAGACACTACTTTACTATGCCTTTGCTGTTGATGTTTGCTGGTACTCCAGTCTGGAAACATTTGCAGTTATAGCTGGTAATTTGTGGGATAAGTTTCAGTGTGCTACTAGTTCCTGTCTGCTGCAGGGCACAAGTAGCCCTTATTGGCACCCTTGTTAGCAAGTTTTGCACCATAATGAAATGTTTTGAAAAAGTATAAGTTGCTATGTGCGCTATTACTACCAGTGTATAAAGTCCTCAACAACGTGGGACCAGTTTACTTGAAGGATTCCCTTACGCCATATATGTCTACTCGGCTGCTTCAGTCTTTGGAACTGACACTTTTACAAATGCCACATAATGTTTATTATGAATGTGCAAGGAATCTGTTATTCTGGGTTGCACTGCCTGCACTCTCTACCCATTAGGCATTACCCATTAACTGTATGGCTTTTGGTGCCTGCTAAAACTCTTTTTTTGTATTTAGCCAAGCCTGCCCAGACATGTCTTTTTATTTTATTATGTATATATTTTTAAAAAAATAAATACTGATTTTTAGGTCACATTGTCTTAAACATTTGGTTTCATCTGTATTTTTCAGTACATATGCTTTATTTTGTCTTATGTAAACTTCTTAGAGGTTTTTTTAAAATGGATATGCAGTATATAGACTACAGGGCCCAGAATTCTTTGAGGGAAAGAATGTGCTTCCAATAAATGTCAAAGGTATAGTGTGTACATAACCACCAAGTAATAGGCAGTCAGTTGACCATTGTGCAAACCATTGTGCCAAGACGTTTTGGCGCTTGAGGCGAACCAGAAAATGGTCCCCCCATCCCACCTCCCACCATAGAATAATGGATGGCTGAGGGTCTACATCAGGAACAAGGGGGAAATAAAGATCTACATTGGGAACAAGGGTATAAGACAGGGGTCAGCAACCTTTTTCAATCGTGGGCCATGTGGTGGGCCGGAATATATTTTTTTGGGAAAAAGAACGAATTCCTATGCCCCCCCCCAATAACCCAGAGATGCATTTTAAATAAAAGCACACATTCTACTCATGTAAAAACGCTGATTCCCGGCCGGCCGTGGGCTGGATTGAAAAGGAGATTGGGCCGCACCCGGCCCACGGGCCTTAAGTTGACTACCCCTGGTGTAAGGAGACTAGCAGCACCTCCTGTTTGCCAAGAAACCGCTGTAGAAGCAGCATAGGGTGGAGCTGCCGAGGAGGCGGCAAATCTCGTCTCCAAGGAGTGAGCCACAGCCATGGCTGCCACCATTGCAGCAGCAGCAGCAGCAGCAGCAACAGCAGGTGGTAGTGATGCATTCCTTAGAGGTGGAATCTGCTGCCCCTGTGGATCCTGCTGCCCATTCATTTTTGTCTCATTGGTGAGCCAGCCCTGGTGCAAACGCTTTCTGGAAGTATAGGTAAGCAAGATCAGGGAGGATCCAGGGGGCCACCTTGAAGAAACGAGAGGGGGACCATGCATGGATTTGGGAGAAAACCGTTTCCCCTTTTCCTCGCATTCTGCAGGCTTGAACAGCTTACATCACTTAGAGGCACTTTGCCGCAGAAGCTATTGCAGGACCTTTCTGCCCTTGTTGACCCTTGCAGTTGTGATAAATTACAAACCATTTGAAATTTTATCTGCTTGCATGAAATCTGGGGAGTACTTAAAACTTCAGATTGCCTTTTTAAACACTTGCACTTTAGATTCCCTCTCCCAGGTTTATGATCAGCTTACCAAGGGCACAGTTCAGATCGCCTGTTCAATCATTACATTTTTGGCATCCCTTTGTTCCAGAACTCCCTCCTCCTGAAGCTGCTTTTCCTCAAATAAAAGGGTTGTTTGGGTTTGCTTACATATGTTTATGTGTAATGGGTAGACTAACAGGTCCTTCTGAGGGTTGGCTGTCTGAGGGCCTCCCCGATAGCCCTAGTGCCTTTGGTTTGTTTTTGTTTTTTTAGTGGGTGTTTTCTGCAGCATGTCATTGACATAATAGTAGTGCATTAGTGATGGATTTATTCTGGATTGTCCGCACATAGTTCTCTGATGCTTCCCCTGTGTTACTGCATGAACAACATCTGTGGGAGCACCCTTGTGATATAGCTTAAAAACAAACTTGCAGCATTTGCAGTCTAAAAAGTTAAAAGATTTCAGAAGGATGTTATGGTGCATGCACTGATTGTCAGTGAAGCAATGCGCCCTCACCCAAACCTTTGCAGGTGCTGATAGTGTTGAACCACCCCAATAGCATCATGAGCACAGATCTTTTTGAATGCACAGTAAAAAATAACTTAGTTGGTCTCTAAGTTGCTACTGGAAGGATTTTTTATTTTTATTTTGACTGCGTCAGACCAACATGGCTACCTACCTGTAACTAGTAAAAAATAACGTCTGCAGGGGCCTTTTGTCAATGGGCTGGATTTCCGCCCCACTCTTCTCATCTTTCTAGTCCTAGCCAGCACCTCTCAGATGAGAAATAATAATGTGCCTTATTGCATTTCTGCCTTTCTGCCCTCTACAGCATCATGTTCTCAAGAGACCTCATAATTAAGCGCTTGCTCCAAAACGACTTCTGATGCCTGGCACTGTTTAAGCTCCTTGCTGTTGTGCCTCAAAGGGGGGAAAAAACAATCAAGCAAGGAAGCATTTCTATGGTTTATGCCAGGGCTGTGTAGATTCTGCAGACTCAGAAAATTTCACAGAACTTGGCAGAAATCCAGCAGAAAATGGTGGTGGTTTTGCGAACAGCCCAGGTGTTTTTTTTAGGGGCCAGCTGGCCCTGCTGTTCCTTTCTCTTCGTTAGGCTGTGGATTTTTCTCACAACTTAGGAGCATCTCCTGGAACTGTAGTTCCATAAGGGGATTTTAAGCCAAACAACATTTTCCATGGGAGATTGGTGACTAGCTCTCCCAACATTTTTGTTTTTATGTTGAAACGTCTTTGGAAGGATCTGAAATTGTTTGGAGCAGTAGTGCTTGATTTGGCGCATTAACACGGTATATAATAGCGCAGGCAGGATGCAGGGAAGCACTTTTTTCAGAGCAGGAGGAATGATGTCGTCTGTCATAGCACCAGGATAATTGGAGTGAATGAGGAGATAACAAGGCTTCCAAGTTTTAGTATTGTTTGTGGCACAATTGCATAGAAAAATAGGAGAAATAATGGAGCAGAGATTGGAATAACTACCCCCCCTTTGATGAGGCTGCTAGCAGTTCAATGAGTAACACTTCTTTTGCAATATTGCTCAGATTTCTAATTAAAAGTTAAATGTTACCTTTTGACGGTTCAGGTTTTGTTTTGTTTTGTGTTTGGTTAGAGCTCAGTGGGCGTGCATGTTTTCTTCAAAGCAGAGGCTGAAATTGGAGGGAGGGAAGAAGGGTGGGTTACTACGTCCATTGACTGGCAAGGTGGAGAGACTGCTCCCTACTCCCTTGCTCAACTTTGGGGGCTGTGGGAGGGCCAAATGGGATGGGAGGTTCCCCCACACCTGGCTCAGACCTACCACTCTCCAGGGGCCAAAACAGCACATGGTTTTCCCACAGGCATTGTGGCGTGTTGTGTCTGCCTCAGCAGAGCCAGATGCTGGGCAGGAAGGCAGCAAAGACCCCTCCTATTGCTGCGTGCATGTTTATGGGGGCCATTGCATGCCCATTTAAATGAGACACACAAAGTGTTGGTTGACCATAACATTGGGGCTCACCTGCCAACCCTAATCATCACCCAGCCATTTGCTGAGCTGCTTCCACCAGGGAGTTGGCTAATAATTGGGGCAACCTCAGTGTTGACCATTCCTATGGTCCCTGCTATCAACTTGGCCATGTAGGCAGCAGCCCCCCCCCATTAAGCTGGAGCTCATGCCATTGTGTGCCACACCAATACCCCTTATGAGGTTCCCCCACCACCATTTCTGTGTTGGGATTCTGTCCAGTGTTGAACCTGTGCAGTCAGAAGTAAGCACCACTCAATGAAACAGAGTTCACTTTCAGGTAACTATGCAGAGGTAACTAAGCATCGGATTCCCTTGGGGACTGTGGCTATGGGGAGCTGTCATTATAAGCTCCTGCAGTTCAACAGTTACCACTAAACCATTGCCCGCGTCGTTTTCCTGATCTATTTGCTCCCCAGAGCCTGGAGTTAGTCCCACAAAGAAAATACCTGCACACAAAGATCGGGAAGAATTTGGGGCTCTCTCCCTCAGTGGCTCATTTGGAGTAAAAAAAATCAAAATCAAAATGTTGACAGGTCAACTCACAGATCTCTGGAATAACATGCAATTTGACTGTTGAGCTGTTATTAACATTAATATTAATAAAACACATCACAGCACCCTGACAATTATTATTTTTTGGAGGAAAGCCATGGCAGTTGATCAGTTTCCAGCAGGTTTGGATTTATAGCATAGATATACAGGCAAGTCAGGAATGGTCTACTGAAGTTTTCTTTATTTGTTTTAAGATATTTATAAACCACCCTTCACAGTGTTTATTCCAGGGTAGTTTACCATGTAATTACAAGCAGAACAACAACAATATATACAATAAACCAATTTAAATTGATCAATAACATACAGAAATTAAATAAGCAAAGCATATTAATTAAGTAAAGCAGCATTATATATGCTTAAATTAGAATTGATGGATTATTCTTATTTTTTGTGAGCTCATGTTTCTTTTTTTCCTGTTATGTTTGCAATACATATATTTCTAATCCACTTTTTTCTGAAGAGCTCAAGGTGGCATACACACCTCCCCTGTGAGGTAGGTTAACTGCGAGACAGTGCCTGGCCAAAAGCCTTCATTTTTTAATATATATTTTTTAAACAGAGCAATGCAAAACATTCAATTATACTGTTTTAAAATATAACATCCTGACAATGCTATTTTAAACTACAAACCAATGACAACGAGAATAAAAAATAGCATAAAATGAATAAATAAATAAATAGAATAAAAATAGCCTAAAATAGCCAGATGCCAACAGGCATGTCTCCTTGGGGATGGGGTACTGTACCTGGAGTTCCACAGGTGATAAATCCCTCTCCTTTGGTTGAGAACCATAACTGGATTGGGACAGGATGGTACACAGGCTGTACCAGTAACAGGATCTTGAACACATGGGGTCAAAGCTGGAACAGCCAGGGTCACCTGGAAAGGGCGATCCAATAAGACCGAACACAAGCTTGGTTTGTGGAGAGCAGCAGGGAGTGCAGAGTCCGACAGAGCTAGAGCAAACAATATGCTGATCACAGTGACAAAGGCCAAGACCAAAAAGCTGTAGGCAGGTCAGGCGAGGGTCAAGCAACAACCCAGGACTTCTTTTGACAAGGGGCCAATGTGCAGCATGAGCAGCTGAGTCTTCAGTGGCTGCTGACTAAAAATTACGGCACTTCACGCTGACTGGCTCTAAGAATATGCAGATATATATATATATATATATATATATATATATATATATATATATATATGACATCACCTTTTGTGCAACCCACAGGGCAGTGTGCAACAAGGCAAACAGGTAAAAATCCATAAAACAACACAATATTCTAAAAATCAAAACAAAACACATATCACAGAAGAACAATTGCTCAATAGAAGCAGTAACTATAGGGTTTCTCTTCCTCCTCCTAAAGCCCTTTGAAAAATATTTCCTCTGTAAAAGGACTGTTTTCCCTTTCTGTCCAGAGGCAGTTCAAGTGTGCTGTGGAATCTGGTGCACTGCATCTCACCCTTTCTGCTTCCTTGCCTAGGTTGACAGTTATACCTTGAGCACTGACCTGAACTAAAAGCTGACTTAGGATGATGTGGCAGGCAGGTAGTCGCTTGGCTGAGGAAGAGGCTTGTGGTTGTCTCCATATGGGTTGGCAGCCCTATGTAATAGCTGGAAAACCAACATGCATCCATGCATGCAGGCTCACGAAGCCATTATTTGCCAGCTGCAGCTGCCGCCGTATTTGTTTGTGTCACACTACAAATACTGCCCCTCCTTAGGGGTTAGTGTACCACAGGATCTAAAAACTGGCCTGGGAGCATGAATGTGGTCCTCAATACCTTTCTATCTGGCCCTTGGGGCTTCTTTCCAGGCCATTCCCTTCACCAGCCCTGCTTTGCACCTTCCGTGAATGTTTTTGCCTGGCTGGAATGTGCCCTTGAACTCTGATCATGCTTGCTTGCTTGCCTAGATGGGAGGTTTGAGTAAATTAACACTTGATGCTCCACCTACTTTTGCTGCTGGCTCTTCCCACTACTGGCATGTGGCCCTTGGACTCAAATCTCTCTCTCCCACCCACCCACCCCACTCTTGAGGTCCATGCATGTGCTGTGGCGAGTCATGCTTGAAGATAAAATGGCCTGGCCTAGATTCCCCACCCCCACCCCCAGTTTTGCATTCTCCAATTCTAATAACTTGTGCCCAAATACAGAATGGGTGAATAGGATCTACAGGCTTTTGTAGATTGCAAGCTAAACGTGACTCAGCAGTGCAGTCTGGTGGCTAAAAGGGCTAATGTAATCCTAGGTTGCATCAACAGAAGCATAGTATCCAGTTATAATGCTACCACTCTTTTCAGCTTGGGTCAGATCTCTGTGTTCAGTCCTGGGCACAGCAGTTAAAGTATGATATTGACAAACTGGGACATGTCCAGTGGAGTGCAGGCAAGAATGGTGAAGCACCACCTGGGGAAAGCTAGGATTATGAGACAATGTGATAAGCCATCTTCAAATATTTGAAAGGCTTTTCACATAGGTGATGGAGCAAATCTGTTTTCTTTTGCTCCTTAGGGCAGGACCTGAGCCAGTGGGTTGAAATTACAAAACAAAAGGATTAAGGCTAAACATTAGGAATAACTTCACGACTGCCTCTCTTGGAAGGTGGTGAACTTTCCTTTGCTGGAGTCTTTTAAGCAGAGGCTAGATGACCACATATCAAGGTTGCTAGAGCAGTAGAGTCCCCCTCGCAGTCCTAGGCGTCCTAGGCAATAATGCTTATTAATACTAGTTTCTGCAAAGCACAGGAGGGCATAGAGGACTCCTGTGCTGAAATCCGGCTTGCTGGTTTCCCAGAAGCATCTGATTGGCCCCTGTGAGAACAGGATGCTGGACTAGGTGGGCCTTTGCCCGATCCAGCAGGCTCTTCTGAGGTTTTAATATATTGCAATAACAACACTTAAGTTTTACTTCTTACTCATAGGAGAAACTGCTACTCGAGCCTGAGATCATATATTCGCTTGAAAAAGAAAAATACAGAGATGTGTCTAATAAGCCAATTCCACCATAGATCTGTATTATAAAATGATGATGCTTTATTAAGTGTGAATGGAATCTAGGAGTCTTGGTAGACCACAAACTTGACATGAGTCAACGGTGTGATGCAGCAGCTAAAAAAGCCAATGCAATTCTGGGCTGCATCAATAAGAGTATAGCATCTAGATCAAGGGAAGTAATAGTACCACTGTATTCTGCTCTGGTCAGACCTCACCTAGACTACTGTGTCCAGTTCTGGGCACCACAGTTCAAGAAGGATACTGACAAGTTGGAACGTGCCCTGAAGAGGGCAACCAAAATGGTCAAAGGTCTGGAAATGATGCCTTATGAGGAACGGCTTAGGGAGCTGGGTATGTTTAGCCTAGAGAAGAGAAGGTTAAGGGGTGATATGTTCAGATATATAAAAGGATGTCATATAGAGGAGGGAGAAAGGTTGTTTTCTACTGCTCCAGAGAAGCGGACATAAAGCAATGGATTAAAACTACAAGAAATAAGATTCCACCTAAGCATTAGGAAGAACTTCCTGACAGTAAGAGCTGTTCGACAGTGGAATTTGCTGCCAAGGAGTGTGGTGGAGTCTCCTTATTTGGAGGTCTTTAAGCGGAGGCTTGACAGCCATATGTCAGGAATGCTTTGATGGTGTTTCCTGCTTGGCAGGGGGTTAGACTGCATGGCCCTGGTGGTCTCTTCCAACTCTATCATTCTATGATTCATCAACAGAGTTATGTAGTCGCTGACCTATGATAACCTTTCCAGTTTTATGAGTCTGTCCCATTGATTTCAGTAAGAACGAACTGCACCTAACTCTGCCATCCTAACCATGAATTCACTGAACCTTTGAATTCAGAGGGGGCTTACTCCTATGTAACTGGGGTTAGCACTGAAGCCTTAGTATGGATCCAACCCATAGTATTTTCTGGATGCCTGTTGGCTGTAAAAAAGAAAAGTAGAGATACCAGCAATGTCTCCTAATTCATCTTCTCTAATATTTTCCTGTTCATGAAGAAGATAACAATTTTTGTAACAAACCATAAATGGAAGATGAGAGAAGTTGCGGGGGGCGGGGATGAAAAATTAAAAATTGGATAATTGCTATTTGTAATTTGTTATAAAAGAGGAACTTCAATAATACTCCTGTTCATGTACTGCTTTCCATTCCAACTTCCACTGGAATTGCATAATAAGGCTTCCATGTAACAAGCAAAGAAATAGATGGACTCTATCCTGGCACTGTGGCACTGTGGGTTAAACCACAGAGCCTAGGGCTTCCGATCAGAAGGTCAGCGGTTCAAATCCCCGCGATGGGGTGAGCTCCCGTTGCTTAGTCCCTGCCCCTGCAAACCTAGCAGTTTGAAAGCACATCAAAGTGCAAGTAGATAAATAGGTACCGCTCCGGTGGGAAGGTAAACGGCATTTCCGAGTGCTGCTCTGGTTTGCCAGAAGCAGCTTTGTCATGCTGGCCACATGACCTTGAAGCTGTACGCTGGCTCCCTCGGCCAATAATGTGAGATGAGTGCCGAAACCCCAGAGTCGGTCACGACTGGACCTAATGGTCAGGGGTCCCTTTACCTTTATCCTGGCACTCACCTTGGGGAGGTTTAGTAGACTTCCTCAATGCTCACCTTTAGTGGGCATGGAAAACATTTAAGCAGACTTTTTGGGTTGTGTTTGCTAATTTTCTGCTACTTTTCCTTCTCTTCTGTTTTCTGCTGTTTTTATTGCTGTACATTTATTTCCCCCTCTTATTTTGTGTCACTTTGTTCTATCTGAGGATATTATAAGCCACCATAAAGTGAGCATTTTGTTGTGTGGATACTTTTCAGCACAAATAAATTAGAAGCTGTACTGTTGAATGTTCATATGCCCTGGTGTCTGCTGCTATTCATAGCTGCTGGAAATCCATGTTCGTAGAACTATAAAGATGACCCTTTCTAAGAAGTCCAGCCCCTTGTCATAAAAGTTGTCCATACAATCAGACATAGAACTGACTATGCAGCTTTAGGCTTCTGTTTGCACAGTACATAATACAAAATACTTATGGAACAATAGCTTCAGATGACAAATGAGCCAAGCTGCACAGCTACCATGTAAAGTTAAAACACTCACTCAAACACATATACATCTCACTGTCACTAATCAATCTAAATATATAAAATAATAATAAAACTTTGTCCAGTAGCACCTTAGAGACCAACTAAGTTTGTTCTAGGTATGAGCTTTCGTGTGCGTGCACACTTCTTCAGATACACTGAAACAGAAGTCACTAGACTTCTAGAAGTCACTAGAAGTCACTAGGGAGGGTGGGATGGGGTTTTTCTTAGGAGGGTAGTAGGAGATGGGTGATTGACTCAATGGGTATGGTAAACATACCCCACCCCACCCTCCCACTATATAAAAGGGTCTGGTGACCTGTTTCAGTGTATCTGTAGAAGTGTGCATGCACACAAAAGCTTTTATACCAAAAACAAACTTAGTTGGTCTCTAAGGTGCTACTGGACAATTTTTTTATATTATTATATTATTATTATTTTATATATTTTGACTGCGTCAGTCCAACACGGCTACCTACCTGAATCCAGAACCACTAATCAATCTGTTCTGAGACAGATATCTTTCCTGACTAACAATGATTTAGATCAGGGATTGATATTCTTTTGGGACACGTGGGCATGTTTGCAAACTGGAGAATGTGTTGCTGCTTCACACACACATGGCAACAAAGTAAGTACAAACTGCAACCTGTTCCATGGGCTGCAACATAATGCTTCTTTCACCCTGTGGCAAAAGTTGTATACTGTATCTGCTTACACTCAAAAGGAAGATGTATGCTGTGACCTCGTCATGACTGTCATAAGGGCCTTATAATGTTAAAATATTCTGAGCCTGTTTAGCAGTGGTTGTTAGGTGAAAGCTCCTGGCAGAGAGGGAAAGAGGCAGGGCTTGGGTCAGGCAAATTTCACTCTGATTGGCTAGAAAATTCAGTCAGACAGTTCATGGTCAGTTGGAGATCAACAGTCCGAGAGAGTATGTCAGTGAGAGATTCAGTCGGTCAGTCAGTCAGTCAGTAAGGAATTGGTTGGTGAAAGGTGTGAAAGTAATTTGTTTGAGGGACAAGCCAACAGCAGTGGCTCTTGAGTCTGTGACAACTGCCTGCTAGCACCTCAGGTCCCCAGTAATAGGTGTCGGATCTCCCTTTTGTATATAAAGTCCCCTTAATAAACCATTTTAAAGATAACCCTGCCTCCATCACACGTCCAAACTTAACCACATTACTAGTAGGCAGCCATGAAGCCTGAAGGAACTGACAGCAGTGAAGAAATTTAAAACACACAAACCTTAATAAGCCCCCATTGGACAAAAATATTCCTGCATTGCAGGACTTGGACTAGATGGTCCTTGGGTCCCTTCCAACAATTCTATGGGCACTTGTGATATAGATAAGTGAGGCTGCTTTCCTGGGTCCCCTGTCATTGCTGTGGCAGAGGTAGGAGCTCTGCACCCTAATTTCAGCATGGGCAGAGGGACCCCACGGGCACCAGGGAAGGCCTCCCTGGGCAGCCGTGTCCCGACAGGCACCATGTTGGTGACCCCTGGCTTAGATCTTCATTTTGAGCAAAACCTCACTACCTCCATCTCAAGGAAATGTTATTTGATGCAGCAATGTGCTCCCCGGCATCCTGTTCCCTTACACCAGGGGTGGGGGACTTCTGGCCTGCAGGTCCAATCCAGGGGCTCCAGTTTGCCCTGAGACACCATTTCACTTCCCCCACCTGTCAATCATCTGACATCATTCTGCAGATGATGTCAGCTGATGGGCAGGGGAATGAGGTTCAATTATTTGTCGGCTGCACGAGCCGGTTCCTGGCATGTGAAGCCAAGGCAGAAGGACTTACCCAGTCACCCACTGATGGGTGCGTGTTTGTTAAATCCTGCAGCCTTGGGGCATTAAATCCTGCTCAGTTCTGCAAGGTTCCCAATGCAAACCCTTCCTGAATCAACCCCTGCTGAAACAAGAGGGCTTTCCCCCTCCATTTTAGAGAGATGTTTTTTCTCTGGGACTTGAAAGCGGCAAAACACCTGACACCATTGTGAAGTCAGGTAATTGACAGGTAGGCAGTCCCTGTCAGATTTCACCCATGAGGTCAACTGTGATAAGGATCTGGTCTGTGGAGCAATGGAATGTTCCCGATCCCTGGCTTACAGCATTGTTTTGTGCCCCAGAGGTAAAAGGGGCACACAAGGTCTTAACTGTATATGTTTAGGAGGGCTGCTCGGCCTTAAAAAAAAAAAAGGTAGCAGATTCTCCTTGGAGACTAGAAGAACATTTTCTCTCCTGTTCCCCACCCGTCACTATCACCACCTCCTGTCACTTCTTCCACCCTACCTTTGTCCCCATTTCTTCCAACAAGGGGGGGCAGGGGAATATGGTGCGATGATTCTGTGGCTTGCAGCATTTAGCTTCCAACCCTCTCTTAATGTTGCTCTTGCCTTTTTTCCCTTTGCATTCATTTTCCTCATGAATACTCCCTGATTAAAAGCATCGGCTTCTCCTTTCTGGTGTTCTTGACAATGTTCACTCATCTAGCTGCCTATTCATCGAGGGAAGATAGGGCATGCGGGGAGATGAAGTCTTCTCCTTTTCTGCCTCCCCCCCCCTTCCTCACAGTTTCCTCCCTCCTTTCATTCATGCTTTTTCGTTCCTTCGTTCTTTAACAAGCTGGGTGCAAGCATGCGGCAGTTCCCTCCCCTGACATGTGTTCGGTGCTGTAGCCCCAATGTAGCACTTTAGGAAAAGGAAGAAAATGTTTCTCCCATGGGGATCTACCCACACTGGTCACATCCAGACTGTACATTTTTAAAGCTAAATAAAAAAATTCCTTCAGTAGCACCTTAAAGACCAACTAAGTTTTTATTTTGGTATGAGCTTTCGTATGCATGCACACTTCTTCAGATACACTTGAAACAGAAGAGTCAGACCCTTATGTATATACAGAGGATGGTGGGGGTTGGGCTGATGGGAGTGATAAACCTGTAGATGGCTGTTAACAACTGCTGATGACTGCAATTGGTTCTGCAGGGGAAAAGCAAGGGCTGAGGCGCTAAAGAAAGCTTGATCATGCATAATGAGATAAGAATCCTATGTCTTTCTTCATCCCAGGTGGCTCCATGGTTTTAAGCTTGGTAATGAGTTCCAATTCAGAAACTTCTCTTTCCAGTCTGTTCCTGAAATTTTTCTGTAATAAAACAGCTGCTTTGAGATCTTGTATAGAATGTCCTGGGAGATTGAAGTGTTCTCCTACTGGTTTCTCTGTCTTGTGGTTCCTGATGTCAGATTTATGTCCATTTATCCTTTGGCGTAGGGTTTGGCCTGTTCGTCCAATATAGAGAGCTGAAGGGCACTGTTGGCATTTGATGGTGGTGGCACCACCCCCACCACCCTCTGTATATACATAAGGGCCTGACTCTTCTGTTTCAAGTGTATCTGAAGAAGTGTGCATGCACACGAAAGCTCATACCAAAATAAAAACTTAGTTGGTCTTTAAGGTGCTAGTGAAGGGATTTTTTTATTTTGCTTCGACTCAGACCAACACGGTTACCTACCTGTAACTAAATTTTTAAAGCTGTATGTGACCCTGCATGGGACAGCTTGAGGATGGGCAGGCTGTAAATGCATACTGTAAAATAAATAAATGAACGATATCGCTGTGATAAATAAATAAATTCAACCCAGGCTCAGGAGCCCACAGTCCCAGGTAGGCCTTTCCAGCATGCATAACCAGTTTGTTCACCAGCCGTTTGTTGTTCCCACAGGGGTGTTTTTAGCTATTGAATTTTGTTCTTTTATTTACGTGAAAACAGAATTATGGTTCTGCGCTGCATTGTTCACCACACAAGGGGACTGCTTCGTGCCACGAAGCTGAGGCAGAGGGAAGGATCCAAGGTCACCCAGCCCCCTGTTCCCTCACTGCGTACAAGGGGTGTAAACAATGCAACAACACTTTCCTGTCCTAACCATCTTCCCCCACTTCCATACACCCTGCTGTCCCCAGTGCTGGAAATACGATCAGTCTTGTCAAGAAAAGAGGGAGGCAGCTAGTCCCTGCTGCACTAAATGACTTGATAATGGGGACTTAAACAACCACCTGTCAGTTGGCGCTCCCCCCCCCCCCCCCGGCACGGCTGCCATTACCGTTGGCAAGGGCAGAATCGGAGATGAATAAAACGATCCCTTTCCCTCGTTATTTTGGGCGAATGCTGTCATGATGCACATGTTTGTTTAGCTGATTGGCTTTATGTTAATGAACCAGACTCAGTTCCCTCTGCCTCTTTCAGTCAGAGGGCTGTGGAAGAGGGAAGAGGCGAGCTGTTTTATAGATCGCAGAGCATGGAAAATAACTGTGCGGTTTGCCTTCTATTATTGGAAGCAAGTGATCTCCAGAGAGGAGAAGGGGGTGTGAAACTTGAATGTGCAAAGCTACAGGATCAGAGAGTCCCCAGCAGCTATGCGCTTTCCAGAGGAGGAGAAAGCGACGACTTCTCTTGGTCGAATCCGAGTGTTCACATTTTGTGTGTGCGCAAGCTTTGGAGTGACACAGAATTCTCCAGGTGCAGGAATTCATAGCAAAACCCCAAAAGCATTTGTTTAAAAATGGCATTCATCTCTGGGATGGTGTTGCCTGAGAATGAAGAAAGCAGCTCTTTCTCTAGGACACAAGGAGAGTTGGGTGGTTTAAACCAGGCATCCTCAAACTGCGGCCCTCCAGATTTTTTGGCCTACAACTCCCATGATCCCTAGCTAAGAGGCCCAGTGGTCAGGGATGATGGGAATTGTAGTCCAAAACATCTGGAGGGCCGAAGTTTGGGGATGCCTGGTTTAAACAGACTATGAATCAGTTAATACGTTATCAAGCTGCAGGCAGAGAGTCCTGCTTTTCCTGAGGAAGCATCCAGATTCCCTTCACTCAGAAAACGTCTGCATCAGGAAGAAAGTTAGGCTCCACCCTCTTCTTGATGTGCTGGTTTTCTGTGTGCAGAGTTATCCACACACACAACCACCGCGGGAGAACATTCAAACATGCAAAGCTAAATAACATGCCTGAAGTGATACACAATCCTGGAAAAGCTGTACCACCTGATTTTGCTGAATGTACAAGTTGGCTCTATTTGTGATAAAAATGCTTTAGGGGCACTGGTGATCTGACACTAAGTAAAAGTTAAACTAACGAAGTGCCATGGTCAGATCACTACCTGGTGCAACTGGACTTCTCCGCGACCCTTCCCCTCTGCAGGGAGGTGGGACCTATTCAGATGGTCCGCCCCGCCACTTAATGGATCCAAATGGTTTCCAGAGAGTGGTAGGGGATGCTTTATCCCATGTTGATGGCCTTTCAGCCGATTCCCTGGTGGCCCGCTGGAATGTGGAGCTAACCAGGGCTATTGACTGTTTGTCTCTGAAACGCCCTCTCCGATTGTGGTTTCCCCCGGAGCTGACGGCGATGAAACAGTCATTGAGACGGCTAGAGCGCCGGCGGCAGAAAACTCATTCTGAATCCGACCGAACATGGGCTAGAGCTCAACTTCGAGCCTACCAAGTGGCAATGGCGACGGCGAAGAGGACCTTCTTCACCATTTCTGTCGCATCTGCAGAAAACAGCAGCAGGAGACTGTTCCAGGTGGTTCGCAATCTATCTGAACCACCTTCGTCATCAGGGCCTGGTAGGGACCCCAATATCTCCTGCAATGCTTTTGCAAAGTTTTTTGCAGATAAAGTCTCTCAGATTCGGAGGGAGGTAGACTCCACCGTGGGAGCAGGGCCGGGGCGGGAGAGTGCTGGAGCCCTGTCTAGTCATGTTTCATGGGATCAATTTCAATCTGTTACCTCCGAGGATGTGGACAGGCTGCTTGGACGAGTGAAACCAACCACCTGTCTCCTTGACCCTTGCCCATCCTGGCTAATAAAAGTGAGCCGGGAAGGGCTGGCCGATGGGCTCCGTGGGGTGGTAAATGCTTCCCTCTATGAGGGAGTATTCCCAGACCCGCTGAAAGAGGCGGTCATTAAACCGCTTCTTAAAAAACCATCTTTAGATGCGGCTAATATGGCCAACTTTTGCCCAGTCTCAAATCTTCCATTCTTGGGCAAGGTGATTGAGCGAGTGGTTGCTGAACAACTCCAGGCACGCCTGGAAGAAGCGGAACATTTGGATCCCTTCCAGTCAGGATTCAGGCCTCATCATGGGACTGAAACTGCCCTGGTTGCACTGGTTGATGATCTCCGGCAGGCTAGGGACAAAGGTGAGAGCTGTTTCCTAGTCCTGCTGGATCTCTCAGCGGCTTTTGACACCATCGACCATAACATCCTTCTGGACCGTCTAGAGGGGTTGGGAGCTGGGGGCACTGTTATACAGTGGTTCCGCTCCCTTCCTCCTGGGCCAGGTTCAGAAAGTGGTGGTGGGGGTGAGTGTTCAGACCCCTGGGCTCTCACTTGTGGGGTGCCTCAGGGTTCTGTTCTCTCCCCCATGCTTTTTAACATCTACATGCAGCCGCTGGGAGAGATCACCAGGGGGTTTGGGCTGGGTGTTCATCAGTATGCGGATGATAGCCAGCTCTACCTCTCTTTCAAATCAGAACCAGTGAAGGCAGTGAAGGTCCTGTGTGAGTGCCTGGAGGCGGTTGGAGGATGGATGGCGGCTAACAGATTGAGGTTGAATCCTGACAAGACAGAAGAACTTTTCGTGGGGGACAGGAGGTGGGCAGGTGTGGAGGATTCCCTGGTTCTGAATGGGGTAACTGTGCCACTGAAGGACCAGGTGCGCAGCCTGGGAGTCATTCTGGACTCATAGCTGTCCATGGAGGCGCAGGTCAATTCTGTGTCCAGGGCAGCTGTCTATCAGCTCCATCTGGTATGCAGGCTGAGACCCTACCTGCCCACTGACTGTCTCCCCAGAGTGGTGCATGCTCTAGTTATCTCCCGCTTGGACTACTGCAATGCGCTCTACGTGGGGCTACCTTTGAAGGTGACTCGGAAACTACAACTAATCCAGAATGCGGCAGCTAGACTGGGGACTGGGAGCGGCCGCCGAGACCACATAACACCGGTCTTGAAAGATCTACATTGGCTCCCAGTACGTTTCCGAGCACAATTCAAAGTGTTGGTGCTGACCTTTAAAGCCCTAAATGGCCTTGGTCCAGTATACCTGAAGGAGCATCTCCACCTCCATCATTCTGCCCAGACACTGAGGTCCAGCACCGAGGGCCTTCTGGCGGTTCCCTCGCTGCGAGAAGCCAAGTTGCAGGGAACTAGGCAGAGGGCCTTCTCAATGGTGGTGCCTGCCCTGTGGATCACCCTCCCAACAGATGTCAAAGAGGAAAAAAACTACCAGATTTTTAGAAGACATCTGAAGGCAGCCCTGTTCAGGGACGCTTTTAATGTTTAATAGATTACTGTGTTTTATTTTTCTGTTGGAAGCCGCCCAGAGTGGCTGGGGAAACCCAGCCAGATGCTCCTCTTCAAATGTAGCTACCATATTTCTTGGAACATTTAAAATATAGGAGGCCACCTTATACCAAATCTGTCTACCTCTACATTGACTCACAGAAGCACTTCCGGCAGGAGTCATTTCCATGCCAGGAATTGAACCTGGGATCTTGCGCATGCAATGCAGATGCTCTACTAGGAAGCCATGGAACCCTTTTTGGGTCTCCTCCTGCTACCTTAGAAATTTACTCAGAATCATAGAGTTGGAAGGGACCATGAGGGTCATCTAGTCCAACCCCCTGCAATGCAGGAATATGCAGCTGTTTGAAGCTGCAACCTTGGTGTTATCAGCACCACACTCCAACCAACTGAGCTATCCAAGGTTGTATGCCTCCCTGGGATAAGCCCTGCTGGATCAAGCTAAATTCAGCATCCTGTTCTGACAGTAGCCAGCAAGATGGCTAGGTGAAGCATGCAAGCAGGACAATAGCTTAGTAACACTCCCCCCACACTCTTACTTGCTGTTGAAGTAAGAACAGCCAAACCTATTTGGTTCATGGCAGAGCCTGTCTCTCATGCCTGGGTAGGAAGAGCTTTAAATTCCATTTTCTTTCCCTTTTGTGTGCATGCCATGGATCTTTGGACAAGCTCTCCATTAACATCACGAAAATGAAGTCGAATTTGAGCTCTGACATCTGTTTCATTGGCGACTTTTGGGTCATGAACAAATGAGTTTTCCCCAGTGCAAATATAATTGAGACACATTGTATGATAGTCGTTTTTCCAGCACCATTTGGTTCCACCAAGATAAAGTATTCAAGAAAGTGATCACTTGCTTGTCTTTGTCCTCTGCTCCAAAGCTCCTCACACCAGGATGCTCATTTTATCAGCCCTAGACATTTTTAAAGCATATTCCTTTTTCTATAAGCACTATCTTGTAACTTCCGGTTCTTCAATTTAGATGATTCTCTGCCCCTCTCCTTTTTAGAGCTTCTTCTGGTTTGGCAAGCTTTTCAAGATGGTTTCCAGCTCCAGAACAACTCTATTGTCCTTTTGCAGCCATAGTACCACTTAAATAATCACAATATGGGCCAAGGCATTGCTTCTTTCCCCCAACATCTGGTATTTGGAGACAGACTGCATCTGATACTGGAGGCAATATATCGATATCCTGACTGGCAGCCATGGATGACGTTATCTTCTGTGAATTCATCTAATCCCCCCTTTTTATTTTTATTTTTTAAAAAAGTCTAAGCTGGTGGCTGTCACTACATCTTGTGGTAGTGAATTCCATCGATATGCTGTGCAAAGAAGCACTCTGCTACCATCTAGTGGTGTCTGCTGCGCCAGGTAAAGATGTCCTTCCCCAAGGTCAACAGGTGATGGACTTTGCTGCTCTCGGTACCCCCTCAAACCTCAAAATTTGTATACCTTCCAAATGAATGATTTCCGATACCTGTGCCTCATATATCCTGTACTTGGCGAATGAGCTGTTGTTGTTCATCTTCCAAAAACAAATGTCCAACCATGAGAATAGTCTTCTCCCATCTCCTGTGACATCCTGTTACAGGGAATCAGACAGAGGGCCTTCTCGGTAGTGGCACCCGCCCTGTGGAACGCCCTCCCATCAGATGTCAAGGAAATAAGCAGCTATCCTATTTTTAAAAGACATCTGAAGGCAGCCCTGTTTAGGGAAGTTTTTTTTAATATTTAATGCTGTATTGTTTTAATACTCGATTGGGAGCCGCCCAGAGTGGCTGGGGAGACTCAGCCAGATGGGCGGGGTACAAATAATAAATTATTATTATATCCTGTCGTGAAGGCTGCTGTGGTGCAGCCATGGGCTTGCACACATTACTTGCTAGGTAGGAAGCAAGGGGGGGCGGGGTGAGCCTTGTGGCTTGTGTGTGGGCTTGTGCGACAGCTTTTGGCGTTGCTTGAACCAGACATGGCTGTAAGACATGCCCTGACACGAGCTGGCCAACTGCCTCTCCTGCTCTCCACTGTCTGCCACCTGCCATATGGGAGGCAAGCAGCTCCCAGTGCTGGCTTCTCCCCACTGCTTGCTTTGATCAGTCACGGCCTGGCCTGCCCATCTCAACTCTCCATGCATACCGTCTATCTTCCAGGAGATATTGAGGGGTATGGAAAGGATGGCTGCAGATTGTCCCACAGGTTGTCCATGGTCACCTGCAGGATTTCCCCCCAGGGTGGGTGGGAAGTAAAACGCTGAAAAGAGGAGGGGAGCCGGCTAACGTCTCACCAAAAATGAGAAGGAGAGTGCCCATACACTTTGCCTTATATCTCATACGCCACAAATGCTAGAAACTTACTAAAAACTAAAAAAGAAAGGTAGGGATGAAAAGAAAGGAAATCGGCCCTGAGTGCTCACTGGAAGGACAGATCGTGAAGCTGAGGCTCCAATACTTTGGCCACCTCAGGGGAAGAGAAGATTCCCTGGAAAAGACCCTGATGTTGGGAAAGATGGAGGGCACAAGGAGAAGGGGACGACAGAGGACAAGATGGTTGGACAGTGTTCTCGAAGCTACGAACATGAGTTTGACCAAACTGCGGGAGGCAGTGCAAGACAGGAGTGCCTGGCGTGCTCTGGTCCATGGGGTCATGAAGAGTCGGACACGACTAAACGACTAAACAACAACAGGGATGTGGGGATTGTGACTCCTGAGAGGTGGGTCAATAGACCTGCCCTGTGGACACTCATGGACTGAATCAGGAATAGCAGGTAGTCGGGGCAGACCAAGGTCAGAACTCGGGAAATAGAAACAGGTAGCAGTGTGAGCATGGGAAGGTGAGGAGAGTTTGGAAGGCGATGGCACCATCAGGGCAGGACTTTGGGGCAGAAGTCTCAGACCCAGTTCAGCCGAGTTAATAGGAGGGCCCCCAAATGCACAAGGACCGGCTTGGACCGGCTTTCCATCTAAAGATATTGGGGGGACGGGACCTGTTAAGTACAGAGTATAAAATTAGCTAATTGTCCCACTCCCTGAAAAGAATTTAGAAGGAACGTTCAATAAAGAGGATGTCTGGAAGTGACCTGAGTTTGATGGGGATTTCTTTCGCAGAGAAAGTCCAGCACAAGCCACATTTCAGAGACAGGAGGAACAGCTTGTTTACTTAGGCAAGTTTCTAGTGGTGTGCAGCAGCCTCACCCGGCACATGTTTACTTGAGAGCGAAGTCCCGCTGAGTTTAATGGGACTTCTTCCCACGTAAAGGCTTGTCATTGCCGCCCTGGCCTGACAACGTGCTGCTGTTTTTACTTTGTTCACCTGCATTGTTTTGAATTTGTGCTGCGCTAATGAATCCATGTTGAACTACTTGCCGCTGTGATATTTTTTTTAAAATTAAAGAGAGCTGGGCTTACTAAATAATGGAATAAGATGGTGGTCCCTGCTAGCATGGACTACCCAGTGTTTGGCATGCCCCAGAAGCCATCGTAATCAAGTTGGGGAGAGCGCTGGGGCTGTTTTCTTCCTTGACTCTGTCTTTGGCACTTGCATCTCTCCCACTGTTTACTGGCTTCTGGCGCCTTTGGATATCTGTATGCGCCTCCATCCTCCGCCCGCACTCATCCATTTGAGGCCTGTCACTGCTGCTGACCCGTTCGGTTAAGAATCCTTTCCTTTCATGCTTCCGGGCTTTGCTTTCCTGTCTGCCCCCCCCCCCCACCTTTCTTTAAAAAAAAAGAGGGAGGAAAGACGTGGAAAGAAGAAGAAGAAGAGACAAAAGAGAGGGATGAGTTCATGCCGGCTCATTTGTGTGAGTGTGCAAAGGCCAACGGCAGCACTGGGCTATACCAAAGAGCCCCGGCACAGTCATAAAAACGGAGAGCAGAAGAGAGGGAGAGAGAGAGAGAGCGCTTAGGAGCACAAGAAGTCGCCTTGGCATCGCCTCAGGATTTGAGGGGGAATCTGTCTCATTTTGGAAAAATTAATGATTCCAACATAATTTGAAGAGCATTATATGGCTCATTAAAAAGACATTGCGCAGGCCAAGTGGAGTGGTGTCTGCTGGCTCTAAGGCATCGTTGAGGGCCTTTCCCGAGGTCTGTACTAGCAAGCGTGGCAGAGGGGTAGGAACGGTTGTGGAATTTGTGGACAAGTTGTGCCCTTTCCCCTTCCCCTGGGCCCACTAGGGGCCACTTAGCCCTGAGGCTCAGCAGAATGAGATGATAAAAGTTCCACCCCCCCACACCCCGGTGGTACCAGTTCAGGCTGTAGATAAGGGGCAAAGAGAAGAGCAGCAGTCAGATGAAAGGCAAAGGGATGACAGCCTAATATTGCTCCCAGTACATTTCCAAGCACAATTCAAAGTGTTGGTGCTGACCTTTAAAGCTCTAAACGGCCTCGGTCCTGTATACCTGAAGGAGCGTCTCCACACCCATCGTTCAGCCCAGACACCGAGATCCAGCACTGAGGGCCTTCTGGCGGTTCCCTCATTGTGAGAAGTGAGGCTACAGGGAACTAGGCAGAGGGCCTCCTCAGTAGTGGCACCCGCCCTGTGGAACGCTCTTCCATCAGATGTCAAGGAAATAAGCAACTATCCTACTTTTAAAAGACATCTGATGACAGCCCTGTTTCGGGAAGTTTTTAACATTTAATGCTGTATTGTTTTTAATATTCGATTGGGAGCCGCCCAGATGGGTGGGGTATAAATAAATTATCATCATCATCATCACCACCATACCTGAGGCAGAATAGCAAATGGCAGCCACACCTGCCCCCAAGTCATGGTGACTACCGGTACTACCCAACAAAGCTGGGCAAATTATTTGAATATCTATCCTGGTAGTAAAAATACAATGAAAATAAATGTGATAACTAGAAACTTTCTGTCGTTTCATGACACCTCTAAAATTGGCTGCCTCAGGCAGCTTGTTTGCTGTGCCTAATGGTAGGGCCGGCCCTGGAGATGGAGAAGGATTCAGATCTGTGTGGCATTCTCCATTACAAGCTCCATTCAGCTACGTGGGAGCTGCGCAAACCCCATGCAATGGGACTTCCACAGGGCAACTTTCTGTCGACTGCAGCCCATGCCAGTTAAAATGCCGAGTGCCATTTCAGGTTTCTGCCTCAGGGACTGAAACGTATTGGGTCTACCCTCTTTGTGAACATATATCCTCCTGCAGTTTTCCTGGTTCAATGCAGTTCTCTTGCTTCTCCATTGCCATTGCTCTTGCTGTGGGTGCCATTGCAGTGCAGTTGTTATAATAATACACAGAGCATCAGAGATGCCAAGGGACACAATCCCACCCCTCATCAATGTCTAATCAATTTTTGGCATTGCTTTTCGTTTTTGCACATTATTCCCAGGATGTGTTTCTCCACCACAATAAATATCAGATAATATAATGATGAATAGGAGCAAGGTCACCAATTCTTCTTCTTCAGCTACGTCCTGCCATTTCTTTCTCCAGATTTTGTTTTTCAAGGGGTGTGTGCCTCCTCCCCCTCCTTTGGAGGTCTTTAAGCAGAGGTTTGACAGCCACCTGTCAGGAATGCTTTGATGGTGTTTCCTGCTTGGCAGGGGGGTTGGACTGGATGGCCCTTGTGGTCTCTTCCAACTCTCTGATTCTATGATTCTATTCTATGATTCCAAGAAGGTCTGCAAGACAGGCTCTCCCCCTGCACCATCACTGGACTTATACATACTTTCTGCTGGTGCCCCTCCTGCAAAACCAGGGCAAGCATGAGCAAAGTGCTGAGAAGGATTTTGCTTTCATTGCTTAAGAATTTGAAATCTATGGCTGAGTAGAGAGGCATTTTCTGTATAAAAAGAAAAGGAGAGAAAGAAAAAGGCAAAGCAAAAACTCTCCCAATAAAAAAACCAGTCTGAAATCTCAAAGTTTCTGAAATGCAAAAGCCCCAATCCTTGTGCATTTTGAGCAAATTGGATGCAACTTATCCATGCTGGGTATACGAGTGGCTGATTTATTTATTTAAAACATTTCTCTGTCTTGCGTTTTTGCCTCAGCATGAGGTGCCCAAGGCAGCTCACATAACATGATCGTCATTAATACAAAATGCAACTTAAGCTACAATCCTGTTCATACATTATATAGGGTGTTATGCATGCTTTCTCTTCAAGCAAATTCATATGATGGGTAGATGAGGTCTCAGCATTTTGCAACACACTCAGACACGCTGTAAGCAAAGGAAAGAAAAAAAAGTTTAAAGGGGTGATTTGGGGCTGGAGATCCTGGGCAAAAGACCCTGAGTTTGGGCTTCATGCTTTACCCTCTCACAACACCCCAGTTCCTTCCTTACCTTCTATTTTTAACTAGCTTGCTTTAAAAGTCTTTGATAAAGTGAATGAAATTAGCCACCCCCGCCTTCCTACCTTTTCATTTCCTTTTCTGAATGTTTCCTCCTCCCTTTCTTGCTTTAGTTAGCACACAGGAATGAGAGAGGGCGTGGGGAGGGATGAAGGGAAATCAACAAAAAGAGCATTTGGGGATTTTTCAATCCTTTCTCATCCACTGCACTGCGTGTAAAAAGCTGGTAAAGGACACTCAAGGACAATGCTATTGAGAATCTCTCCCTCCTTCCTTCTTCGCAAAGGAGGAAAAAAATCTGACAACCTCCCGGTTGATTCTTGATACCGCCTTGCAGGTCTCCTACCTATTTTCCTTACTGAACCATCAGACCTTAGTTTTAGAAGATAATATGATGGACCATCTATTTCTTTCAGCTCCCCCTTCCTGTATGCATGATCAGTATCTCTATTCTCTGAGCCCTTGAAAAATCTCCAGATTCCACAGCTCTTTTAGGATGCTTCTTCAATATCTTAAAATGCTTTTAATTTATAAGGCAGGAGGTGGTGTCTGAACTCAAGATTCCTTGCAAAATTCAACCCCAAGTGAAGCAAGTGCGCAGGAATAATCAGGCATGGACTGCTGGATAGTAGCAGTGGTGCTGGATGGGGAACTTAGAGCCATTGTGGTATAGTGGTTAGAGTGTCGGACTAAGACTGAGGAGACCCAGGTTCAAATCCCCACAAATGAAGTGAAAGAGGGGACATCATTATGCTGCCCTGAATTCTTTGGAAGAAAGGCAGGATGCAAATATAATTAATAATACACACCTCAAAACATTTTGGGATTGTACCCTCAGAGTGCCACCAGGAAGTTCTCAGGCTGTGGTCAATATTTGAATCTGGCCACCTGATGTAGAAGGAAGCCCTAGTTCATCACTTGAGGGATGTTGGGAAGAAATCACAAACTGCAGTTACTTAGCGCTGAGTAGAAGGCGCGCTATATGTGCCCACACATACTGTTCTTTTCTGTATACAAAACGTGTTCCCAGACTGTGGCCTGTGGACCACAGGTGGTCCACAAGCTTCATACAGGTGGTCCATGGAATGTCTGCATTAAATATCCACATTGATTTTTAATTGAGTTTGAATTATATGGCATTCAAATCGCAACACAGTAAAATAAAATATAAGAAACAAAAGAAGCAATAAAAACAGTCGCACAGCACCTAGCATCGCACTTGCTTCAACAGGCATGGAACATGATGAAGCAGTTCACCAATCTTCAACTGGTCTATAGGAAAAGTGAGTTTTACAACCGCTGGCATATAACATAACATCGCATCAGTTACTTTTAAAGAAGTAGGTGGTGCAATATGAGTTAAAGGAGGATGAGTGGGGCTGCAAGACACCTGCAAAAGAATCCTTCCCACCCCATACTGCTTACACCATTGGCAATCTCAGACCTGAAAAATGTCCCCTCAGTTCCAGGACGTATGCTGGTTATCCAATAGCGAGTGACACACACTCCATATGTTCAGAGGCATTTCTCTGGTGTTTCATTGTTGTTGAGCTGAGCAATGGGCTCATGTTCCAAGTGGTTTAATCTGCATACTTTTTTTAAAAAAAATGAGATTTAACAGGGCTGAAGCCAATGTGGGCCTGCCTCTCTGTGCTTAGATGCGTGGTGATTATTGCAGTTGTTTGGGATAAATGAGACTTTTTATTAAATGTGTGGCATGCAATTATATCTGTATTTTTTTAAAAGGGAAAGAAAAGAAAATGCCAAACAACATTAATCCTAAACTGTGTGGATGTGATTTTCATCAGAACCGTGGCAAGCAGGAAGGGGAAGTTTAACCCTTCCCTCCCAGACCACAACCCTAGTGAAGATAGCCAGTCCTCCCCTCACCCTATACTGCAGTTAGCCAGGAAGTAGGGAGCTCCCAGTGAGCTGGGTGCTATTGTAGGGATTACAGTTTGGGCGTGTGTGTTAAACTTACCCTCCCTGTGCATTGCAGGATTAGATCAACAAAGAGAGATGCAGCTTCATCTTTAATGTACCATGTAGTTTCGTTCTTACATGTTTTATGGCTCAGCCGTGGCATATTTTGTGGCTCAAATGGTCCTGGGTTTTCAGATTTAGAAATATAGATTACATGGTGTTTATTTGCTTGGTTTCCAATCCTATTATACACAACAAAACAGCCATCGCTTTGCATTGATAATTTCCACTTTTCTGCAGCTGCCTTTATATACCGTAGTCCCAACAACCAATAGGATGCATGCTAGCTGGCCTAGCTAGTCAGATCCCTGAAAAGGCAAAGACTTCAACACTCCCTGTTTCCTACTAAACAGGCTCACTTGCTGCCTGTACCAGCAAATAGAGTACAGTATTGTCCCAAAGACATACAGGGGCAGCGTGTCTTCACTGTCCTCATCCAAAGGGGCCTAGTTCCAATGCAGTCCTGATCTGACACTTCTAGTAATGCAACTTGCCCAGGCATACAGGTAGGATTTGTACCATAGGGAGGAAATGGTTGAGTGATACACCTCGGGCTTCAATATGGCTAATAACAGCACTCAGTTTGTCCCAGGAGGCATTGTATTCCTTAACTCTGTGGCTATGTACACACTATATCTTTGAAGCACGTTTTTCTTCTCAAAGAATTTGGAGCACTGTAGTTTACCCTAGTGCCCTGAATTCATTGATGGAGGAATAAATGTGCTTTGAATGTGCATTAAAAGAATAGTGTGTACACAGCCTTAGTCGTCTTTGTCATGCTTCTCCCATTCAATGGGAGCAGGGAAGCTGTGTAGCACTCTTGTCTTCCCCTCTCACTTGCCTTATCTGTTTGTCTTCAGGCTGCTCTCGCTTTGAGTAGCAGGTGCTGCTGACCCAGTGCCTTGTGTCCAAGGCGAGTGGCACCCCAGACCTATTTGCCTCTGTTCCCAAACGCTTGAGTTATTGTGATGCTACTGCTGAATGCACAATACTCTTATGTTTAACAGGGACCAGAAAGCAGATGCATAGATAAATGCCATGTAAATAATTCAACGTAAATGACAATCGTTAGAACAAATGAACAAAGGCATGTTTTGTGAAAGATTATCCTGGCTAATTTTTGTTTTCTCACGGGTGCTCTTTTCGTTACAGCACTGCTGCAGTTTATTTCTTTGCAGTTCACCTTGCTTGGAACAATTTTCTCTCATCTGCTCCGAACTCAACATAGTCGCTCATATTGTTTTTCAATCTACATAGCTGCCAAGTTATCCCTTTTTTAAAGGGATTTTCCCTTATGCTGAATAGGCTTCCTCGCAAGAAAAGGGAAAACTTGGCAGCTATGTCAATCTATTTCTTCCCTCTCTCTCTCTCTCTCTCTCTCTCTCTCTCTCTCTCTCTCTCTCTCTCTCTCTCTCTCTCTCTCTCTCTCACAGAGAGAATGACATAGCAAGGGAAGATTCAGCATTCAGCCTTAGTTGGAGAAACCTAGTGAATTGGATGGTGATACTTTAAAATAGCTTCTCCTGGGGGAAATTGTAGGTCCAAATTGTACCTACGAAGATTGTACCTGGTTCAGACCAACAGCCTATCTAGTTCAGTATCCTACCCATAATAGCCAAGCAGATGCCAACAGGATGCTCCCAAGCAGGACATGAAGGCAAAAGCCCCCTCCCACTGTAGTTCTCCGGTGAGTGGTATTCCCAGGCATGTTGTGGCCTCTCTTTCTGGAGGTAGCATATAGTTTCTTGTGGGTTTTGCTTTTATCTACTAAACACGTTCTTCCATGATCCTCAACACAGCCACGGCCTGAAGTCACCTGTGTTGGCCTGGTGGTGCTACCACTATTTATTCCCTGAAATAACTCTCTGAAAATTAATAAGTGAATCCTGTGTGGCAGTGCATTCTGGTATTCCCAGATGCCATCAATAGTGGAACCCCCCCCCCAAAAAAAACCCTCAACCAACCATAGTTCTGTATCAGGTAGATTGTTGGCCCTGTTTTTTTTCTCTTAAGTTTCTATGACCCAGTGAATGGTCTGGGAAAATACGATGCTGTGATGCTGCTGAAGCTGAGCAGGCTTGGCTAACGGGAGACTTGTGTAAGTCTGTGTAAGAGTGGAAAATAAGTGTTGTTTTTTTTTAAAAAAAAAATCTGGGTTTTCTGTGTGGTTTACTCAGGTTGCATTGCAGAGTCCTAATTGCATTTGCCCGCCTGCTGCATCTGAGGTTCCCATAAGGATTAGGAAGCCATATCCCTACCACAGTGCCTCAAAACATCATAATGAAATAAGGAAAGCATGGTTTGATGGATGTGGAGAGCAACTGAATCGTCAGGGCTAGTTCTGATCTGGCATGGAAGACTTTACAGAGGGTGAGCAGCCAATCAAGAGTTTTGACCTAAGAGATTCTGAAGCCAACAGAGAAGCTCAACGTTGGTCAGGCCTTTCAGGTTGGGTGTTTGGTTGAGGCTTTTGGCTGTGAGATGAAGCTGAAGCTGAAGAACTCCAGGCTTTAGTTCCACAATGCCCGGCGCCAACCCCACAAGAGTTCCTTCCCTGGTTCTTTTGTTGTTTGGGTTATTTCATTATGTAGATCACAGTGGTACTGGTGCTGTACAGAAGCCCAGTAAAGAAGACCTCCACCCTCACTTGCCACCTTTGCAAAACTTGCAAGCTCGTGCGTCAGAAGCCAAAGAATGGCACTTGAGTGGAAGCCAGGGGACAAGAAACTGGACAAAAAGGGTCAAAACAATGACAGCCCTTGATGGATGGAGGACAGTAGAGGCGCCTGTTGCTTTCCTGGAATTGGGCATTGCTCCCTCTCTTGCCAACCCTTGTGGAATGAGACTCTTGTGAAAGCTTAAACGTTTGTGTCATCTCTCCCTCCTCCTCCTCTTCCCACTCTGTCTCTCTCACCCCAGGCCTTGGAGACCTTGAATTAAAAAGCACAATGAGAGAGGAAGGAGAAGAGAAAATGGCCTCATTCCCTGGCAAGACAAAGGATCAAAGAGGCATCTTAGGGTTGCTTTCTCCAGGCGTTTGGCACCAGTTGCCAGTCAGCTGCCTCCCAAACCAAAAGGCTCTTTTTAAGCTTTGGGAATCCATTCAGAAGGTGGCGGTAAAGCCAACATTGATGCCGAAATTCAGCACTGCCTGAGCTCTGTGAGTGCGGCTATCTCCCGATTGAAGTGCAGAGTGTTTGAGGACTGGGACATTTGCAGGGAAACCAAAATGCTTGTTTACAAAGCTATTGTACTACCAACCTCACTATACAGTGGTGCCTCGCTAGACAAATGCCCTGTAAGACTAATTTTTCGCTAGAAGAATGGGTTTTGCGATCGGAGGTTGCCTCGCAAGATGAATTTATTTTGTGAAAAATTCGTCTAGCGAATCGCAGTTTCCCATAGGAATGCATTGAAATTCAATTAATGCGTTCCTATGGCATAGCTGCCAAGTTTTCCCTTTTCTCATGAGGAAGCCTATTCAGCATAAGGGGAAATCCCTTTAAAAAAGGGATAACTTGGCAGCTATGTCCTATGGGCAAAAAATAAATTTAAAAAATTCAATGCATTCCTATGGGATTCGCTAGATGAATTTTTCGCAAAATGAATGGACTCACAGAACGAATTAAATTCGTCTTGCGAGGCACCACTTGTTTGTGAAACATGGACCACTTATAAACACCATCTCCAACTCCTCGAAAGATTCCATCAACTGTGTCTCCAAAAAATTTTTACACATCACTTGGGAAGACAGGCGAACTAATATCAGTGTACTGGAAGAAGCAAAGATCACCAGTGTTGAAGCAATGATTCTTCAACATCAACTTCGTTGGACTGGTCATGTTGTGCGGATGCCTGATGATCGTCTTCCAAAGCACCTACTCTATTGTGAACTTAAAAATGCTGGTGGTCAACAAAAGAGGTTTAAAGACTGTCTCAAGGCAATTTTTTTTATAAAAAAAGTAGTATAAACACTGACAACTGGGAAACACTGGCCTGCGAGTGCTCCTGTTGGAGAACAGGCTTTACCAAAGGTGTCATGGGCTTTGAAGACACTCGAACTCAGGACACAAGGGAGAAACGTGCTAAGAGGAAGGCACGCTTGGCAAATCCACACCGTGATCAACTCCCACCTGGAAACCAATGTCCCCACTGTGGAAGGACATGTGGATCCAGAATTGGCCTCCACAGTCACTTACAGACTCACTGTTAAAACTGTGTTTATGGAAGACAATCTTACTCGGCTGCGAGTGATCGCCAAAGAAGAAGAAAGCAAAGGAGGCTGCAGAAGGAATAGCCCCCCTCCTTCTCAGTTCCTCTAGATGTCCTTTGCTCATGATGATATCAGGCTGGTTACACATGATCCTGCTTTCACAACTCTTTGTGCCTACAAAAGTTTGGTGGCAGACCTCCTGCTTCATTTTGAATTGGTGCATGTCCCATAGCTTCCTGCTGAAATCCTGTACCTATTTATACTGCAAATGTTCCGGTGTATATGTGTGTGCATTTCCCCGCTTTTGTTGCGCTGCAGTGCGAGTGGTCTCCTTCTAGATGAGCATAATAAAGTAACATTGGGGAAGCATCACAGAACAACTAATAAAGCAGAATGTGTGGATACATCAGTAGAAATCCTCTGCTAATGCACTGTTATTGTGTCAGTGGCGTGTTGCAGGATACACCCACACAAAAAAACACGCCATGCAGTTTGGATAAGGCTTTTCCCTTCTCTCTCTTTGCATGTCACACTTTGCCAACATCCCATGGTTTTTATGGGCCTAAAGCTAAAGGTAAAGGACCCCTGGACGATTAAGTCCAGTCAAAGGCGACTATGGGGTTGCGGCGCTCATCTCACTTTCAGGCCGAGGGAGCCAGCATTTGTCCACAGACAGCTTTCCAGGTCATGTGGCCAGCATGACTAAACCACTTCTGGCACAACAGGACACCGTGACGGAAACCAGAGCACACAGAAACACCGTTTACCTTCCCACCGCAGCAGTACCTATTTATCTACTTGCACTGGAATGCTTTCGAACTGCTAGGTTGGCAGGAGCTGGGGTAGAGCAGCGGGAGCCTTCCTGGCTGTACATGTGAAAAGCCACGAGACATTCTTGGAGGTAGTGGTGCCATCAGGGCAGAACTTTGGTGCAGAAGGTTCAGAGTTCTGCAGAATGAGCATGAGGAAACCCAAACGCAGAAAAGTTGGCTTACCACATTTAAAGTAATTGAAGGATATATATAATGCTTTCTAATTAGATGCTTCTCTCCCGCGTGAGACTGTAATTCCCTGACTGCACCATTGCCTGGAAGAGGGCAGCCTCTCCATAATGTCTCATGTTGTAGATCAAGTGTGGGGCTCTCCCATCAGGCCTAGGAAGCATGGGCAGTGGCCAGGGAGGATGGGAATTGTGCTTGAGTTCAGCAACATTTGGAGGGCCAAAGGTTCGCAACACTTACTGTGGATATTGGGGGGGCAGGTGGGAAATGTACTTAGTGCATTGATTTAAGCAGAATCAAAGCGCAACTAACTTAGTCTGGATTTGACACATCAGCACTGGCTATTCTGACTGTATTTTCATTATGGCTCAAGTGTGGAAGGTGAGGCTTTCAAGGTCAAGGGGATCAGCATAAAGCTGCCTTTTTTATTGCAGTAGGTTTCCGGGTATGTCGGCGGTTCTGACATTTGCACAGCTGCAGCTCAAGAATCTTTAATACATAACAGATGAGATTGGATACATCCTGGATTGAAATGCCACTTAGGAAATGCATGTAACTAGAAATGTAAAATTTCTGTGAATTTTGAAACCTCGCGGTATGGGTTTGCATGGAGTTTCTTGGTGAGAGAACTTTTGGAGGAAATGTACTCAGTATTTAACTTTCTAATTACAGTAAAACTAATCTAATTTTACTACTTTAACACCATAAAATGCATCATTTATAACCTAGCATGTAAAATTTTGTTATTTGGATTTAAAAAAAATGTTTACAGGGCTCCCCCTGAATTATTTATTTATTTATTTTGCAGGATCTGTAGCACCCCCTAAGCTAATAAGCCCCAGGATGAGTTTATGAACACTAGTAGGTATTGTTCAGTAGCATCTTCAGTAATTGAATTTGGAAAGGAATGGTCTTCCTGATCATAAAGGTTGATGACCCCGTTGAGGGTGTGAGTGTTCTCTTCCTGTGGAGCATTCCTCAAGGCTAATAATAATAATAATAATAATAATAATAATAATAATAATAATAATTTATTACTTTTACCCCGCCCATCTGGTCAGGCCTCCCCAGCCACTCTGGGTGGCTTCCAACAGGATATTAAAAACACAGTAAAACATCAAATATTAAAAACTTCCGTAAACAGGGCTGCCTTCAGATGTCTTCTAAAAGTCAGATAGTTGTTTAGACAGGCTTACCCTGTGATAACCTGCCCACAATGCTCCCTTCATGTGAATTCTGCAGCTTGTTATCCAGCAATTTTGCATATATAGATAGATAGATAGATAGATAGAGAGAGAGAGAGAGAGAGAGAGAGAGAGAGAATAGATTCTGGTTTTGCTAAACACTGACCTTCACCCCTTAAACTGAAAATTTTATGTACAGTACTGCAGTCACATCTCTAGCCTAAGATTACAGTAGACATGACTTTGCAACCAGCAGTGCTAGAAACTTGCCCTTTTTTTATTTAAGGGAAACTGAGCTATTTCAGAAAGCGTAATTCTGCATCCAATACTACATTCCTCTCTTTTCCTGCTCTCCAAAGGAATTGTGGCATATGCTCAACCCCGTTTAACGTTCCAGATTGCTGGGATCACTTGTGGGAGGCTTGGTGGGACTCTGTTGCCTTTCACTCTCTTTTAACTTCATATAATCCTGTGAAATGATGGTCAGGCTCAAGGGAACCATTTACCTTCCATAGCATGACTGGTTCAGCCAAAGACCTATGTCATATTCGGACGGCATCCCTAGCATCTCAGACGGTCAAACTGGACTTAGGGGCTGGTTCCTTGTTGCAAAGATACAGCCGACTGAGGCAGCCCTTCTGGTGGTTTGCCGAGTCTTCCGGTGCTTGGAAGTTGGATCAGATTCCAGGCTTTTCCTTCCAGAGGGAAGGGACTACAGGAGCTGTAGGATTAACCAGTGGCTTGCTGATAGTGAAGATACCAACTGCTCTCTAGTGGTCTGCAGGCTCTAATGCAGCCTGACTATGCTTTGGGTAAGGCTGTGTGCGCAGGTGAGTATGTGCCTCTTAGTGGATGAGGGCAACTCTGTGCGTGTGGTGTTTTGTCTGCGCTAGGTTAAGTTTCCTGTGGCTCATATGCGCACAATACTGTTGGTGGAAATGGCCTTGGGGGTCAGTGGAATTAAGTGTGTGCATGCTGTTCTCAAGGGTCATGGGTGTTGGGGGTTTCTGTGTGTCCCGTTTGTATGGGAAATGACATGGGGAGTTGGAGAAGGTAGCAGGTGTGTTTTCTGTTCTAACAGTTACTGCATACGGTTAATTCTGTTCAAAGCATTATGTGTTCTGATATATCCCCATGCACCATATTTTCTAACAAGAAAAGCAGGATTCTGCAACCTGTTTTCATTGTTTATTTTAATGACTGATTTCATTAATTTAATGAGACGCTTTATACCTTGCCTTCCTGCCGTATAGCACCCATTTCCCTACTGTACAATTTGTACTTCTGCAGTTTCCCCTCCTCTTTCCCTCTATTTAATCCACTGCTGTTGCTGGTCATGGGAAAAGGCCGAGAGCATGAGATCTGCTGCAGATACCATTCTGACATCTCCAGCTGCTTCCCATGTATTTTCAAAAGTTTTATAATCACAAAGAAATTCATTTTATAAAAATAAAAATAAAATAAGCCTAGGCTAGGATGCTTGGAAAGCTAAATTCTGCATCTAAGATAATGTTCTATGTCTTCTATATTGTCTTGCGGAATTGTGTTGCCCACTTGTTCTCAAATGTATTGTGGAGTCATGAGGACTAGACACTTGTTTGTGGGTGTTTAAATGAAATATTCTCAGGATGCTTAACTGCAGGATGATGAGTTGCGAATTTACTTACCGTAATTCAACCTTTAATCCAAGGCTCTCTTGCTCACTTACACCTTCCACTACTGTGGCCAAAAGGATTCCAATTTTGCCAGCTCCCCTGCTATCTATCTATCTATCTATCTATCTATCTATCTATCTATCTATCTAGTTCCCATCTTTCCTCCAAGGAACTCAAGGTGGTGTGCATTGTTCTTCCTCTCTGCATTAATCCTAACAACAACCCTGTGAGGTGGGTTGGACCGAGAGGCAGTGATAGACCCAAGGTCACTCGGTGAGCGTCATGGCTGAGTGGGGATTTGAACTCGGGTCTTCTTGGTCCTAATTCAACACCCATAACACTACAGCAGCCTGGGGATGAAGGCAGGAGAATGGGCTGCTGAAAGAAAGAGGCAAGGGATACAGCAGCTATAATTTCACACGCACCACTTAAAGGTGGGGGTAGCAACTGAGCCCAGGGTGGCAAGATTCAGGCATCCATCCATCGGTGTGATGATCCACCTAATATGCCAACTTCAGCTGCATCTTTGACAATTTCTGAAATGAATGTTGGAGCAGTGGGGGTCCAGGAAGCTGCCAGTTCACACATTGTGTGAGTGGATGATGCTTTAGAGTGGGGAGGTGCCCAAGTGCAATGTGGAAGCTGACTCAGATTCAGATGCTTCCTGAGCCAACGCCATATGCTTCCTCCCATCTTCCCCCTCGCCACGTGACATCTGATGTTGGCACTCTCCATGAATTCCCAATTTTCCAGGCACCGCCTTTCTGAGGCTGAAGCATTGTGTGGCTGGGGGAGGGGAAACGTCTTGATTTCCACGAGGAGCCTCTACCTGCCACTCCTGTGTTTGGGTGCATGGCACCTGCTCTGGCCTGGTAAGTGTGTGAACCTGGTAAGTGTACGAACCAAGCCTGCATGGGTTTTGTTTTCGTTTCCTGTGGTTGTTGGAGGTGGCAGGCAATCGATCTCTAGCCTGGAGAGTGAAGTCCCAAGACTGCAACTTGGGGGCGATGCAATAAACAAACAAACAAACAAAAATGACAGCCTCCTCTCTCGTTTCCCATCTTTCATTGTGTTTGTGTTTTAAGTTTTTAAACAAAAAAATCTTTCCTGATGTTGTTTTGTTTAAAAAACGAACAAACCCCACACCACTGTTTTCCCCAATATATTTGCCTCCTGCACCCACCGTTCATCCTCCCCCCCCCCACCCACTGCCCCCAATCCCTTTCTGAATTTGTTTGTTCCTGAATTTCCTCCTTTCCTGTCCTTAACCAGGCGTCGGGCGAATTGCAGGAGGGAAGAAACCTGGACTCTGTTCCCTTTGTTTAAAGTCACCAGGTTAGTATCCAGGGTGGTTGTATTAACTGGTGGGATCCTCTCCCTTCCATCCATCACCATTTTAACTGTTCCCCCCAAACCACACCACCAACCCACTCAGTCACCATTCTGCCATTGCAACCACCTCACTTAGCGCTTGGACCCCTTTCCTTATTTTGCGTATATAAATGTGTGATTGGAATCTTAGTCATCATGATGTCTTTCAGGCTTGAGAGGAAACCTCTGTTGCTTATTTTGTGGATTTTTGCTAAGGCGAACAGTGAATCGTTTGTCAGTGCCTGCTGGTTTAGAAAGGGTCGCTAAAGCCTCACTTCCATGCTGTTCCTGCCCAGTGAGGGATCAGGACTGTTGTCACCTGATGATGAGCAAGCTGGTGTTGGTCTCTGCTCCTGCTGCCTATTCTGCTCAGGGATAGACAAACCTGTCAATTTCAGTTTCTGCCAGTCTTGTGTGCCCTTCCGCCAGTTCTTGAATTCAGTTTGCCCCTTTGTGATTGTAAAAAAAAGTAAAGTGGGGGAAACGTATGGATGAAAAGCTGTACTGTATGCATTTTCATAATACATGTATTTCGTCATACAATTTTGCCTAGTGTGAGCATTTTTTGCAAGCGGTTTCCCCCAAGCAGGATGCAGTTTTTGTATGTTACTTTCACAAGCCTACGCATTTTTTGTAAATGTTCTTTGGCTGGACAACTTTCATTGCAAAATTCAGAGAAGTGAGTTGGAGAGTTGTTTTTCGATTTGTGTAATTGGTTTGGGAAGTGCCAATTCAGGAAGTTTGCATTAAACGGCAAGTGAAGCAAATTTGTTTCCCCACCCCTGTCTATGCTCTGTTGACCTCCTTGGTTTGGTTTGTCCCTGCTTACAGCAGTCCTTACATTAAGGTTACCAGATTTTTTTTCAATGAATCCGGGGACACTTTTCAACTTCAATTGAATTTGTATGGGGACTGATTTGTAAATCCAGGGACTGTCCCCAGGAAACGGGGACGTCTGGTAACCTTACCTTACAGTGACTAGACAACTAGCATTTTGCTGGCAGTCTTTTCTCTAGCTTTGTGGGGCGGCTTGGGGCTAGGGCAAGGGACCATCATCTCATTGCTATAGTATAGCCCTTTCACTGGCCCTGCGCTTCGGGCCCACTCCACAACTCCTTTTTTCCTTGCTCCCGTCACTGCTCACCATTTTCTTATTGCTATGCCAAACTCCAGAGGTGGATCCTGTAATCCCAGAATTGTAGATTTGGAAGGGACCCTGTGGATCATCTAGTCCAACCTCCTGTAATGCAGGAATATCCAGCCGTCCCAGGGATTGTGGTCCTTGGTGTTAAGAGCACCACACTCTAACCAATGGAGCTATATCCGGGCATTCTTCATTTCGGAGAGAACAAGTGAACAGGCTTGTGTGGTGGCCTGGCTGAAGCGACCCCTATATCCCTACTGTGGAATCTAACTGCCTTTGTGCTGAAGGGGTTCCATTTTTAGCCCAGTGACTGTGGCTTTATTGTAAGCGATGGCTTTAAAAACCAAACAAGCCCAACACTAATAAAAATATAATAATAGGAATGCAAAATGCACTCTAGCCTTCGCAGCAGCAAACCCTGCTGCGTCTGTCACAATAATAGATTTTATTTCCATGGCAAGCGCTGGCTTTGAATGTTCTGGGTGAGCTGCATTTTGAAGTGAGACAGCTGCCAAGAAATGCTTAAGCCTATTTAAATTAGCAGAGAGCAGCGGGGTATGTGTGTGCAGAGAGAAAAGAGTGTAAAAAAGAAAACATATAAAGAGAGAGTAGAAACTTGTACTGCCATTATTTATTTATCATTTATGTCAGCCTTGCTAATAGGCCCCGGAAAGTTACTAGCTGCAAAATTTGTTTACTAATCCCGCTGCCTCACACATACCTATTACATTCAGTGCAATGCTGTGTCTTGGAACTAAGGGCCTAATGGCATTTTATATCAGGGGTAGAGAATCTATGGCCTGTCATATATGGTTTGGAACCCTACTCCCATCAGCCTTAGGTAGCATTGTTTTAAAATGGATTTATTTGTTTATTTATTAACCACACTTTCATCACAAGGTGGTATTGGGACCTGAAGCAAAATACGGCAATGAAAACACTGAACAGGTTAATAAAAGCTGATCGACAAAGGATATCAGGTTTGAAAGGCGTCTCTGAATACCGTTTTTAGAAGATGCCTACAGATGAGCAGGGATATGGGTCCTGCCCAATTTCTACTGGCAAGGAGTTCCACAGGGCAGAGCCTGCCACACTAAGGCTTGGACTGAACCTCAGGGGCATGCAGGACACCCCAAGTGCCCCTGTCAGGAGACCTCAGCGGTTGAGGCGGCGCAAAAAATGGGAATCGGGTGGTCCAGATAGCTAATGGGAGTTGTAGTCCAGCAATATCTTAAGGGCCACAGGTTCTCCAAAGCTATCTTATATTAAGCACAAGAGCCTGCTGAAAGCTGGTGCTTTAATGGCGAAGGAAAAGCAATCCCATGGGATATGCAGCTGCCCTTTTCCAGACAAAAACCCTCCTTGTTGCTAGATGCCCTTGGAGTAACTGGGAACAAATAATTGTTGCGGGCTTTGGGTGGCCATTTTAATCTGTACTGTTTTCACTGTATATTTGTGCAGCTTTAGACTGTAATCCTACCTGGCTTTACACTGAAATAAGCGTCACTTACATCTGAGAAAGCATGCATAGGATGCGCCACAGGGGCTAGCTCTTTCCTAGTTAACCAAGGTTCTCCTTCCTCCTCTCATTTTTCCTCACTGTGGTGGCCAGAGGAATCATTGGGTTATATGCCGTCTGGAATTTGAGCCATGGGGGGAAACAGGGATATTATTTTGTTAGGGAGAGCAGCTGTGTGGCAACAGCTGTGTGTTTACAACACTGTAAAAATGAGACGGTGCTCTCCTAGCATACATTTAAAGCACTCTTATGACACTGTGTCCTCCAAAGAATCCTGGGAGCTGTAGTTTGATACGGGTGCTGAGAGTTGTCAGGAGACCACCCCAGAGCTTCAGTTCCCAGCACCATTAACAACGGGCAGTTCCCTGAATCCTTTGGGGGAGGCCATGATAGTTAAAGTGGTATAAGAGTGCTTTAATGTGTGCTGTGGATTAGCATAGATGTTAAGAGACTGAGCGGTGAATCGGGAAGCCTCAGTTTTGAATCTTGACTTTGCCAGGTAACCTTAAAGCAAGCCGCTCTCTCTCTCTCAGACCTATCTCCAAATATGGGGAATCATGTCACTTGTCTTATCTTACAGGGTTAATGCAAGAATTATAACAAGGTAATTGATAGGAAGGATTTGGAACGTTTTTAAATTGCTATTTAAAGGATAAGTATTGTTTATCTATAGACCAATTAATTTTGGACTTGACAGGATGAGGTTTGCTAATATAAAAGGCGAAACAAGGTTGAGGAATTCAGAAAGGTCTGGTTGTGCGGTCTTGACATTCATGTGTAACATGCTATTATAATACATTTTTATTTTGGTTCTGCTTGGGAGGAGGGAAGGGTGAATTATTTATGTTAAATGGGGATAGTTAATATATGATTAAACTTTACATTTCTTGTTGGTTTCATTTGGGTATCTGGAAGATAATCCAGTGAATTATAAACAGGGGGAAAACCTGGGTTACAATAGAACACTCTCAATTGGCAAAGTGCTTCGGAATGTTTTTGCACTTTTGTGTAATGCCAACAACCCCATAAGGTAGGTGAGTCTTTTTCCCATTCTGCATATGGCAAACCGAAACTGAATGCCACTTCTGGATGCAGCCCCGCTTTGCAGCAGCTATTTGCAGAAGCCTCTTTCTGCATAGTGCAGGGGAGGGGAACCTGTGACCAGTTGGACATTGTTGGATTGCGACTCCCAATATCCTTGCAGCTGATGGGAGTTGGCACCCAATGACACCTGGCTAGTCACGAGTTCCACACTTCCGATGAGAGATTGCATTTGCTAGATTGTGATCAGTGAGCCCATGGCAGAACTGGGAATTTAGCAAAGGACCACACTCAGATCTGTCCACTAGCCCATGGACTTTATATTGGCCAAAGATCTGGATTTTGTATCAAGTGACCCTTAGCTTTGTTGCACAAGGTTCCAGGGCCTCAGTTCCTGTTTCAGCATTTTATTATTTCCTTCTCTCAGCTCTACCTACCCCAGTCGGGATAAGATTATTGTTGAAGTTAATAAAGTGGCTCACAGCTAATTGCAACCATTCTCACCCATAATAATAAAACCAGTCAACAAAAGCAATAAAAAAAGATTAACACACAACAACAGCTGTGTGCGAGGTTGTGGTGCTGGGGAGGGCTTCAGGGAACACAACAACAGAGGCTGTTGCATACTATTTTGCATCCATTTAAGCTTGTATTGATTTGTCACAAGTTGCCCTTAACACATTTCATGACTACTTGAACCTCATCATGTGTGTGTCTGTGTCTCTGTGCATGCACACCTCTTCCAGCCGAGGATAACACCTTATGCATCAGATGACATCTACTGTAGTCCACAAAAGCTTATGGCATAATAAAACAATTAGCTTTTAAGGTGCCACAATACGTTTTGTTTTTGCAGCTATGGGCCAAAATAACCCCTCCTTCCCTACGGACCCTCACAGATGTTAAGATCAGCAGAGAGGGTTTTGTTGGTGGTTCTGTCACCTGCAGAAGCTCAGGAGTGGTGGCAGTGACCCGGGAGGGGGCATTCTCTCAGGCACCTCTTAGGTTGTGGAATTCCCTCCCCACAGAGGTCCATCTGGTGCCTTCATTATACAGTCGTACCTTAGAAGTCAAATGGAATCCTTTCCGGAAGTCCATTCGACTTCCAAAACGTTTAGAAACCAAGGCGCGACTTCTGATTGGTTGCAGGAAGCTCCTGCAGCCAATCAGAAGCTGTGGAAGCCCTGTCAGACATTTGGGTTCCAAAGAACGTTCGCAAACTGGAACACTCACTTCTGGGTTTGCGGCGTTTTGGGAGCCAAAATGTCCAACTACTAAAGCGTTCGGGATCCAAGGTACGACTGTAAAGACTCACCTCTTTACCCTGGCCTTTGACACTTGAGATACAGTACATGTTTTGGGGGTGGGGGGAACACCTCCCCATTCCTGTGACTGTGATTTGTTTAAATCATTTTTCAACACTGAATTTTAAATCGATGTAACCCTGCCCTGGACCTGATGGTGAGGGGCAGGATTAAATTATCCTCAACATCTTCATCATTATCATTATTTAACAATAACAATGCCACTCTATAATTTAGGCCCATTTTGGATCAAGCAGAACCTTAGACGATTTGGAGCCGAATTATGGCTGTATCAGACTTGTAAAAGCCAGTGTTTCAGCACCATTTCAGAGTTTTGTTAGTTTTCCAAATGATTTATTGATTTAGTCAGAGAAGGGCTGCTTCACACACCCATGTGCATGACTCAGAGACAAATCACACAAGTGGAATGTATCAAATGCCTGCACTGAAAAGTGTTGCAAGGAACTGTGTTGGCTGTTTTCATACATATAAGTCACTTAAGGTTTGCAGTCATTTAGTGGCAAATTGCCTGTGCGAAAATGCTTATCGAATTGTGGAAAGATTGCACAATCCTGGAAAAGGGCGAAAAGAGAAAAACCCTCCCTTGCCTTTCCAAAATCCTATGACCCTACCCTGTTTGTATGATAAAAGCATGCTTCTGTATTCATATGTTGCCCAGGCCCTGTGGAAGCCTGTCTGTTGTGGGAATGTCACAGATTCCCCATACTTCAAGCCTGAGTACCAGTATGTCTATTGGTGCTTAGGAACTGCAAATCTCTCCCCAGCCAGTTGAGGCCTCAGTGACTTGGAGTGCTGTCGGAGAAGCGGGTGCAGCGGTTGTCACCAGCATGTGCTGAGAAACGCATGCAACAGCTCCACCAATGGCCAGGAACAAAACCTGCCTCTGGTTCCTGTTGCCTTGCTGTGCCCCTACCAGCAATACTTTTGACTGAGTGTTGGGAATGACCTGTTGGTTTTACAGAGGCTGCAGTGCAGAACGGACACCCTTTTCACTGATCGGCCCAGAACTTCCGGTCATCCAGTGATGCAGGTTTGAGACAAGTTCAGTGTGGACCAAGGGAAGTACTCCTTCAAGTGATGCATGATTAACCCACAGAATTAATTGCTACAAGATGTAATGATGGCCAGAGGCATAGACAGCTGTGAACCTCCCATCCTACTTGACTTGGGAGCTTTCCTCATCCGCACACCCCCTCACTCCGCTCTTGAGGATGTTGCTCACGTTTTGCTCAGTGTACCCTTTTTGAGGAATGAGCTGAGTAATTGGCTGGGAATGAATGAAAGCCGCCAACAGCTGATTGCCCCTTATTAACAGCACTGTAAAATTCCAAGGAAGAAAGCTGCATTGGCAGATATTGGAGACTGGCAGAGGCACAAGCTTCCTACTGCAAGATCTCCTTCTATTTGTTTTTCAGGCTTGTTTTGTTTTATTATGAGGGTTCAGTCCACCAGTGTTGTGAAGGTACTCTATATTTTTCAATATTTGACTGTAAATCAGTGCCGGATCTACAGATTTTTCCATGGGGGCTAAAGCCTGCACTGCCACTCTACTCTCCCACAGATTTGTTTTCTTCACCTCCACTTCTGGAGCCAAGGAGCCCTGCCCATCCTCTCTGGATTTTGGAAGGGGAAACGAGAGGCATTCTGGGTTGCCAACCCATCAAGCCCTCTTCTTATAAGCTGGGCTCATTCACCACTAAAAGCTTGAACCCTGTGGCTCCCAGAATCAGGCCTCTGAACATTCAAGGCTGCAGAGAAATGACTAGCCCCCAACCCACCCATTAGACTCTCCCTATGCTCAGAGCAAAGGGACCCAGGTGGCGCTGTGGTTAAACCACTGAGCCTAGGGCTTGCTGATCAGAAGGTCTGCGGTTCGAATCCCTGTGACGGGGTGAGCTCCCGTTGCTTGGTCCCAGCTCCTGCCAACCTAGCAGTTCGAAAGCACGTCAAAATGCAAGTAGATAAATAGGAACCGCTACAGCGGGAAGGTAAACGGCGTTTCCATGTGCTGCTCTGGTTTGCCAGAAGCAGCTTTGTCATGCTGGCCACATGACCTGGAAGCTATACGCCGGCTCCCTCGGCCAATAATGCGAGATGAGCGCGCAACCCCAGAGTCGGTCACGACTGGACCTAATGGTCAGGGGTCCCTTTACCTTTACCTTTTATGCTCAGAGCAAGGGAAGTGGGTGGCCCCGTGGCTTGCCGATCAGAAGGTCGGTTGTTTGAATCCCCACGTTGCTCGGTCCCTGCTCCTGCCAACCTAGCAGTTCGAAAGCACGTCAAAGTGCAAGTAGATAAATAGGTACCGCTACAGTGGGAAGGTAAATGACATTTCCATGCGCTGCTCTGGTTCGCCAGAAGCGGCTTTGTCATGCTGGCCACATGACCTGGAAGCTGTACGCCGGCTCCCTCGGCCAATAACGCGAGATGACAAGGCTGAGCCTTCCCCCTGACATACTAGATTGCTATGTTTACAGATTCCCCCCCCCATAGGGGAACAGTCAAACATTTGACACCCCCCCCATCTACTAGTGTGAAATGGTGGAGCCCAGCAGTGGCAAACTTTGGGCTTTCAAATTTCAGTGGCACCCTGAGTGATGGCAAAATTTGACGCCTCCCCGCTTCTCGCCTTTTGTTCTAAGCCATGGGTAGGCAAACTAAGGCCTTCTAAATCTGGCCCAAGGATGATCCGGGAATCAGCGTGTTTTTACATGAGTAGAATGTGTCCTTTTATTTAAAATGCATCTCTGGGTTATTTGTGGGGCCTGCCTGGTGTTTTTACATGAGTAGAATGTGTGCTTTTACCGGTATTTAAAATGCATCTCTGGGTTATTTGTGGGGCATAGGAATTCGTTCATTTTTTTCTCTCTTTCAAAATATAGTCTGGCCCCCCACAAGGTCTGAGGGACAGTGGACCGGCCTCCTGCTGAAAAAGTTTGCTGACCCCTGTTCTAAGTCACTGTTGTGTCGCCCCCTGCAGCACCCTTTTGGCTCGCTGCCCAGTGGGCAAACGGGTTGCACTCTCCTAAATCCGCCTTTGAACCCAGGAACAATTTTAACACATGACCTGCATTCCCCAGCTGTAAAATGGGAACAATAGCAGCCTATTTCACTGGATTCCTGCGAGGCTGAATGCTGTGGAAGACTGGAAAGTACCTTTGCAAATGTCCACTGGTTCAGTGAGAAGCATAGCTGCCAAGTTATCCCTTTTTTAAAGGGATTTTCCATTATGCTGAATAGGCTTCCTCGTGAGAAAAGGGAAAACTTGGCAGCTATGGTGAGAAGCTGGAGGGGGGCGGGGAGCCACATAGGCAAGTTAGCTGAGATCTGTGCAGGGAGTGAGGTTTGGCCTTCCAGGCTGTTTAGGGATTCTTTTTCAACCTTCCCCACTTAGCACCTCCTTAGAGAGGCCAGGCCATCAGGGCTCCCACTTGCAGCGTAATTGCCCTCCCACAGCAGGAAGCACAGAGAGGAATAATTCACAGCCTCAACGGCTTTTTAATAACTCTGTGCTTCAAGTCAATTTCCATTTTGCCTTTTAATTAAAATTACCATTTTCCCTAACAACAAGAAGCAAAAAAAACAAAACAACCCAGGGGAAAAAACAACAAAAAATTCCAACAAATGCTCCTCTGTCTTATTTCTGATCTTGTCTTAGTCCTTGAGTTCCAGCATTCTAGAAATAAAATTCTCCCTGTACAAAGATGTTGTGTGACCCCAACCCCCCTTTTTGGCCTATGTGGATCCCTCCCCAAGACATGCATGCAATATTCCAGGGTAATTTCAAAGTGCCCTAAATGGCTTGGGGCCAGATTACCCAAATAATCAACGTCACCCACTTAGAATAATAGAATTGTAAAGTTGGAAGGGACCATGGGGGTCATTTAGTCCAACCCCCTGCAACACAGGAATCTTTTATCCAACGTGGGGCTTGAACCCATGACCCTAAGATTAAGATTGCCATAGACTTGCCCAACCACAGATACCATCTTCTGAAGCCTTCTCTGGGTATACCCACCAAAGTAGGATTTGCAGGTGGCTGCTGGAGAGAGGGTCTTCTCAGTAGTGGCACCCCAGTTGTGGAATGACCTCCCCATAGAGGCTCACCTGATGCCTGTATGTTATTGTCTTCTTGGAAATAGGCAAAGGCTTTATTACAAAATTTCCTAGGCTTCTTCATTCTGTGTCCCCTCCACACACTTAGAATCTGCATTCCAGGATTCCCGTGCAGAGTTATATTGAATTTATCCAGGGTGCTCCTCTCCCAGGTCTCTTTAAAATATTTAATTTATTTACAAATATACAAGTAGAGCAGGTGCAAAGGCAATCATAAGAGCCCTAGTAGATCAGACCCAAGGCCTACCTAGTCTAGCATCCTGTTTCCCATACTGGCGAATGAGCCCAGTGCCTACAAGAAGATCCGACAAGCAGGAAGTAATAACACACTCCTAATGCATGCTGCCTCTGGGTCCTGGAGTAGTCATTGGTAGTAGCCCTGACCTCCATGGAGTTTTCTAAATCACATTTTAAAGTTGTCTAAGTTACTGGCTGTCAGTATAACTTGTGAAAGCAATCCCATCATTTAACTATGTGCTATAGTATATAGATATATAGATATGGTGTACATATGATATATATATGATCTATATGGTGTGTGTGTGTGTGTGTGTGTGTGTGTGTGTGTGTGAGAGAGAGAGAGAGAGAGAGAGAGAGAGAGAGAGAGAGAGAGAGAGAGAGGTCTAAACCACTGAGCTTCTTGGGCTTGTCGATTGGAAGGTCAGTAGTTCGAATCCCCATGATGGAGTGAGCTCCCGTTGCTCTGTCTCAGCTCCTGCCAACCTAGCAGTTCAAAAGCACGCCAGCGCAAGTAGATAAATAGGTACCATTGCGGCAGAAAGGTAAACGGCGTTTCCGTGCGCTCTGACTTACGTCACAGTGTCCCGTTGTGCCAGAAGCAGTCTGTGGACAAACGCTGGCTCCCTTGGCCTGAAAGCAAGATGAGCACTGCAACCCCATAGTCGCCTTTGACTGGACTTACAGTAACTGTCCAGGGGTCCTTTACCTTTACAGATAATTACAATAAAAACAGCATGGCACCAGCCATTAGTTGGGTGTGGAGGAGTAAGCCCTTCTGTGCCATTTTTGCATTTGAAATCACACATCCTTCCTCTGAAACAGCAATTTGATTAGCTGGATGGAATGAGTGGGAATGCAGTTGCTTATATTGGGCCTATCCTTCCCACCAGCAGGATTAATAGCAGCTTCTGGTAGATGGGTGGCGGGGGTGTTTTTGATTTGGATAATGCTGGAGAGATGAGGTTAAATACCCGCTTCCCCAGTACTACTGCCCTAATTCAGACTGCTGTCCCCGCTGTTTGCTTTATTAAGTGTGTTTGTTTTTGGGAGAAGGGGTTGTTTTAATGGAAAATCTACTAATGGATTTCCGATGTCATTCATGTTTTTTGGCTGTTGCTCTTTCTTTATATTCCATTGATGCCGAAACAGGCTTCTAAGCAGTTTACAAAGTATAAAAACCAATTGCACAACATTAAAATATATTAATTAAAATAAACAATAAAGCAAACCTGCTAATTAAAACACACAATGCAACTAAAAACGCACAGGGCTGGAGTCAATTAAATGGTCCCGCTAGTAGAAGCCCAAGCAAGGACTTAAATTAGTACAACCAGACTTTTCACCACTGCTTTTCATGCCCCCGGGAAACTGTCATTTTTGTGGGGGGGGGGGTTTAGGGTGGATAACCCCAAAAACAGTGCAAAACAGGAGGGGAAAGATTGTTCCACCAGGTGAGCAGAAATGCTTTCATTAATGGCTCAATCTCCTTAGGGCAGGCTTCCTCAAACTCGGCCCTCCAGATGTTTTTGGCCTACAACTCCCATGATCCCTAGCTAGCAGGACCAGTGGTCAGGGATGATGGGAATTGTAGTCTCAAAACATCTGGCGGGCCGAGTTTGAGGAAGCCTGCCTTAGGGCTACGTTTCATTTCTCCCATTGGGTTGTATCCATTGCTAGTTCTACTCTAAGTAGAACTCAGTTGGATACAACCAGTAAATGCCAGTATTTTGCATCTTATGCTGTTTGGTACATCTAACTGTGGGGATGAGTCCATAGGTTGGACTCCAGCTCCCATCAGCTGCAGCCCAGCATGCCTAATGACCGGGGATGATGGGAGTTGTAGTCCAGGAAAACCTGAAGGGCCACAGGAACATCACCTTGATCTACTGGCTGCAGCTTCCCTAGTGGAGGCCTGCGCGCGCGCGCGCGCGCACACACACACACACACACACACACACACACACACCCCTCCATTAAGCTGCCTTAAAGCTTCAAAACTGGAATGCTGGTGTTCCATAGGAAAGGCATCGCCCTCTCACCTTCCTCTGTGCCTTTGAGGAGGCTGTCATCAAGGCAAAGCAAAGTTATGGCAGCCCATTCTGCAAGAGATCATTGGCAGAGTGCAGAGGGCTTGAGCCCAGGGCTTCCATACCTCTGGGTGGAGATCCATGCTGCATTTTTCCTTCCCAGCCCACGGAAAACAAAGACCTTCGTTTCCAGTGGCAGCTGCACTGCCTCCCAAGTGACAATGCGGCTGAGTGTTGCTGCAGCCAGGGAAAGAATAAATGCTTTCTGAGGTTCTGACAGTGGTCCCCCCCGTCGGTTCTGGAGTGGGGGAGCTCACTCTTATGCTTTCTGACATCGTCGCAGCTCCTAACCCGGGGCATCCGAAATGCTGGCTTGTGCATGAGTTTGGGGGTTTGTCAAACCGGAAAGGAGCAGATCTGCTTGCTCTGTGCTGGGGATGTGTTGTCTTTTTAAAATGGGAACAAGACTTCAAGAGGGAAAGGGGGGCTCTCTCTTTCGAAGCATCTTTTGACATGTTGCTCTATGCACCTTCGAGGTTGGCAAACCCATTCTGCATTATGATGGCTTGGAGCGGTTGTACGTATTTATGTACGCATGTGGGGGACATTTGCAAAGAGTAGGAAATGTCATGGGAACCAAACACATACATACACGCACACCCCACCCTGTACTGCTGGATGCTAAAGGATGCTTCTTTCAATCCTAAATTCAGGGAAGCAGGGGACTGTATATACAGACCAGGGAAGACCACTGCAGGTGCCACGTTAGCAACCCCAGCATTAGCTCATGGTGGGGTACCAGAATGGGATTGATGGACACTCTGATGGAGCAGCATCATTTCCCCTAATTAAGCCACTGGACCTTTCTTCCAACAGGCTTCTTCTGCTTTCTTGCCTCCTTCACTGCTTGCGTTCCAACCTGACACACTATTTCTTATCAGTCCTCCTTACTTAGGTGGGTAGGTGGTGTAATAGCTAGTAACCAGCAGCCATCTAGCTACACCTCTTGTTGTGTCCATTATTGAAGCATCTTGTAAGTTGTCAAGCTAGACAAAAAAAATCATGGAAAAGGCCACCTCGCTTTCAGTAATTTGCATAATTGTAGAGTTGGAAGGGACCCTGAGGTTCATCTAGTCCAGGGGTCAGCAAACTTTTTCAGCAGGGGGCCGGTCCACTGTCCCTCAGACCTTGTGGGGGGGCAGACTATATATATACCGATATATATATATATATATGGGGGTGGGGATGAACAAATTCCTATGCCCCACAAATAACCCAGAGATGCATTTTAAATAAAAGGACACATTCTACTCATGTAAAAACACGCTGATTCTCGGACCATCTGTGGGCCGGATTTGGAAGGTGATTGGGCCGGATCTGGCCCTGGGGCCTTAGTTTGCCTCCTCATGATTTAGTCCAACCCCCTGCAATGCAGGAATATGCAGCTCTCCCATATGGGGATCAAACCTGCAACTTTGGCGTTGTCAGCACCACGCTCTAACCAACTGAGCTCCTCAGAGTTTAAATTTCGCGTCCAAAAGACTCCTAATTCAGAATGGTTATTTGCTTATTCTGCCTGGCTGTGCTTGGCTTGCACACTTGGTTCTAAACCCAAGAAGGGCTCGGGGGTGGCTGAACTGCCAGGGTATATGAGGAGACACCTGTAGGGTGAACAGCGCAACGCACAAGGTATTTCTGGGGGTGGGAGGGACCATTTTGTTCCTTCCAAACACTTCTGCGATTCTCTTGAGAGTTGCAAGCAAAACGGTGCTGGTGAAGTGTCGTCGTCCCCCCCCCCCCAAAAGGGAGATGTGATGTTGGATGGGAAGGTGAAGCGAGCAGCTCCCCCTCCCTTTCCGTTCCATCTCCCGAGGTGTCTGCAATTTGAACACTGACAGGTGCAGGGATGATGAGCTTCCAATCTGTCAGTGCCGTTGATGTACCTATAATTACTGTCTGATGTGCCAGAATTAGAATTAGAACAGAGTTGTCTGGTGCCGACAGGGGTGTCCTTGGCTATCTTGCAGAGGGGACAAAAGAGCGCCGGGGCCTCGTGTGGAAATGGTGGCCTCTGTGGATGCTGCTGACCTTTTACCACCATTAAGGAAAAGTGCAGGGCGAATCTGTTGACGCTTAGCCCGTGTGAGCTGCCCTGTTGCCCCAGGCGGTGCTGTGTAGTGGCTTGGGAGCCCGTTTTCAGGACTGCCTTGGTGTGTTGCTGAAATGTGGGATTCTGAGTGCCTATCCAGAGCCTGCACCATGGCCAAGCATGACCTCTTCAAAAAGGAATTCGAAAGCCAGAGGCTGATATAAAGAGAGGCACAAATGGATCACACACACCGGCTTCAGATGGAAACATTTGAATCTATGAAGGTTAAACAGAGGGCATCCCTGATTAAGGCAGGGATGAGGGATCAGTTTTCCTCCAGACATTATTGGACCCCAGCTCCCATCAGCCCCAGCCAGTATAGCCAGTGGTTGGGAATGATGGTTGTAGTCCAGCAACATTTGGAGGGCACCAGGTTCCCCACCCCAGCAGTGAGGTTGCCCTTTACATTGCTCTAGCTTCCATTTGTGCACCTTGCACTCCATCCATATTTGGAAGGTGCAGAGAAGGGCAAGCAGAACGACTAAGGCACGAGAGTAGCACCCATGCAATGTTTGGGCAAAGGTGGAGGTGATAAGTGCGAACCTATGCATGTCTACGCAGAATTAATTCCCATTAAGTCCACTAGAGCTTAATCCCAGATCAACGGGTAAGGGATTTCAGACTGAAGTCGGGGGGGGCATGTTAGGAGCATATGAAATTATTAACGGTGTTAGTTGTGCATGCGCTGTCATCTGCACATGCGCAATGGCTGTCTGAGCTGTACACACCTCAGCTTAACCAAGGCCTGCGTTTTCAAATCAGGTGGAAGCTGGTTAGAAGGAAAGCACATCAGACAGGAGCCTCTCTCAATAAATTGCAGGATCAATGTGGATTGTGGCTAATGCCACGTATACATGGCATCAAACATCTGCAGCGTTAGCGCACTGGAGCCAGAGTAAATGATAATGTGACCGCAGCCTTTGATTCTGTCCCCCTTTTTCAAGGTCCTTTGCCCCCACCTGTCCGTTGCTTTGACAGCATCTGTCCTTCATGTTTAGTGCACAGGCTCTGCTGGAGAGAGAAAGAGGGAGAGAGAGCTGTTGCCCCCCTTTCCCAAACTCAGCAAGTTTTCCCTTTCCTGACCACCCAACTGTCTCCAGCTCTGGAACGTGGCCTTGGAGCCTGTATCCTAAGCCCGTGGATTGTCATTCACATCACAGAAAGGACTACTAAAAGGGGTCTGGGGAAGAGATTCGGAACCCATTTAGCAGCTTCTGCTCAAAAAAGGAGAGAGAGCAGGACCTCAATTAAACTATTTGTAAATCGTTAATTTAAGCATCTCGCTCAGATGCCTTAAATTGCTCTCTCCCGTGGCTTACAAATGGGGAAAGAGCAGTGAAATACACATGGAGCACCGGAGGAGGCAGGGAGAGAGAATGCGGCTTGCTTACTGGGGTTTTTTTTTTTGGCAGCGGTAATAGCGTGTTGCTAACAGAGTCCTGATTTAAATCGGGAATAAATCAGGAAACTCTTTAAAAAAAATCAGTGTGCGGAGAGGAGGAGAGGCCCCCAGGTGAGGCGAACGGAGGAGGCAGCAGAAGGTTTGTTCATGCATTTGTGTCTTCTTCGTGGGGTGTCTTCTTCCTTGGTTCTCTGTGTTCGGAGTCCTGGTATGTGGCAGCTAATTTCTGTGATGTGCAATGGCTCATATAAGGCCTGCCCTTCTATGAGGCAGGGTAAAGTGGCCTGTTTCAGGTGGCACCAGGAAAGGCGGGTGGGTGGAAATAGATGGAGGCAGGAGCTGGCTGGTGCAGCAAGATTTTTAATTTTAAAATATCAGCTGTTATTTGGGGATGGGAGGAGTGAGGAGGCTGCCATCAAGGCCTTTTCTTCAGGCAGCAAAATGTCTTGGGCTGGCACTGGGCTGAAAACTTGCTTAGAAAGATGCCTCACTTAAATCTCATATGTAGGAAATGGAGCTGCATCTATGGAAACACACGTTGCAAATGCTCAGAGGCGCGCTGTGTTTTGTTCACGTGTTCTAGCATCAAATTTAGAATGGATTCTGGGCCAGAAGTCTTCTATTAGATTAATACCTTGAGTGTGTTGGGTGTGGTTGATAGAGGAAGTAGTGCTAGGGAAGGAAGAAGTGGAGGTTTGCTTGAATTATAATAAAAAAGGCATTGTCACAATGTCTAACTTGATTGGTTGTTTGGTGTTCTGACATCATCACCATCATCATCCTGTGATCACTGATTGGCTAGCATCCTGATGTGAGAAAGAAGCAGCCTAGAAGGGGGGGGGCGGTGATGGCGCATGTGCGGTCAACATGAAGCCTCCTCTCTTTAAAGATAGGTGTTGGGGATGATGCCTTAGGCTTAGACCAAAGCAAGCAGGGAGCAGGCAGGCCAATGTGGACAGTCTGAAGCCTGTTTAGCCTTCCTTGAAGCAATGAGTTGCTCAGACTCTGAGCTGGAACCGCTTATCTGTCACCTGAGAGCACCTGAAATAGAAGCTTCAGTGCTGCCCCTCCAGCTCACCTGTATCGGTGACATGGCAACAGCTCCCCCTCTTGGCAAGCTACCATGATAGAGCAGTGAGTTAGAGCCTTGGGACTGGTTGCAGGACTCCAGGGCTCCAGACGCCTTAACCAATAGGAAGGAAAATCACCACTGTTGGAAAGGTAGGAATGTTTGCAGGCTGCAGAAGGACTTCCTCATCCATATGGTCTCAACGCTGCAGATTTATTTCTCTGCTTTAAATAGTTTGCTTGTGTCCAAGCCTCCAGTGTCCCCAGAATCAATGCAGAAACCTCTCCAGCAATCCTTCCAATGTTACGTTGCATGTTTTCTAAAACAGGCAGTACTTTCATCATTGACTTCTGTATATTTTTAATTACTGCCAGTGATACATACTTATCAATTGGATTGTGGTAATTCCGTGACCTTTTATCTTGTTTAAGCTGCTTTAATCCTCTTGGGTAGAGGTCATCCTATCTGGGGGGGGGAGTGGGGGTGTTGTCATTTGAGTGGGTTTCATTTTGTATTTTAAGCTGCAGGCGCAGTTGCCTGGGGAAGAGGGGGTGTGGCAGGCTGTCAGAAAGCAATTTCCTTGCCGCGTTCTATTCCTTTTAGCATCTCTCTCTTACACACCTCAGTGCTTTTCTCATTTCAAAGGGCAGCAGAAATCTGCACTCATCCTTGGCCGATATGGCCTTGCTTCTTCCTCTCACGGCATTGGTTATCTCTTCTCCAACCTGCATAGACTGAAACGAAAAGTGGCAGGCAGTAGAAAACAAATCCTGCTGTAAGCCTCCCTTGTAGAATGCCCAGGCACCAGATTTCATCCCTGGTTGAGTGTTGCTGGGGTGTCTGTGTTCGTGCAAACCATTATTTCACCTTAAAACCCTTAATAATCCTTGAAACCCATGCTTAAAGCCAAAAAATCATGGTCACATGTCCAAGGTAGGCTCTGAAATCACATCTTGTCTTTTATCCTAAGCAGGTTGGCATTCTCTGTGTGTGTGTGTGTGTTTTAGGGATGGAGGAGAGGTTCGTTTCGTCTGTGTCTTTAAGCAAACCTTACCTGATTATTAGACCTCCTGGACTAATTAATGCAAGGCTCAGAATGTAATTTTTCTTGCACATTTCACCCTACTCCCAGTTTTGTGATGCAATTCAAAAGCCTACCAGAATGTGTAAAAAGTACATTTAGTACAAAACATGTTTAGAAATGCACACACTGAGCTAAAATATATATTTAAATATACATTTTTACATGGATTTTTAATAATTAAAAAACAAACAAGCCACAGGCTTATTATGCAGAAACAGGAAATGAGTTTTGAAGAATCACATGTAAAATGGACACAGACAGTAAATAGGCTGAGCTATATGTCCCTAGTGTATATGTTTAATTCTAAGGTAGTACTGTTTGCCTGCATACTTCCTTCTGCGCCAGTATAATGCTTATTCAGTGCATACATTCATAAGCAAACAATCGCAAAGGCACCATAAGTTCTAGTGCTCTCCCTTCTCCAGCGGAAATTGACCCCATTAAGGTCGCACGGAATGCCATCAGGATTCTAATTTCTACAGACTTACAAATACCTCTCTTGAATGCATAGAACAAAACATTCACTGGCTGTACTGGTGAACTGCAGGGTTGCCCCCACTGGGTAATAGCATGAAGCAGCCAACTTTTTGAGGCGTGTGTGTGTGTGTGTGTCAAAACTAGTTATTGCTTGTACTACTGTTTTTTTGATAGTGACAACTAGGTAGTGGCCCCATTGGACCAATAAGGTTGAAAGGAGGGAGACCAACAGTAAGTGGAAGCAGAGCCAATGACAGGCAGACTCCCTGCCTCGTTGTCACTGGTTGGTGAAGTTATGCTAATAATAATAATAATAATAATAATAATAATAATAATAATAATATATTTTTTCCCCAGCCACTCTGGGCGGCTTCCAACAAAAGATTTAAAATACATTAAAATAAACAGGGCTGCCTTCAGCTGTCTTTTGAATGTCAGATAGTTGTTTATTTCTTTGCCATCTGATGGGAGAGCGTTCCACAGGACGGACACCACTACCGAGAAGGCCCTCTGCCTGGTTCCCTGTAACTTCGCTTCTCGCTGTGAGGGAACCGCCAGAAGGCCCTCAGTGCTGGACCTCAGTGTCCAGGTTGAATGATGGAGGTGGAGACACTCCATTAGGTATACTGGGCCGAGGCTGTTTAGGGCTTCAAAGGTCAGCACCAACACTTTGAATTGTGCTCAGAAACGTACTGGGAGCCAATATAGGTCTTTCGGGACTGGTGTTATGTGGTCTTGGCGGTCGCTCCCAGTTACCAGTCTACCTGCCGCATTCTGGATTAGACATTTGTTGATGGAGCAAGGATGGATGGGTAAGTAAAGATGGTTGGGATGGAATATACTACATCTTGTTAACCCCCCCCCCCCAGCCCTTGAGATGGGATGAGCCACAAACATGGTTATTTCCAGTACACACAAACTGCTCACGCACTATGAGGCCATGTCAATCAGATGCTGGCTCCTGCCTCTTCTGCCACCAGGGCCAGCATTTGGAGAAGAGAACCCCCAGCTTGGATGAGAATCATCATGGCAAAGGAAGTCAGGTGACCCCAGAGGACCAATCCAGAGCCACTGCCTGATGTAAAACTCCCAGGTCTCTTGCTTTCCTTTAGTCTGGGCAACTTGCGACTGAGAGCTTAGGAGCTCCCCTGTCATTGCCAGAGAACTGGCTTTTGGTTGGCTTGCCTTCAGCCTTGTTCCTCCTCTCCTGCCTTCCTCTCCACCTGTCATACTTTCCTGCCCTGTAGCCAGAACACCTGGCAAAAAGGGTGACATGAAACAAGCTCTTGGAAATCTCTCCATACATTTTAGAATTCTGCTTCCGCCCTTATTCTTTATGTTGCGGCTGTTTCCTGTGTCTCCTCCTTGTGCAAATCCCAGGGAAAGGCTTCATCGCCGTCTCTGGTGTCCTACACAATCTAAATTAAATAGACGATGTGCTTGGAAATTTATTTCCACATCAGATGGCCAGGGCAAAACCGAGCTCGGAGGAGTATTGGTGATTTATATACATAGCTTAATTATATCCTTAGCAGGTTAGTGCCAAAAAATCCTATGCAGCTCAGAGCATCTGCTTCCCGTAATTAATCTTACACCTCTTCAGTTATTATCAGGCATGGAGGTGCCCTGCAGGGGCACCCTTGGAATCTGTGGGTCTGACCATAGGGCCACCTTGTCCAGCACTCTGCTTCCTATTGTTGTCAACCAGATATGTTTGGGAAGACCTCAGGCATGGCATGGAGGACATTGCCGCCATCTGCACACGGATACTCAGTGGTAGAATCCAATGCACATTTCGGGTTTCAGAATCTTACAGTGGGAGTGGGAACCCTAAGACCTGGGTCCCTGTGTGGTTTATTCAGATCTCTGTATCCACCCCTTGAGACTGTCCCCTGCCAACCCTCCCCTCCCAGGCTACACCCCTTAACCAACCATGTTCTGTTTTCTCCTTGAGTGCTTTTGCCTGCCTGGAATATGTCCTTGAACCGTGATAATAACGCCTCTTTCTTGACAGGATGGAGAGATGTATGTGTGGAAACCTCTGGTTTTTGCGTGGCTGGAGTCTTAGATGTTGCTGCACCCGCTCTTGCCTCTGGCCCCACCCACCACCGGCATGCAGGTGCCAGGAGGTTGCCCATGAGACAATGTGGCCCTCAGGGCTGAAAAAGGTTCCACACCTCTGCTCTATAATGTAGGAAGGATGACATGTTTTGTGCCCATTCCACATCATCCTGCACACAGACATCTGTTATCTTGCTCGTCATTCTAACGTAAGTAGAGCCCTGCAGGATCAGGCCAGTGTTTCATCTAGTCCAGCATCCTGTTCTTACAGTAGCCAACCAGATGCCCATGGGAAGCTGGCAATCTCAACAGCATTTACTCTTCCTTTGGTTTCCAGCAACCAATACTGAGATGCATAATCCTCCTGACTGAGAGCATTGCCATTGTGGTTACCATTCTTCCCCTGATTAAGGCTGCAGTCCAATAACACTTTGCTGGGAGTAAGTCTCCTTGAACTCAGTGGGTCTTATTTATTTACTATTGCGTTTACGTCCCACATTTTCTCCAAGGAGTTCAAGGTGGCATGCATGCTTCTCCTTCATCCCCCCCCCTCTTCTCATCGCTGAGTAGAGAGGAATAGGTGGATGATAAATGGATGCACAGGGTCTTAAAGGTGCAGGCTCAGTTAGATGCTGAAATGCATACCTGAAGAATGGAGACTCCCCAGGGGTAAAGGAGTACTTGTGAGTAAGCCTCTCCTCAGGAGTAGACAAACCCTTCCAGCAACGTGAGCGCTTTGCAGCTGTGTTCTGGTGTGGCTCTGAAAGCTGAGATGTAAAAAGCCTACAGTTTCAAGAATACAGTGCTGGAACATCATCTTTGCACCAGCTCCCTGGTGTGTGATAACCTGCTGCCTTAGCTGCCTCCTCCCATGTTTGAACCTCAATTTATGCAGTGTCTTGACCATGGACTGCGACTTGACCTTGCCTCTCTGTTTGGACTTTGGACTGCTGCAAGGCTCTGGTGCCAGGACTGCTCCTGTTAACTTGCAGCTGGCTTGCCTGTGTGCCACCTGAAGTAGGACATTGTACGGTACAATTTAGATGGGTTTGCAGGTGGAATCACTGTCCCAACGGAAGAGCGGGCCTTGCTCGATGATTCAAGCAAGTTTAAGGTTCAGCATCTTCTCACAAAGCAACTGTCGACACTGGAAATAGTTGCCAGTTTTGCTGGATTCCTTCAACATTGTTAGCATGGCGTTGGGTTGCTGTGAGCCAGGTTAGGGTAGTTAGCTACCTTGCACTGTTGCGAGCAGGTGTGTGGTGGTAGCTGTCTTGCTGAGCCCAGAGGATTGGACTACTTAGGTCGTTAAATTGTGGTAATGATCTTTTCCCACACAGAGACGTGCTGTTAACCGTGTTCTGGTGACGTCAAGCCACAATTGGCAAAGTCTGATCAAGGCAATGAAAGTCAAGTCAGAAGCTGAGGGCGAGGGGGGAAACAGGACCTTGGATAGCTCCAAGTGAGCCTTGCATGTTGATGCTCTTACCTACCAAGATAATTATAGGAATACTAGTGGATTTTAGCCCGTTTAAAAACGGGCGCTAGAGGAAGCGGCCTGCCGGGACTGGCTTGGCGGTGGCGGGTCTTCCCGCCACCGCCAAGCCAGTCCGCAGCGGGGGCTTTTCGCCGTTTGCCTTCCCCTGAGGGGGAGGCAAACGGCGAAAAACCCCGCCGCGCCGCAATTCGGCTCCGGGACTGGCTTGGCGGTGGCGGGATGTTCCCGCCACCGCCAAGCCAGTCCGCAGCGGGGGCTTTTCGCCGTTTGCCTTCCCCTGGGGGAGGCAAACGGCGAAAAACCCCGCCGCGCCGCAATTCGGCTCCGGGACTGGCTTGGCGGTGGCGGGTCTTCCCGCCACCGCCAAGCCAGTCCGCAGCGGGGGCTTTTCGCCGTTTGCCTTGGAGGCAAACGGCGAAAAACCTCGCCGCGCCGCAATTCGGCTCCGGGACTGGCTTGGCGGTGGCGGGTCTTCCCGCCACCGCCAAGCTAGTCCGCAGCGGGGGGTTTTCGCCGTTTGCCTTCCCCTGGGGGAGGCAAACAGCGAAAAACCCCGCCGCGCCGCAATTTGGCTCCGGGACTGGCTTGGCGGTGGCGGGATGTTCCCGCCACCGCCAAGCCAGTCCGCAGCGGGGGCTTTTCGCCGTTTGCCTTCCCCCGAGGGGGAGGCAAACGGCGAAAAACCCCGCCGCGCCGCAATTCGGCTCCGGGACTGGCTTGGCGGCGGCGGGAAAAAGGGGAGGAATTCCTCCCCTTCTTCCCGCCGCCGCCAAGCCAAAGCGGGCTTCCCTCCGCGCCCGCTGCCGCTTCGGCTTCCTCGGGTTCCCCGAGGAAGCGCCGTCCCATGCCGGAGGTGTGCGGCAAGGCTGCGGGGGGGGGGGAGCGCTTCTCTCCCCCGCCGCTTCACCGCGCACCTCCAGCATGAGACTGGGCTTCGGAGCGGCGGTTGGCGGAGTGGCAGTTGGCTGTTCCCTGTGTCCCGAGAGCGCGGGTCCAATCCCTGTGTCCCTGGTTGTCCCTCCGTCCAATCCCTGTGTCTCTGGGGGACATGCGCAGTACCCCAGGGACACACGGGACAACTGGACGCAGGGACAACATGGACATTATTATATAGGATGTCCCAAGGACAGGCATAGGCAAACTCGGCCCTCCAGAAGTTTTGCGACTACAGCTCCCATAATCCCTGACCACTGGTCCTGCTAGTTAGGGATGATGGGAGTTGTAGTCCCAAAACATCTGAAGGGCCGAGTTTGCCTATGCCTGCCCAAGGAGATCCTGGTCCAACTGAAGCCTTATGTCAGTGGTGACCAAGCTTGGCCCTCCAGCTGTTTTGGGACTACAGCTCCCACCATCCCTAGCTAACAGGACCAGTGGTCAGGGATGATGGGAACTGTAGTCCCAAAACAGCTGGAGGGCCAAGTTTAGCCATCACTGCCTTATGTAGTAGGCTGATAAGACCTTTTCCACCTCTGCTGGAGAAGCTAGTTGAAGGACCCTCAACTGATTTTGCAGTCTCTGACTTCTGCAAGGCTAGAGAGATTGATGTACTGCAGGGGATTCACCCTCTGAGTCCAGGAATGGTGGCAGACTATGTTCTCTGGCTGGAAAGGTGCCAAATATGGTATGGACAGCCTCTTGTTCTGAGGAAGCAACCTGAATCTCATCCATCAGGGACTTCTGCTGCACACTGCAAGGCCCCTTGTTAGACGGCACAAGAAATCTTGTTGTTTGGACCTCTTCTTTGAGCTTTGTTGTCCAATGCATGCTTCTTGGAGCCATCACAGAACATTCCAAAAACCACCTCCTATGTCAACTCAAAGCTTTGTGGGTACGAAAAAGAACTTCTTTTAACCAGACCTGAACATTTGAAGTCCACGTTTATTTTGCAATTTACAAGGGCAGTGGGGTGGAGATTGCTTGTTAACAATGATCATGGAATGCAGAACCAGTTCTGCAAGCAGTGAAGACTTCGGTCCATTCAGTTGGATGGGATTACTTTTTCCCACGGCACTGCAAAGCGGATATGGGTGTGTGTGACTATGTGTATTTGTTCACCACTTCTGTGTTCCTGGTGTTAAAAAATGATAAATTGACCGCCCAGGGGCCACTTTTCCTTGAGATATTTGGAAGGTTTCCCTTCCTTCTAAGGAGCTCCATAAACCTCTTTGCTCTCAGTCTGTAAGAGGGAGAGCAGGATTGCTTTGCCAACAGCAAGCTCTGCCCTTCTCTGCCCCATCCGCTGCCTGTTTGGCAAGTGCAAACTTTCTGAGTCATGCTTGTCAAACTCAGCTGCCATGGTTGGCCTTGCCAGTACAACCCAGGAAACCAGGCCTTGGCAGACATCACTGTCATTTGGCATGAAAATTCAGCCTCTCTGCCTCCCACCTCTTGGATCAGTTGCATCTACCAATTCACAGAAAACAAATAATCTTCCATCTCATTGCTGGTCTTACCATAGTATTTATTATTCAAGAGCCTGTCTTGGTTTTATATGCAGGCATGCAAAGCAAGTCCTTTTTAATATGGAGAACTTTTTTGGATGTACAACATTGAAAGGTGCTTTAAGGTATTATTTGTTAGGGCACTCTCTCTCTCTCTCGCTCGCTCGCTCGCTTAATCTGACAGCTCCCTCCTCACTGGCTGTGGCAGAAGCAAGAAAAGCTGGTATTCTAGCCACAATTCCAACTCCCTTTAAACACACACACGGACAATGCCAGACTGCAGAAATATTACCAGGCTTGGTCCTTTCCCTCAGCTAACTACTGCCACCTGCTTCTACACTCACAGAATTGTAGCACTTGAAACAGCCAAAGACGCATCCAATCCTGCTAGCTAACTGCCAAAAGGTAAACGTCTGCCCTTTACTACTGCTCTGTAAATAAAATTAATGGGTGCCGCTCGGTTGGTGTTGTGACCCATGACGGGGCCTTCTTTGTGGTGGCTCCCCATATATACTGAATGTCGTCCCTGGTGTGGTGCATCTGTCTCCCTCATTATTAACATCCCGGAGGAGTTTAGAGAACATTGCTGTTCACCCACGTATCTTGATGAATGAAATGCACTGTTCCCAGTCACCTTGAAATTATTTGCTACGAGAGTGACTATTTTCAGATGCCCTGAATGTTTGATTATTATTATTTTTAGGTTATTATGATTATTTATTAAATTTGCATACCACCCTGTACCTGTAGATCTCATGGCTGTTCTTAAAACATTTTAAATGTGCTCTTATTGCATTGTGTTGCTAATTCATTTGCCGTGATGAGCTCCTTTTTGCAAGGAAGAGACAGGAAATTAGTTAATTAATTAATTAATTGGGTTACTAAGTCAGCATTAAAATATTCACCCCTAAGCTTGTGCTCTCCCTCTGTGCTCTAGAACTCCCACCTTCTTAGCCAGAAGCCTGTACTGTGCCTGGAATACAACCTCTGGCTTGCAGTGCAGCCTCCCACTCACCCCCCCACCCGCTCTTATTTCCCTAGTGCCTTTTCGAGGAGTGCACAGACACCACACCAAAGGCTTTCATCCATGTGTGATTTTATTTCTTACATTTTAGCAGCTGCAAGGTCCCTTTTCACACTTGCCTCTTGTTTTTTGGTCCCTATTTACAGAAGGGGACATACAATGTTGATATAAAATGCCCTTGGTAGGAAACGCTGCTGCTGTCTAAAGCATCCCCCCCCCCCCAAAAAACAGTGTCTTTTGGACTTTGGTGTACAAATGCCACGAGGCCTCCCCACACTTTGAGGTCATCAGGCAAGGCCCTGCTCCATATTCTGTCTAGCTCGGGTGAAACCTGCAAGAAATCAGGAGCAGGGCCATGGCTCTCCAACTCTGGAAATCTTTTCTTAATCCATGGCATCTCCAAATAAGGCTTGGAATGTTGGTTATCTTAAATCCTGGCTGGCTACTAGTCCATGTAGATAGTACATAACTAGACAGATCAGTGGTCAGACTCATCGTTTCCTATGAGTTTCCTATGAATGGAAAGCGTAATCCTGGTGGTCAACAAAAGAGGTTTAAAGACTCTCTCAAGGCAAACCTAAAAAAAATGTAGTATAAACACCGACAACTGGGAAACACTGGCCTGCGAGCGCTCCAATTGGAGAACAGCCTTTACCAAAGGTGTCATGGGCTTTGAAGACGCTTGAATTCAGGACGAAAGGGAGAAATGTGCTAAGAGGAAGACACGCTTGGCAAACCCTCACCATAATCAGCTCCTGCCCAGAAACCTATGTCCCTACTGCGGAAGGACATGTGGATACAGAATTGGCCTCCACAGTCACTTACGGACTCACTGTTAAAGCCGTGTTTATGGAAGACAATATTACTTGGCTATGAGTGATCGCCAAAGAAGACTATATCTTGACCTACAGGAGGAAGGTGAAGACTCCCCCCCCCACACCCGTCCAACAAACCTTTTTGATAGTATATTTTGTGAGGTTCCAGTTGGTCTTATACATTTTAGGACCCTACAGGTAGGACCTGCAAAAAATGTTATTGTGTAGATTGCTTCTGTTCAGTAATCCACCCATCTAATCATGCTATTCTTTGCGATATCCCATCCCATTCAGTTTTCGATTCTGGATGCCAATCAGCTACTGAGCTCAGTTCAAGGTTCTGGTTTGGATGTCGACAACTTGTGACCAGCATGCTGTTACCAAAAAATGGGGGGGGGCATGCCTTTTGATGACCCAACTCCCCAATTTTAGTTACCGGTCAGAGATTAATGAGCTGAGGCAGAAATCCAAGGCTGATTTTTATTATCTGTTGCAACAGAGTGCCCACCCCCCTTTTCAGAAGGCGAAGGGCCCAGAACAAAGGAACACAACTCCTTTGCATTTTCGCATGGAGGAGGAGATCCCCTTCTGCTGGATCACCTGTGATAAGTGTCATGGTTTCATCACATACTAGGTGGAGTCAGGCAGATTGGGGTGTCACATTCCTGAATATTAGCATGTTTTCACACAGTTCCAGAGAAGAGTTTACCCAAAGTATTGACATTGAAAATAGAGTTTATTGGGGTAATACCTGGAAGGTCATCTCACCCCTTATATGCTGACTGGATCACTGTGCTCTACAAACACCATTGGTGTGGTCCTTTTCACACAGTGTAGGAATGGGAACTTTATTGTTAGGGCACCTACTCTTAAGAATTCCCTCCTCTTGAATAGTAGGCAGGCTCTGTCCGTGTTCCTTTTTTGATGCCCACACCTTCCTTTCCCAACAAGCCTTTTAAGTTTAGATTTTCACTAGTCTGCATCTTTCTTGGGATTGTGGCAAGCCAGAGATGGGCTGTTAATTCTGTCTTGTCCACCCGCCCCCTCAAAAGCTTGCAATACTATCCCTCAGCAGAGATGTGGGTGCTGCTCTGTCCAATGCCCACCATCTCACAGGGGGTTGGCCTTATTGGTCCCCACCCAAAACCCTGGAAAAATAGAATCAAGAGTGGTTAAATCTGGCCTGCATGTAGCATGACCTTGCTGCAAAAAGGGCTACTGCCCTTTCAATAGTAGTGTGGAGGAGCTGGTGTAGCCTGCCATCTTCAAAGTGGGCGAGATGAAAGTGGCAGACATTTAGAGAGAGGGCAGAATGAAAGGCTTCAGGCTACAGAGAGGAAGAGGCTGCATGCAGTTAAGCTTGTTATCTGCGGCAGTTAGGGCTCTCTTTTATTTTGGCCCTTTTGATATATACACCGTAACAGGAGCAAGTCCGCATGGACACTGTTGTGGATGTTGCCATAGCTCAGTGGTAGATAATCCGCTCTGCATGCAGAAGGTCCTTAAGTTTAAACCTCAGCATATCCAAGCGAAGCTAGGAGAGACCCCTCCCTAAAATCCTGGATAGCCACTGCCGATTGGTGTGGCTGAAGCCGAGCTAAACAGGCCAATGGCCTGACAGGTGTTCCTGTGCTAAAACAGCAATAGAAGAGAAAGGGTGAAGTGGGATGGAAAAAAAAGAATTAAATCTGAGGAGCCATGACCAAATTAGACTATTCTAGCAGACCCAGCCACAGAATTCATATAAAACAAGGACTGGGGCCTTGCAAGAAAGGCAGAGCTGAACTCCCCCACCCCCTTCCTCTGAAGGTGCTTTAGATAAACATTTTTTCTCCTAATGGAGTTCCAAGGCAAAACGTATCCTCTGCTGGTGATGGGAAGAGCTGCTGTGGTTGTTTTGGGGTGATGGAACTTGGTTGTGGGTGGACTCAAGTCTCGATCCTGCCTGTCCATGCGGTAGTTTTAATCACCCCACCCTCATTTTTTTTCATAATCAGAAGGTTGTACCAATATAACTTACAGTGTTCCCGATTTTGTGTGTGCGTGTGCAAGACACATTCAATTAAATCTGGATCCCATAACTCCTGCTACCCAGTTGCTGAACCCTCTTCCCCCCCAGAAGGTGACTGAATGAGTTTGCTTCAAACAAGGCCATTTAATTGGCTTCTGTGTAGCAGCTCATCAGCCAAATGCCCTTCGGTGGGTTTTAAATCTGCACAGATAAATTGGCAGGGAGACAATTCAAAAGGCCCGAGCGGAGGCTTTAGATATCCAATGCAATATGTATGTTACTCCCCTTCTCCCTCTCTGTTGAGCTTTGCTTTATGTAGCACTGTCTCAACTGGCATGCTCAGATGTCTGTGTGTTTTATTTTGCTTTTAATCTGGGCTTAACAGAGGCCAGAGTTCAGGGGCCAGTCTTAATGTTTCCTTGGAAGCAGACTCCACCGATTGCAGTAAGACTTAACTTCCTGTTAAGTTTATTTTCTCCTGCTCTGGAGGACCAACAGCTTCAAGTTACAAGAAAGGAGATTCCGACTAAACATTTGGAAGAACTGTTCCACAGTGGAACGGACTCTCCTTCAGTGAAGATTTCTAAACAGAGGTTGGATGACCATCTGTCATAGATGCTTTAGTTGAGGTTACTGCATTGTGGGGGGGTTGGACTAGATGGCCCTTGGGGTCCCTTCCAACTCTGCGATTCTATGATTCTGTGATTCTAAGTATTCTTAAGATTGCAGCCCTAAATGCAGAGTTTAATTAAAGGCTCATCCTTTGGAACTTCTTGTACTGAATTAGGTGAAAGAGTGTATTTGAGCATGTGCTGAGTTCTTTTATAGCTGTAGACCAGGGGTCACCAGACTTGCCGTGCTTCGGTCTGGTGCCTGCAGTGCTGATCACACAGCAGGCCGGAGGGCAGGGGAGTGTGCGCCCATACACGTGTGCACACACTATTTCTGGCGCACTTCCACGTTGCAGGAGCACCGGAAATAGCTTTGTGCATGCGCACGGGCCTCCTCTGACCCAGAAGTGCACCGGAAATGATGCTTGTGCATGCGTGCAAGCTATTTCCGGTGCTCCTGTGACCCGGAAGTGGGCCACTGCGCCACACCAGTAAGAGCAGGCGGTGGCAGCCGTGGGTGGGGGGTGCATTTGGGCCGTAGTGTGGGGATCCCTGCTGTAGATCAAACCTATGCAAGAGTTCTGTGATTGGATCACTTGCTGTTGCAATTTTTTACTTTGAAGCAGGCACACGGAATTTGATCAGAACAGCAGCATTGTCCTTTCCTGGGCTGATTCACTCATCTGTTCATCTGTTCATTTATGAATACTGAAGCCAATCCTCATATCTTTTTCTACCAGAGATGGGAAATCTGCTTGGAGGAGATAAATGGCAGGAAGGGCAAGGGTTAAGCAGACCCTCTCCCTTGTTGTTTGTAATTACCAAAAAAGAGAAAAGCTTTTTTTTGGGGGGGGGGTTCTGCATGACTCAGCATCGCTTGAAATTTGACACTCAGTTTAATTACTGAAAGATGAAAAACCAGTTCTGATTCCTGTGTGTGTGTGTGTTTTTTTTTTATGAAGCATCAGCAATAAGATGTGTCTGTAGATTTGTTGCCTTGTAGGGTCCCCACTGAAACACATCTGGTAACCAGTGACAATCCCTTCTGTGGTTACTTATTTGCTAAGTGAAGTGACTTCTGCTTCTCTCCTCTTATCCAGAGGTTCTCCCCTCAGGACCGGCATTGTTCACTTGTTGACAGATAATTTCCATCAGTGTTAACATTTAGATGAAACCGCTCGGAGGCGTTGCCCAGAGTTTTGGGGTTTGGTGTCCCCTGTCTGCCGATGACACCCAGCTCTATTTCTCCTTTCTGCCTAATTTCAAGGAAGCTGTCGTTCCAAACCAGTATCTTTTCACCATTGATGAACTGGATGACAGTGAGCACAATGAAGCTCATTCCAGACAAGACAGCCAGAAGGCAGAACAGGGAAAAGGGATTCAGCCTATGCTGGAGGGGGTTACACTTCCCTTGAAGACACAGGTTGGGTATGCTGCTGGATGCCCAGGTTTCTGCAGTGGCCAGGAGTGCATTTGCATGGAGAAAGCTAGTGTACCAGCCATGCCCGTTCCTGGAGGTATCTGAGCTGGCCACAGTGATACATGCCTTAGTTACATTCTAATTAAAATTACTGCCATGTGCTCTACGTGGGGCTGCCTTTGAAAAGTGCTCAGAAACTGCAGTTGTCCCAAAGAGCTGCAGTCATATTGCAGACTAGGGATGGTTTCAGGGATAACACGGTTCCCTTGTTACAACAGCTCCCCTGGCTACCCATCTGCTTCTTGGCACAGTTCAAAGTGCTGGTTATAAAGCCTTCTGCATCTTAAGCCCAGGCTATCTGAAGAGCCATATTCTCCCATACATACCTGCTCAGGTTCTAAGATATTTGGGGGACACACCCTTCTCTCAGTCTCACTACCTTCACTTGCCATGTCTGGTGGGAACGCTTGAGAGCCTAGGAGCAGCCACCAAAAAGATTGAGAAGAGGTAGCTCAGCTGGGAAGGGCTAATTGAAAATTAACCAGGAGGCAAGACACCAAGACAGAATTCTGGAGAGTGATGATAGCAGCGGATAATGAGAAACAAAAGGAAAACGTAAAAAGGGTGAGAATACTCTGTGGGCAGAGAGAATTGTTATTCTGAAGTGAGGGTGCTTAACTCTTGCCGTGGATCAATTCAGAGAATGTGCCTTTTACCCAAAGATCTGCTCAGCCTACAATATGGCCGAGGAAGGGTGGGCGGGATATACATTTAATAAATACTAATACAAAATTAAAAATGTTCTCTTAAAAAAATAATCCTCAAAATTAATCTCTGGTGTCTGTTAACACAACGTGGTAATTTTATGACAGCGTATTTATATAATGTAATATAGTCGTATAGTCAATAACATTCACTTTACAGATCTGATTGTGAGGTAAAAGTTGATAGCAAAGAAAGGCCTCTCTCTTTCTCAGTAATTGTTACTAGTACATCATAATTTATGTGAAAGCGAAGTCTTTGTTTTATTCACACTTTCCCAATGAGGGGCTAGGCTTGCACGTCCTGAGGACTTGTTACTCCTGATTAAAAAACTCCAAAAAGCAGATAGCGTCTGACACACACCCGTTAACCCTGCCATGCTGTGGAGACTCCGGCGGGGCCCATCTGTTTAGGATTCACTAGCAGTATCAATCTTGATGCAGCATCTTGCTCTCGCTTGCCCTAAAGTGTTGTCTGGCCCTTGTCAAACATCTGCTGTTGTGCTGCCCCGTGCCTGGTACTTTGACGGCAGGTGTAAATGATGCTTCTGCGTGTGCCTGGTTTGTAAATTGCTTCTGGCACGGAGAGGGAGTTGCACTTCTAGGTGCGAGAGACGTCACTGAACCTCGGGGAATGACTCAATGAGAATGCCACACTCTCAGAATGCCCTTCTCTCAGCACTAGTTGTTTAATGTACTAGCACAATTTATTGTCACATGTTAGGTTGTGTATGCGTGGAAGTATGGGCCCCTCCAGACGTCCTTTCGTATTGTGCGTTCATGATGAAATCCTGTAGCTTTTTATAACACAAGTGTTCTGGGGTTTGGTGTGGTTTTTGTTGCGCTATCATGCACGTGCAATCATGGAAGACAGCAATAATGCAGTAACATCTGGGAAGCGTCACCGAACAACTGATAAAGCAGAACAGTGTGCGGATGGTCTGGTATAAATTCACCACTGATGCCCCATTTGTGGAGGAGCCCTATGAGTGTAGGGACAGATTGTGTTATTCAGGGACATCTTATTGGGGGATGTTGTGCAATGGGCAGCAGCCTGGAGCAAGTGAGGAACAGGAAGTGGGAGCCAGGAGCAATCAGGATGGATTAGAAGGCGAACCAAATGGCAGGGCCGGAGAACAAGACAAGAGTCTGAGCCAAAGTTACCCTTTGGCTAGACACATCAGAGCTAAGGCAGACTGTGTTGTTCAAGCAAAGCTCCACTGAGACAGGAAGCCCTGCTATACCGCATCCTACCTCGGAGGAGCCAATTGAGCAGCCAGGGTGGAGTCGGTCCACAAATTTCTCCACTAAGAAGCTGTAGTGACATGGTTTCCCACATGGGGCAGTGGTTAGCAGTTCCCAACAATCTCTATGGATTAGAGGCACATTTAATGCACAGACACCCTAAGAACTCTGCCAGTGAGTGCTGAGATCGCCCATGTTATCAGAGAGGGCAGGTTTTGTCCTCATTCCACCGGCGTCCCCAAGGGCACTGTTTTTTTTTCAGCCATAGGAATAACCACTCATATGCAACCATTCACTTATATTGTATATGAGAAAGAAAAGGGTTTGTATCAATACCTAGGGCTGTGAATAAATGGGGGGGGGGGCTATCAAAACTTCTGTTCGCATCCCGGAATATCCTGTGTTTTGGTCTGGCTGCACATAGCTGTCAAGTTTTCCCTTTTCTCGCGAGGAAGCCTATTAAGCATAAGGGAATTTCCCTTTTAAAAAGGGAGAACTTGACAGCTATGGTCCGGCGCTCACGTTAGAGTGTGCGAAACCAAAAGACGCTCACTCTCATGTGAGACAACAGGGTTGCTGCAGGGCATTTTTTGGGCCCTTCTGACTCAATACCAGAGCGCCAGACTGGAAGGCACTTTGGTGTGACCCTGCTGACGTCTTGATTTTGGGTACGAAAATGTCGGAGGGTACGCCGGTTGGCAAAAGCTATCGTATTTGAATAATCATATGAATTTTACCCATCCATTAATTGATTAACCCAATGATCAGATTTGCAAGAATGAGCATACGGGTCAAAGTAACAGTTCTGCAGCAAGGAGCACAGCTTATTTCTTTTAAAATGATGCATGTATTAATTTAGTTTACATACTTTGTCAGATTTATGTCCCACCTTTCCGCCAAATGACGCTCAATACACCAGTAGGACTCTTAACAGGCACCCTCATAGGAGAAGCATTCCCTATGGTGTGAGTGAAAAGGGAGGGATGTGTCCTTTTAGGGAGGGTACAGGTTTTATAATTTATTCTATCCACAATATTGGGTAAAATTGGCTGCTTGCTTAATCAGCAACCCACTTACTTCTCAGAACTTTGCATCTGTTGCTACAGAGAGACTCAGAAGTTGCTCCAGTATGACAAATGTTGTCATATGCCACTTCATGGTGAGTCACCTTGGAAGAAGATATCACATGTGTGAGTGAGCACAATGGTGTGTCATTAATGTGCATTTGTGAGACTGTGTGTGCATGGTTCATTTCTGCAAGCACACAGCCACCTCAAGTGGCAGATTTTGGGCACTGCTAAGGGTAGCAGAAGGCGAAACTGAAGGTCTGGCCCCTGGGTCACAGTCCTCTGGGTAACTCTCTTGTGCGACCTCCATTGAAAAGAATGGCAGTGCGCTTGCAGAGCTCCTATTCATTTCAATGGGATTGATGGAATGGCTACTAGCCACAATGGCTATGTTCTACCTCCACTGTTGGAGGCATCATGCCTTTGCATATTGGTTTCTGGAATCACAGCTGGGCAGAGTGCTGCTGTGCTCCCTGCCCAGCTTGCAGGCTTCCCATAGGCCACCATGAGAACAGGAGGTTGGACTAGATGGGCCACTGGCTTGATCCAATAGGCTTGTCTTATCTTCTTATGGTGGGATAGCATTTTGTGTTAATGTCAGGCGTCAGGGAATCTGATCCCCCCACGGTAGGCTGCCAGGAATAGATAGACAAGGAAAGCTCTTACTAATGTATTTTAATGGCATTGCTCCAAGTAAAATCCCCCCCCCTCTGATGCTCCTATTATACGTCATCCCTACAGTGGCTGACCTGTGCCTCCTGCCTCTGAGCTCTCTGCTCTCCTACTTTCAATGCCTTCTGGGAGGGGGGGGTGAGTCTGGAATGCTTTCTAAAGACACTGAATGTCAGCTGTCTCTCCCCTGGTGCTTCTTCTTCTTCCTGCTTTCCCCCTCTTCAGCCTCTGAGCTGTGACCTCCCACAAACCACTGTTGCAAATCTATACTGTCTTCCTCTTCTCTGGAAGGGTTAGGCTGGGGAGACGGTCTCCACCATTCCTCCTCCTCTGTCCAGTCCAACTCTGCAATTCTGTGATTCTATGCCAGTAGATCCAGCTCCCTCCTCCACTGGATTCATGTGGCAGCTTTGTTAAAGTGTTGACAGATTCCCCGAAAGGGCAGATTCGGGGGCCCAATGAAACAAGGCTTGCCACATCTACCAAGTTTGCTGTGTTTGCAGGGCGGTAGGGAGCGGCGGCAAGGCGTGGGAAATAACATATTTTAATAATGAAGCTGGGTTCCGTATTTAATTAACATAAACAGCTAAAAGCAAACGCGATCTGTCTCCTTGGATTTAACTTGACAGAGACAGCGTGTTGCTTTAAATGCCAAGTGATTAGTTAAACCGCATTTAATTTGGTTTCAGCATATGGGGAAAGATGAGTGCGAGCGCCTCTGTGTGTTTGTCACGTGGCATTTCTTTTTTTGGGTGGTGGGGGCGTTGTCTCTAACCGCCACTGGCGTGCAGTTAGTCCGGTTCGTATTGGTCTTGGGAGATGGTTTCTTTATGCATACTGGCAGATCTTTCTACAAGGATCAGCCGTGGGGGGAAAACTGAGGCAGCCAAGGTGTGTGAAGAAGGGGGCCGGTGGAAGAATGATTGCAGTTGTGACCCCAGGGGCAGGCTTCCCAAAGGTTGGGTAAAAATAGGGGGTTATGGGAGGCTAGGATTTGGCCTGTGGATACATGTGGACATAGATGGCTACCTGATGCTGAGTCAGAACACCAGTTCAGTGTTTCTCTAACGTTTTTTTTCTCGGGGTCACATAGACCACAGACTTGACATGAGTCAGCAGTGTGATGCAGCAGCTAAAAAAGTCAATGCAATTCTGGGCTGCATCAATAGGAGTATAGCATCTAGATCTAGGGAAGTAATAGTACCACTGTATTCTGCTCTGGTCAGACCTCACCTGGAGTACTGTGTCCAGTCCTGGGCACCACAGTTCAAGAAGGATACTGACAAGCTGGAACATGTCCAGAAGAGGGCAACCAAAATGGTCAAAGGCCTGGAAACGATGCCTTATGAGGAACAGCTTAGGGAGCTGGGTATGTTTAGCCTGGAGAAGAGAAGGTTAAGGGGTGATATGATAGCCATGTTCAAATATATGAAAGGATGTCATATGGAGGAGGGAGAAAGATTGTTTTCTGCTGCTCCAGAGAAGCGGACACGGAGCAATGGATTCAAACTTAAAGAAAGAAGATTCCACCTAAACATTAGGAAGAACTTCCTGACAGTAAGAGCTGTTCGGCAGTGGAATTTGCTGCCAAGGAGTGTGGTGGAGTCTCCCTCTTTGGAGGTCTTTAAGCAGAGGCTTGACAGGCATATGTCAAGAATGCTTTGATGGTGTTTCCTGCTTGGCAGGGGGTTGGACTGGATGGCCCTTGTGGTCTCTTCCAACTCTATGATTCTATTCTATGATTTTCAGAATAAAAATTGCTTGCTGCACAGCAAATGTTTTATTGATAAGAAATACATTGCAAAACAAAATGAAGCAACTCCTGTGTTCTAGCACTGCTATATTTATAATGTAGAACACAACTACTTTATAATATGATCGTGAGGCATCCAGAAAGCAGAAGCAATTCTTGTGGGCATCCCGCAGATATCTGGTTGGCCGTTGTGAGAGCAGGACTAGATGGGCCATTTGCTCGATGCACCAGGCGGCTCTTATGTTAGGCTTCCCCGCTCCAGCAGGCATTTTAAGGTGGCGTCTGGTTTTATGGTGCCTTTTTATGGTTCCATTGTCCCATTTTCTGTGGATTGTTTATATGTGTACTGCTTAGAAACGAGAATAATTAAGCAGCATAGAAATGTCTTGATTAATTAATTGAACAAATAAATAAAGATGCCTGGGGGCTGAAACTTGGGCTTTCCATATGCAACACATGTGTTCTGCCACTGTGCCACCATTATTTGTTGGGATTCTTTATTTGCAAACGTGCATGCATGAATAAATACATCTGTCGGGATGGTAAACTGCAGCTTGTGGAAGATGGGAAGGTTCAGCAGACAGGAACACTAAATACGGGTGTCTAGTACTACTTCTGCCCCTCCGGCATACCTAACAGCTGTGGATATTGTAGCAAGCATTGTCTGGTGGGTAGGGACCTAGACTTGAATCCTAGGGATCTGAGTTCAAGATGTACTGACTGCCACGATGTAGGAAGTCTTTCCTGTGCCCTCAGTTTTCCATCTGTGCATTGGGAATAGCTGCGATCTATCTGGTATCAAGGGATTGACAGATGGTCTATTTAAAGCAGGGATCAGCAATTTTTTTCAGCAGGGTGCCAGTCCACTTTCCCGACCTTGTGGGGGGGGGGGCTGGACTATATTTTGAAGGGGGGGAAATGAACGAATTCCTATGCCCCACAAATAACCCAGAGATGCATTTTAAATAAAAGGACACATTCTACTCATGTAAAAACACGCTGATTCCCAGATTGTCTGCAGGCCGGATTTAGAAGGCAATTGGGCTGGATACGGCCCCCGGGCCTTAGTTTGCCTACCCATGATTTACAGTCTAGGGCAGTTTTACATGTGTTTTTGCATCAATATACGATCAAAATAAAACACGCAAACCCTTCTCATTATTTTTGTACGCATCTTTTTTGTATACGTTACTCTACAATGTGCATATTATCCTATAGTACACAATTTTATACTCATTTTGGGCTTAGGAGGAGTTGAGAACTGTGCCACAAACTTGGTGAAGTGCAAAAGCTGGGCAATCACTTTGTTTTTCCAATCTGCATATTAGCTTGGGGAAATTGTGTGTGCTTGCCTGTGTATCCATCTGGGAATCAGTTTGGATGAAACAAAGCCTGCAAGCATCACTACTTTTAACAGTGTAAAACTTCGAGGGAAGCTTTGAGGTTGAAGGACTCATGTGATGTGTTTTGTGGCAAGAGTAAAGAAAAGGAATACATTCAAACTAGGTCTGCTGCCCAGCCAGCACCTTGGAGTAGAGTATTAGATGGGAATTCTGAAACACAGATGGAAATTGCTGAACACATGGAGCTGCCTTGTACCAGGACAGACCATTTGTCCATGTAGCCGACAGCCTTTCCCAACCTGGTGTTTTGGACCACAGTTTCCACACACACCCCAACTGGAATGATCAATGGTCAGGAATGACCGGAGCTGCGATCTAAAACAGGGATAGTCAATGTGGTGTCCTTTGAGTGCTGTTGGATACCAACTCCCATATTTCCTGACCATTGGCTTATTACATTAAGGACTTGCTGCAGAATATGCCTGCAAAACACCCCACAACTCCAATCTGGGGGGGGGGAGCTAGGTTAGGAATTAGTTCTGGAGATAGTCGGTAGAGTATGAGACTGTTAATCCCAGGCAGTGGCGGAGCTTCATGCTCTGGGGGCAGGGCGGGGCTGGCGCCCGTTCTGGGGGCGGGGCGTGTCTCCCGGAGGGCCGCGATGCGCATTCCAGGGGCGTGGCACGCGTTTTGGGGGTGGGACGGGTGCCCTTGATGGCGCCCCTTGGAGCCCGCCGCTTGGGGCGGCCTGCCCCTACCGCCCCTATCTTCCTACGCCCCTGATCCCAGGGTTGTGGGTTCAAGCCCCACGTTGGACGAAAGATTCCTGCTTTGCAGGGAGTTGGACTAAATGGCCCTTCCAACTCTTCTTTGATTCTATGGAGGAAAGTATAGGTAGGGTACCTCAAGGCTGTGGGCCTCTCTGCTTAGCTCTCAGGATTCTCACCAGGTCACACCTCTTCCCCAAACCAACCCCGCCCCCACTGAACATTTTCCACACCCTCCTTTTGTGTTTTTGCTTGACTGGAATGCACCCTTGAAATGTGATTATGCCTCTGGCTTGTTTGGATGCAGAAGGGAAAGATGGCGTGTATGTAAATCTATCGGAACCTCTAATTTTATGTGTGGCTGTAGACCACTGTACAAAGGTAACAGTCCCACCCATGGTCCGCCCACTTTAGCGTCTTGCCCCCGCCCACTACTGGCAGACAGGTTGCCTGCAGGCAAATGCAGCTTTATCTGAGAAGGGTTCCCCACTGCTGTTTTTGGAGGTAGGCACCTTTGGGTGGCTAGCAAAGGGCTGCCTACTGTGATTGGCCTTGCATTGTCACACAGCAAAAAGGCTTTGAAGAAGGAAAAATTGGGGGGGGGGGGAAATGCAGCTCAGAGAAATGTGGAGCTCTCTCTCAGCACATTGCTGAAGAAATCTCCCCCCTGGGCATCGTTGCACTTTAGACTTGGGCATGCATCCTTGCTTGGCTAGGGAACATCGGCTTTCCACACCAGTTTAGACGTTGGATTTAAAAAAAACAAAACAAAACACTGAAGCAAATGCTAAAGACAAGTCAATTGCTTCCTTGAAAATCCACAGCCATCAGCACATAGTCAGGCAAATGGGTCGGTGGGTGACATGCGCTGGGCAGTAGCTGACGTCATGTTTGGATTGCACAGCTGCAGTTAATCAGAAAGGAAGGCAATAGCAAGGGAGCGGATCTACAACACACACACACACACACACACTTTTAAACTGATGGCTGCCATAGCAAAATTCAATCAATCAATCAATCAATCAATCAAGGTGAGGGCTGATTCACGAATGCATGTGCATCGCTCAATGCCTTCACTTGCAACTGCCTTCACGGTCCCCATTCAAAAGTAACCATGAACCAGTGTAGTGCACCGCATAAGTGTCACCTCTGACACTCAGTAATCAAAAGTAAAATAAAAAAAATCCTTCAGTAGCACCTTAAAGACCAACTAAGTTTTTATTTTGGTATGAGCTTTCGTGTGCATGCACACTTCTTCAGATACCAGGCTACTTACTACCCTTCGGTGTAATGGGCATGGTATGAAGCGATGCTGCTGCTCTGAGCTTCTTAGAGGAAGGGATGGTGAAGATGTGACAATTCTTTAATTAAAGAGTGGGCCAAGGCAGAGCAGCTGGTGAAGGCACTGCTGGAGACACCTCTGTAAAGAAAGAGCTAGCAGCCTTAAGTAAAGGGCTCTCCAGATTGGTGGGATTTTTGCATGTGCTCTGCAACATGACATTGATGCAATAATAGTGCCTTAGATAGTCCAGATTTATACTGGACTGTCCACACATTGTTCCACTTTATTAGTTGTTTTGAGAGGCTTCCTCAATGTTGCTTCATTCGTGCCAGCTGAAGGGCCACCTGTGTGCCGTATCGCTAAAACAAGATCCCAAGAGCCCCCAGGGAAAAATGGTCTGTTGTGTAAGTACTCCAAACTAATTGAAATACAAAAATTCCTTCAGTAGCACCTTAAAGACCAACTAAGTTTTTATTTTGGTATAAGCTTTCGTGTGCATGCACACTTCTTCAGATACCAATCTATCTGAAGGTATCTGAAGAAGTGTGCATGCACACGAAAGCTCATACCAAAATAAAAACTTAGTTGGTCTTTAAGGTGCTACTGAAGGAATTTTTGTATTTTGCTTCGACTCAGACCAACACGGCTACCTACCTGTAACCCAAACTAATTGAAGTAAGTCAAAAGAGGTACAGCCCGTTTTCTAGAACCCAGCAACCGAATGGCCATATTGCTTCCTGTGCCTTAGGAGCAGAGCTTTGCTGTTGATGAGGGAGGAGACTCAGCCGAGAGCTCCCATGTACACAGAAAAAGGGAGCTGGACATAAAGGCAGCATCCTCCACTGCAGCTGAGAACAACAGTCCAGCTTCAGGGGTACATGGTAGAGCAGACCTTGGCCCTCAGAAGCTGCTGGCTGGGGCAGCTGCCTCACTCTGCCAAATGGTAGGGCCGGCCCTGCATCCCAGTGACTGCAAGATGGTGTGAGCTCCTCCGTGATTCCCTCAACCCAATTCTTTGTACATTTTGGTAAGCTCATGTGGCAAGGTAAGATCTTCCCCATTTCCCATTCACGCTTTCTGGCACGGTTTTGATCTGTGGTGAAGAAAAACAGCAGCACACCTCTGACCATGCCCAGCTGCGGTCTTCTTGTCTCGTCAGCTCAGTGTCTTTGCTCCAGCATCTGACAGCTTGCTCTGTGCGGGCTTCTATTTCCTACGATCCTTGTTTCACCCCTGTTGTTGCTGTACCTGTCTCCCTGCTGTTTGCTCTGCTGCTTGGCATAGACTACGTACATGTGAGTTCTTTCGCAAGGGGCCTCTTTCCCAGGCCAAGAGAAAAAGCCACCCGATCCATTTCCAATGTAAAGCAAAGTGGCTGGGTTTTGTTTTTGTTTTGCTATTTGTTATAAAGGTAAACAGATAAATCAATGCGCACACACTCACATACGTTTTGCAAGCGTAGCCACATTTTTCTGACCGCTACTTCAAATCCTCCTTCCAAGCCAGTGCAAGTGTGTGAAGGGAGAATTTACACACCTTTGTTTTCCCTCGCGTATTTGGCTTGCCTTGTTCTCTGATGGAATAAATTACATGCTTAATATCTCTCTCCCTCTGCCACCCCCAGTTTCACCAAATTTTGGGGGGAGGGGGTTTCTTGGAAAGGAATAGGCGTGCAACACATTGAAGCTATATTCTACAAATGGGCTTAGCCCGGATTTATATGGGGGGGGCAGGATACCCACATGTCATCATCCTCTGTCTGGCTCTTTCTAGCAGATTTGGAATGAAATGTCTGAACAACAGTTGTTTTGAATTACTTTCTTTTGACCCCAAGTGCTCAGAAAAGTCTGTCAAAATCTTTCTACAATTTCTACTTTTAGTTAAGTATTTTTATTTGTTTACTTGATGCCCCCTTGCCGCCCTGGGCTATGCTGATGCTTCTGCATTAGAAAGCCCATTCACGGGTGAGGTTGGTGTGAGGCCTAGATTTTTTTTATGTATGTGGTAAAAGACTGTGTAGAATGTCTGCCTCTGTCATTTTGAACCCAGTGTTCGAAACTCCCATTGTTCTAGGTGCATTTTGCGACAGGAAATTTAATTAGCGCAAACAGTTTCTGAGCTCTGGGCATAGTACCATGCCTAAGATTTCAGATTAAAACCTCAGAGTGGAAGGAAAGGAGGACTTTTTTTGTCTTCCCACTTCCAGCAACTATCTGAAGAATGGCGAAGAGACCCTCTTAAGAGTATTGTGGGGGTGGGGAGGGGAAGGACTGGACCATGTGAAAAATGAACATAATATTTTAGCTGCAGTTCATTCATTTTCAGCTTTGTATTCTTGCCTGGCGAGCTTTGGTCCATGGACACGACTAAACGACTAAACAACAACAAAAACAACAACAACAACAACAACATTCTTGTTATATAAAAAAAGTGCGCTCAGACATTCCGTTGTTGCGCCCATAACCTACATTTAAGGTGCCATTTAGCTCCAAGCTTTCATACCTCAGTTTCTAACACTGTCCACATACCTCGTAATAATATCACAGTTAGAGCCCAATAAGCATTTGTAAAACCCAAGCGTGAACATAGAATTGCATGAACGCTAACCCTTTGCCCATTCCAACCATAGCTTCACTGTGAACTGTGCTTCCTACCCCAGGCTGGGCTGTAACCAGCTCTTCCCACCTGCAGACCCCCTGAGCGAGAGAGACAAAGTGACTTAGAGCATGCCTTCAGGGCTGCTTGCTTGGCTGTTTATTGTTTTTGGGTGGTTGGGTTTGTTTGCCATCCCCACCCTGCATCCCCTTCCCTCTCTCCCTGCTTGCCTTTGTCACGCAGAGGAAGGCACGCGGAGCTGACAGGTTTCCCTCCGAGCAAATTGAAACCCCATTGCTGCCTTCAGGGCCCTGACCTTTTCCTCGCAGCAGACAGAGAAGCAGGCTCGACTTTGCTGTGTGTGGGTAGGGCTTCCAAGGAGGCTAATGCTTATCCTGCGCAAGTGATGTGGAAGCACAGAATTTAGTACTGGCTGGTTCTGCAGCTTTACTACTTAAGCACAGAGTTTGGTATCGGAGCAGAGTTCATTTTCTTTTTTTAACCTGCAAGTTTCTAGCCCCTGTGGTTATGAATTTAGGCTGGGGAAAGTGTGGGGATTATTTGTTGTGGTGCCAGGCACTTGACCACAGGAATCAGGATTTCCTGTGGTCAAGGGGCAGGGCTCCATGTAGATCCTTTGGTGGTGTTCAGCTAAGTTTTATGCAAAGCAGACCCACAAATTAATGAACATGATTCAGTTAAGTCCATTAATAGGTCTTCCCTGAGTAAAACTTAGTGAAATGCTGCTCATGGCCTGCTATTATATCCACTGCAAGAGAACCAGTAAGAAGAGCACTACAGTTGTACCTTGCAAGTCGAACAGAATCCGTTCCGGAAGTCCGTTCGACTTCTGAAATGTTCTATTTTGAAAGCACGGCTTCTGATTGGCTGCAGGAAGCTCCTGCAGCCGTTCAGAAGCCGCGGAAGCCCCGTTGGACATTTGGGTTCAAAAGAGCATTCACAAACCGGAACAATCACTTCCGGGTTTGTGGCGTTCGCGAGCCGGAACGTTTGACTCTTAAGGCATTCAGGAGCTGAGTACGACTGTATTAGAACTTGTCCAAACAGGAAAATTGAGCTACCTATAACAATTCCAAACATCCTGTCGCCCTCTAGTGTGACCAAGAAACCGTCTAGGATGAAGCTCAGCAGTGAGTGGGTATAAATTTGGTGGAATGGAGCAGGCATATGCGATATATCGATAAATCATCCAAAACTGGTTTGAAGTCCATATTGCAGTATCGGTTTCATAACTTTTGTCATGGCAATATATTGTGAATCATGATGTGTGTGTGCTATGTAAAAATCATGATGCGGGGAAAACCGTGAAGCCCACCAAAGCCTCTACATAGCTCCATCCTTATTTCAGACACTGTGGTAGATCGAAATATCACAGTGTTTAGTTGGTGAAGCATCGCAATGTTGTAAACCAGATATTGCCCAGCCCTAGCAACAAGAGTTAAAACATTCAAATAATAATTAAAACCAACAACAAGCTAAAAATAGATTAAAACACACGTAAACATTCTACATACCTGGGCACTAGTATATCAGATTCTTACAACCACAGAATGGGTATTATGTGGCACCTGTAAGAGGGCCAGTTTTGCAGATCGGAACAGTGGGCCAATACAGAATAAAGCGATCTCACAGGTAAACTTGCAGGCTTGATTCTCAATAACTGGGAGCCACTGACACAGGTGTATCCTGAATGGTGTCCCCAAGCATATTATCTTGCTTTCTGTCATACAAATAAATGGCTACTATCAATTCTTACAAGATAAGATGTGCCAGGAGGAGATGGTTGTGATGATGGCAAAACTTCCCTCCACCACAGACCCTGGGTGACTTGACTCCCAAGGACCTTGTTCGCACATGGGGTTTCTGTGCACACAGAGATGGACTGCACCCATCAGGACTTCTTGCAATATAGAAGCTCTTCCTCCGTGCCAGTGTTTTTCCATCTTGGACTCACTGGTACTGTTGCTCTACAGTTTCCATCATCTCCAGCCAGCTGAGCCAGTGGTCAGAGATTATGGGAGTTGCAGCCCAACATCTGGGGAACCCAACACTGAAGAACGCTGTTCTGCACATATAATGCCTGTAATAATGATAGACGTTTTGTTAATTGTCAGATAATCTGGACTTGGCTGTGACTAACAGGGCAGCTTGTTCTGCCGTGACAGCTGCCAAGATCTGCCATGATTTTGTTCAAAGCGATTTAATTTAGTGTGGTGGTGGTGGGCAATTCTGTATGAATATAATTTTGCCTTTAGTGTAACTTCTGTTGTTTGTTATTACGGGCTTTCTTTATGTCTCAATTAAGTGGTTCTCAAACTTTCCGCCCTCGGGTAACCTTTTCTGCATCCATTTTTATGCTGAGAAATCTCTCCAGATCAAACATAAAACATTGCAGAGTTTTGTTTTTGTTTTTTTAAGGGGAGGGGGCGGAATTAGGGCGCACTCTATTTACATGAAGTGTGAGGCCTGTTGGTCTTAGCTGTCAATGCTGCACAAGTAGAAAGCATGTACTCTAGAACAGGATTGAGGTGCCCCCCCCGGTGGCCTGCGTTGGATTGCAGTTATGATGATTCTAACAAATTGCAGATTGTGCTATGTTTTCGTGTGAAAGTGGTTCAACTAAACCTGTAGTTTTCAAAACCCTTCTTCTGTCTCCTTTTGATGGGGAGTTGAACTGGTGGCCTTCTGGTTTCTGTGGTGGTGCCCCCTGCTGGTTGAGCCACTTATAGCCATGAAGGGGTGGGGGGTAACAACAATATTGAGCTATCTTGGCTCTAGGTTGGCTCCACACAGTCTATTTATTCTTCTTCCCCACCCACCCCAAACAAATTGTTTTGCTCTGGGTCTTTCCCTGAGCAACCATTCAAGTGGACTGAAATTCAGAACCACCTTCTCTGTGTGTTCCCTGCTCCTTGTACAGACTACCTGGCCGCTGGCCGTGGTGCTGGAAGCTGTGCTTAGATACTTTTTACCAGCCTGCTGTCTAGACCAGTGCTCTTCAACATTGGGGTCTCCAGCTATCATTGGACTACAGTTCCCATTAGCCAGCTTAGCCCATGGCCAGTGGATGAAAGTTGTGGTCTTCACAACATCTGGAAACCCTATGTTGAAGAGCACTACCCTCAGTTACCTCTGACCTTAGCTGCTGTTGTCCCTCCTCCTTGTCACTCTGATTGGAACCAGGCTTTGGACCAGAACTCCCCCTGCCTCTTCATTGGCCCACTTGTGGGCCTGTCCCAAAGTTCCAGATAGCTTTTGTTCCCTATCCTGGCATGGCTTATGTTTCAGCTCTGGTGTGTTCAGCTGCCTGTGCTGACACCTGTCTTCAGCCAAAAGGGTAAACAGCCCTTCTGTGTGGCATGTGTGTTTTCCCTTCTTATATTATATAATGCAGTGATCTAATGTGGTGGTGATGCAGTTTCTTTGTGCTAAACGTGCCCAATTCCTTTGACTTTCCTTCATCAGAGTTCCCATTCAACCTGTTATTGCCTCCTCTTAAAGTGAAACTGCCCCCGCCTCCCCAGTTGCTTATAAGCAAGTGTGAGGACTGAGCCCTGGTTTAAACTAAACCCTGGTCTATGGAGCACAGCCGCCTTTAGTCCTGGAGTGTGTGGAGGGGGGGCAGGGGGAGGCTCTGGATTCACTAGCAGCGTGGAACGGAAGGGGTTATCTCCGTATCGGGGAAACTCCAGCGAGCCAACGAATGGCTTGCCTCTTCCTCAGGCACTGCGTATGCAGAGTGGAAAGACTCACGTCTTGACAGCTGCAGCAGTTCCTGGGAAAAAGGAGCATGCCTCTCTCCCTCCTATCATCCATGCCTGGATGTGGAAGATTCTCATCACTCTGAGAGCTTTTGCACTTATTTTTCTTCCTTTCTGTCATCCCTTGTCCACCTAAATGCAATTTCTTCACCTATAGCAGGTCTCTCTCCCCCCCCTCCCCTGGTTCATTTCTAGATGATCGCTCTCTCTCTCTCACTCACTATTTTTCATGCTCTGCTGAGTGCTGTTGCTTCCTTTCACGGCCCAGCTGCCTGTCTCACTTTGCCTTCATGAAGATTTATGGAACTGCAGTAATAAACTGTGTTTGAGCGATTCTCTTTTCCGATAATCCTCGGGCAAGCGCCCAACAGGGTGGGTGTGCTCTGAGCGAGCCTGCAGTCATGTCCAGCCTGGGACCCCTCCCCATCTTGGCATCGTCCGGCGAGGCACCAGCAGCCATGCTACGTACCTAGCAAGGTTTTCCAGGATTGCTTTTTGGAGAGGATTTGCCACTGTTTTCTTTTTTAAAAAAAGCCTCTTGCAAAGGCCACGCTTTTCCTGCCTCACGTTTTTCTGAGGAAAAGGGGCTACGGCCTTGTCCCCTTTCCATACCTGGTTGGCATCCTCAGGTGTGTCTTCCAGAGAACAGGCAAGAAGCCTTCAGCTGCAGGTAAAAGGAGAGCGAATGGATGGGTCAGTACAGAAGAGCTTTAATCCTTCACTTGCTCCAGTGAAGCCCTCCAATGCAGCTCCCTCCCTAGAAGGATTTTATCTTCTTGGCATTGCTTTGCCTTTTCTTCTGATTCTGGCTTGAAGAGCCCCTGCGCGTGTGAGGCAAGCCCTTTCTTTTTCTTCTTGGTCTGGTCTGCAGCTTGGAAACTACCTGGTTGGAGTGGCATCATTCCAGCTTGCTTGGAGCTCCTCCTGAATTATCCAAAGGGTAAGGGAAATGTTTTTCATTAGCCCAGTTTGTCCCTCTGAACAAACGGAGGCCCTGGTGCCTGTAATCTCGGGGTTCCCCTGCCTCCCTCTATGCCACACCCCAGACAAAACTTCATTTTCTGAATCTGATCCAGCCATCACTGCCACAAATTTTGAGCCTGGTTGGCTGTTTGGTTCTAGGCAGGGTGTGAGGAGCCACCTGGCTTTCCTTGGGGTAGTCAGTTGCTGGGCAACACCCTTCCCCTGGAACAAAATGGCCATTTGGGACCAGAACCTGGTGGGACAGAATGAGAGGCACCGCCTGGTTCCTTCTCACTGCCACCGAGCTTGCCTTCTCTAAACCAGCAGTGGGGCATAGCCAGCCAGCAGCAGCAGCTGGCAAAAGGATACCCCTGCAGGCCTGAATCTTACAGGTAGGCCATTGCCCTTTTTGCTTGGTCTCATATAGGTGCTGCCTCACACATGACAAGGGGGTGTCACTGGTTTTCCTATGCAGGGAGTCCAGGAGTTGTGTGCACAGCAAGCGTGCTGTTAACACTGTGTGTGTAACATGCACGGTGCAGGTTTACATTAAAAGCATAAGGTGTGAAGGACCGTAGGTCAGTGGCAACATCTGCATTGCATGTGGATGGTCAATCCTTGGACTCTCCAGGTAGGGCTGGGTTCCTTGCATGAAACCCTGTAGAGCTGCTGCCAGTCAGTGCAGACAGTGCTGAGCTAGTTGGTCTGACTCAGAATAAGGAAGCTTCCTATGTTCCTAAGCTTTGAAAGCTCTTGAACTTGAGGCTTGATGTTCTTGTTGCAGACCATAGCACTGCCCTGGCATGAAAGTGGTTAAAGCCCACTGTAGTGAGGAGCGAAGGGAGGCCGGGGGGGGGGCTGGATTAATCTGCTTCTCCATCTCTCTCACTTCCTCTCTGTCTCTTTGCTTCTGCTGCATTGTGGAGAGAGAAAAAGCCCACCATCTCTTTCTTGCTCAAATCGCTTCTGGCATTCCGCACAGAACCCCGGCCATTAGCTGCAGCGAGAGATGCTGAGCCCGGCGAGGGTGGTCTGTAAGCTGGGCAGAGCCTCGGGCAGTGTGCCATTGTTCATGGAGCATGATGGGAACCTGAGAGCTTTTGGCAGCTGGAGGGGACAGGGTGGGGGGGGAGAGAAGTTGGCAGGGGTGGACAGCTCCACATGAGAGGGTGGGTAGTGGGAGCGAAATAAAGGCAAAATACGGAGGTCTAGTGTGGTATCAAGGGAGAACAAATTGAGGGGGGCGGGCGGGTGGGTTTCAAGGCCTCTGGATTATTTATGACCTTAATGTTGCGCCACCAGAATCACTTTCAGAATTTAGCCACAGCAGCAGATGCAGGACACCTGCCAAAAATCCGGATTCTGCCCAAAGGCCCAGTTCATTCCTATCATAATCGTTTAATTTGCATGACATGAAATGCGAGCCTGTTTTGTTCCAGTGCAGCCCAGCCCAGTGTGCTTTGGTGCACGAGTTGGAAAATCCAAATGTCTCCCCTCCCTCCTTTCCTTCAACGTGGGATGCAGTCCACTGGGAAGGGGCCATGGCTCAGAAGAAAAACATTTGCCTTGCATGCAGAAGGTCCCAAGTTCAAACCCTGGCATTTCCAGGCAGGCTGGGCTGGGAGAAACCCCCTGCTCGAAATCCTGGAGAGCTGCTGCCAGTGAGTGGAGGCAACACTGAACTAAATGGATTGCCGGTCTGACTCAATGTTAAAGCAGCGTCGTATGCTCCTGGACTGTACAAGCACCATTTATTTGAATGGTGCTTGCAAAGAAGGCTTTATCGGTTTTCCTTTCACGTTTTAAGGAAATAAAGAATGGGGGTTGGGAAAAGGCTTTGGTGAACAGATGGCATAAATACCAGGTTCAGAAGGATAGCATTGTATAATCAGAGGTTACCGAGTGCATTATTCATATTGTTTGGGGCTGCAGTCCAACACATAGTTAAATGTGTTTAAATCTAGTTGCTGTTTCCCCTAGAGCAGGCATCCTCAAACTGCGGCCCTCCAGATGTTTTGGCCTACAACTCCCATGATCCCTAGCTAACAGGACCAATGGTTGGGGAAGATGGGAAATGTAGTCCAAAACATCTGGAGGGCCGAAGTTTGGGGATGCTTGCCCTAGAGTTAGAACCAGCAGCAAATCGGAGCTGTGGCACGTAATTCGCTTCAACATTTGAAAGCAAAATATGCAAGTTTCCAGCCCTTATGGCTGCACAAAAAATAACCTTAGAAGAATCTGGGCAACAAGAAATCTGGTGTATGTTTACATTGCAGTGTAGCCGAAACAAATTCCAAGTATGTTGGAAAATGTACTTGGCCAATAATAATAATATATTATTATTATTATTATTATTATTATTATTATTATTATTAAAACCACTTAAGGAACTTAACACTTCCTGTCATCAAGGCTTGAGTGTATTGCACACCTTTTTGGCCCTTCTCTATAAGTAGTAGAGGGAGTAAAATGGGGCATAAACCCACATAAGAAGCTTTTCATGATTTACATGATTTGCAGAATTTGTTTCTTCCTTAGCCCAAATATGGGTGCCTTTTTTGGTTGCTGCACCTTGAGGACTAGAAGACTGACACAGAGCTGGAATCCTGAGCAAGGAGCAGTCCCACTGCTCTAGAGAGGTAGAACCACCTTGGCATTGTTACGTCTCCGAGCACAGTTCAAAGTGTTGGTGCTGACCTTTAAAGCCCTAAATGGTCTTGGCCCAGTATACCTGAAGGAGTGTCTCCACCCCCATCGTTCAGCCTGGACACTGAGGTCCAGCGCTGAGGGCCTTCTGGCGGTTCCCTCCCTGTGACAAGTGAGGTTACAAGAAACCAGGCAGAGGGCCTTCTCGGTAGTGGCACCCGCCCTGTGGAATGCCCTCCCATCAAATGTCAAGGAAATAAACAACTATCTGACATTCAGAAGACAGCTGAAGGCAGCCCTGTTTAGGGAGGTTTTAATGACTGATGTAAATTTAATGTATTTTTAATATTTTGTTGGAAGCCGCCCAGAGTGGCTAGGGAAACCCAGCCATACGGGCAGGGTATAAATGATAAATGGTGGTGGTGATGATGATGATGATGATTGGCCAAACACCTGATTTAGAAAGCCGTAAGTGGGGTAGTGCATTAACCAATCAGGGCAATGAGAGGTCCTGCAGTTTGGTAGAGAAAGATAGGCCAGACTCTGCACTTTTAGGTTATCCACAATAGCCTAGTGAAGAGTTCATCCTTGCCTAAGTTACCCTGCCTGGTCAGGTTTTCCCCAGGAGCATCATGAAATACCATTTTGGGCATGATTGAATGAGCTATGGCGCAGCAGATGGAAAGGGTGGGCATCCTGTACTTGGAGTGAGTCTCCATGCAATACAATGGTGCTAGGTTTCTCTATGCTTCACAGTTTGGTTGCAGCCCTGAAGGGTTCATAGACTCAGAAATGCAACTACTTTTTCATTAGGGTGGATGTGGCCAAATTAATTTTTTCTCTCCCACTGCTCTCTGATCATGATACCCCAATCTCTAATTTTCTGCATTGGGCTCTTTCTCAAGTTCTGCATAAACTTCAAGCTTCCACTCCTCATCCTTAAACTCTCCACTTATCTGTAAATGGATTAACTGAATTATATCCCTATCTTTCTCCCTACTCAGACACTTTGCCTCCTTCCACCTCCTTTTAGGCTGCTGGCACACCCTCCCCTCTCAGTTTTTCTGTCTCCTGAAGACCCACTTCTTCAAATCACCTTAGGGCCCTCTCCATGGCTACCTGTCCTCCTCTTCCATCTCCCATTAGCCATTTGTTCAGTTCCTGTCTCCTTTCCTTCATTGCTGTTTTGATTATTTCATGTAGATTGCATAGTCCTTTTGCTTTCAAGCTCCCATCCACCCACTCCTGTGCATGGGCATAGCCGGGGGGGGGGGAGCTGCTCCCCTAATAAGAAAAAAATCAATAAAAATACATACTGTGTTTCTCCGAAAATAAGCCATACCCCGAAAATAAGCCATAGCGATAGGCAGTTTAACCTTGTAGGTTAAACTGTACCAGTTTACCATACTTAATAAAAAAAATAAGACATCCCCTGAAAATAAGCCACCGTGTGTTTTTTAAAGAAAAAATAAATATAAGACGGTGTCTTATTTTTGGAGAAACACGGTAGCTAACAAAAGGCCTGTACCCCCTAACAGAAATCCTGGCTACGCCCATGCTCCTGTGCCCTTTGCAGCTGCGTGATTGACAGGAGGAGACTTAGCAGGGGGAGCCTTTTCCCACTGCTCCATCCCCATGCCAGGAAAAGGTTCCCCTGGCAGCTTTCCATTTGTTGTGGCAGCTTTTAAAGGAACAGGTGCCATGCTCCTGCCAAAAATAAGTTGGCAACACAGGCTGTGTACACAGGGTTGACACATTGCCATCCGTTCTGTGCTAAATCTCTGCATTTTTGTGCTGTACAGCAATGATTGCAGTCACTCAGCATTTGCAGAGTGCTCTCTCCACTCCCCCCCCCTTTCCACTGGAGGATTTATCCATTGGGTTCTATACATCTTCGGCTGCACCTTATCTTTCTGCAGCAGATGCCGAAGCTGCAAGGGAGGGATGCTGCAAAAGGGGGGGGGGTTGACACTCTTAGCCTTGCATTTCAAGCTCTCACCTGTATCTTATGCTTAACCCAAGGTTCCTCCTGCTCCTCCTTTGCAAGCTTTGCCCCCCCCCATCCCCACTCCGCTTTCAAATTGCCACTTGCTGGGTTTCAGGGCAGAGCTGGGTGCTAACTGCTCCACCTGTCTTGGTTGTTTTGAAAAAAACAACAACAATGCTGGCCATAGACAAGGGAAGCTTGTGGGAAGGAATGGGTTTTTTTTTTTTAAAGGCCACAAACAGCACCATGGTTGTCCCGTTTTGCAGTTAGCACAAAAGGCCTTTAAGAGAGAGAGAGAGAAGAAAATTGTTCTCTTTAGCAGTCAGGAGAGCTGGCATGTTCCACCATCCGAGCGTGTAATTAGAGAGAAGGGAACTGCATGCTGATGCTTTAGCTGTTGGGGTTAAGAGGGAAGGAGAGAGAGAGAGAGAGAGAGAGAGAGAGAGAGAGAGAGAGAGAGAGAGAGAGAGAGAGAGAGAGAGAGAGCTCATAGTGTAGCCTTCTTCAGGAGCATTGCAGCACAGATTCCTCAGGGAGAACTGTTTCAACTACACACTCCGTCTCCCATCCCCTGCTGCTGATTTCCAGAAGGTCCACAGCAACCACCTTCTGTGCACTTACCTGGGAGTTGGACCATTTGAACTCTGCAGAACTTACTTCTGAGTAGGCAGGCTAAGGACCAAGTTTCAGTCCCCAGTATCTCCATGTAGGGCTTGTAGGAGAGCCCCACCCCCTCCCTGCCAGCCCTGATGAGTGACTGCCAGTCAGTGCGGGCTTTATTAAGGGTCAGACTCTGCCTAAGGCAGCTTCTTGTGTTCCTATGTTGTGCACTTTTTAATTGGTTCTGTTGTTAGATGGATCAGCCCCACATCCTGAAATGCTGCATCAGGGTCATTGCCTGTCCTGGCCATGTGCTCTGAGCTACCATATATGCAGAGTTCTGATGTAGCCCAGTGGATAAAAAGGCTGGAGTTGTGACTGGAAGTCCTGAGATCTAATCCCGCTTCAGCAATGGACTTGGTGTTTCCACACTCTGTTGTAAAATGAGTGGTTGACCTCTAGAGGGGAATTTGAAGTGGGGAGCAATCTAGGGATGCTAAACGATGGTCAAACTTTGAGATCCTTGCTTCTGTTCACTCTGGTCTGAAGATGCCGTAGCAGCTGGGAGTGAGGTCTAGAACAGCCCTCTATGGCAAAAGAGGCACTTTGCATGTGTATAAAAGCACCCTTTTCTGTTTAGGACATCACAGCAGATCTTTGGGATTGATATTTTACATTGGAAGGAAATTTCTGGGACTAAGCCCTTGTAAAATGGACAGGGGGGGCTTCATTCTTGTGCAGTGCACAAATATTGTAAATAAATAAAATAAATAAAACTGTGGTGCCTTGTGAGTCCCTCCTGCCCACCCAACAGAGCTAGATCAAAGCCATGTACTTTTTGATAGAATGGCTCACTGTTTCATTGAAATAGGGGGTGGGGGGGTGGGGTGGTACGCAATGCAAATTCTATAGTCAGAAAAACAAGTTTTGGCAAGTGTGGAGGATAAAATGGTGCAGATGTTTTCCATTATGCAAATGACATCTGATTGTGGACAGAATTCCTCTTCAGCGTCAGCAGAAGTGGTGATGGTTTACTGGAGATACTGATACCAGCGCTAGCTCTGGTACTTCTAAAGCTTTCCGTCTCGCTGCCCCTTAATCAACTCCCTTGTCTCTCTTTACATGCCTTCTTGCTCCGTTGCATTGCCCAAGATCATCTACTGTCAAATCTCTTTTGTCCGTTACGCCAAGACCTGCTTCCAAAGGACCTTCCCCTCTGTGTTGTCATCCTTGGGCATCTTCCCTCCCTCTCTTTGCTGCCTCCCCTGCTGTCTAAATTTAGACTGTAAACTCCTTGGGGCACGGACCTGTCTTTCCTACTTACATTACTCTGTAAAATGCCATGGTGCAGTGATGGCATTATATAGCCTCTTGCTTTATTTATTTTTTTAAGCCAATGTCCAAAATTATATCCTACTCTTAGGAGCTGGGAACTTGCGGCTCCCATGATTCCTGACCATTAGCCAACATGTTTGGTGGTGATAGGAGCCACCCTGGTCTAGGCAGAAATGTATCATTCCTGTATCCCAAGCATGCAGCATCTTGAGCACTCTTGTCTTGCATAGGAATATAGGAAGGTGCTGAGATGAGTAAGTAAGCCAAGAGGCTGAGGTGAGTAAGGCTGGTGAAGAAGTGCTGGTGTCTTCACCAGCCTGACTGCGATGAGCTCCTCTCCCCACTTGTCTCCCAGATCCAGAAGAGGCATGAAAAGGGTGGAGGAGAGGTTGATTGCATGTAGGCACAGTCTCCAAATTGCTTGGAAAAAGCCCTGGGGAGGAGGGGACTTAGATGGCTGTGAGGAGGTGGAGACTTTCAGTCTTGGAGTAAGACCACCAGGAATGAGCAGCTGTGCTCATTAGGCTTGACACTCAGCGAAATGAAGATTGTACTTTTGCTAATAAAGTGTCAGCTCCAACTTTGAATGGTGTGATTTACTGCCAGCTTGCTCTTTGACAGCTACCTTATAATGAATCAGACCATTGGTCCATCTAGCTCAGTATTGCCCACATTGACTGGCAGTGGCTTTCCAGGGTTTCAGGTAGGGGGCTCTCTCAGGCCTCCCTGCAGATGTTGGGGATCAATCCTGGGAGCCTTTACAAGCAATGCATGTACTGTACCTCTGAGCCACATCTTCAGCTAAATGAGAGATTTTTTTAAATTATAGGGCAGAATGATTTCACAAGGTCATTTGGGTCATTTGGCCTCCATGCATTCTAAAGGCTTCCAACTGGACAACTGTATTATGTGTTGACTCCTGTAGGGTCTTTAATTGATCAAACACAGCAATCCTTACCTAATTGTAAAGCCACTTTTGGAGCCAAACTTAACTTTAAAAAGCTGGGTATAAATACATTAAATAAGTGGTGTATGATTGCAAGTTTTAGCAGAAAGATCCCACCCGGTGTGTGCACCAAGGAACCTCTGATTTTAAACCCCAAGTGAGTTTATTCAAACCTGATCTTGATTAATGCTCTCCTAATTAATTATGGAAACCATATGCTTTTCTAGTAAAATAGGCTTTTTTCTAGCAGTCTGAGTACCCCAGATTTCCTGTCTACAAAATATCAGCTTTCTGTATTATTTGCAGAAGTACCTGAACGACATTGATACATCCTCATTGAGGAGATGGAGTGAGTCAGCGAGGATCAAGCACTGATAGATAGGAAACTACTTAATGTCCCATCAGTGTGATGGGAAGAGATGGTGGTGAATGTCCCTTCTGACACTCCTTTACTCCCTTGCAACATCTGATCACTATGGCTCTCTTGATACCTCTCCCTTGATCTATTCTGATGCTTTAGTGGGCTGAGGAGACCAGCTTCATACATGAGTATGAAGCAGTTTCCAAATCTTCTTGACGGATGAGATGGTGAAGCATGCCACTGGGACAGGAAATGAAAGAGACGTTTGAGCAGCATTGTCACAATCAAAACGTCTCAGCCTCTGTCCACGCTCCCATTTGTTCTGCATCCACTGGTTTGGGAAATGGTATATTGCAATCCATGGCTGTATCTATCCTGTTGTTTCTTGGGAAATGCTGTGTTTTGATGCAAACTTTGCATAGGCCTACCCCACAACATCATTGGGCGGATGTGGATAAAGCCCCCCCACCCACATTGCCAGGACTCTGTCAATTTGTTTTCATCTGTGTTCAAATGGACACACTGGGAGTTATGGGGAATCAATCTGCAATGAGCTTTTATTTTTGGAACGAAATAGGTTTCTCAAGAAGCATGTTCCAAGGGCCAAAAGAATATGCAGTAGAATAAACTGTGTGTGGACTATGTGGAATAAACAAGTAGCCAGTCTCCATTGGTTTAGAATAAATGGTTGTGTGCATGAAAACTCTGACTACCCCTCTAAAAATTCTGACTGCCAGTGACTCAGTTGCTCTGCAGGCACAAAGGAGCTTGCCTACTGAGAGTCTGATTGGTCACTGGCCTAGCCATGTATGGTACGATACTGTAGATTTCCGCCATGCCTTATGAACTTGTAACCTGTAGGCCCATGTCGGGATGCAGTGTATACCATAAAAACTTCCAACCATGGGGACAGTTTGAGATCCAAGTCTGATAGGGAAAGTCCGGACAGTGGGGGGTCTGCAGGAGTCAGCAATCCCTCCAGATGCCCTGCTCACTGCGCATTCATGATGACTTGCACTTCTGATGCTATTGGGGCAGTTCTATGCAATCCTGTTCTCAAGATTGATTGTGCCTGCAAAAGTTTTCGAATGGTCACACTGCTTCCCTTCCATCCAATGCATATCCTGCAACTTCCTGCTGAAATACTGTAACTTTGTGGACCACAAACGTTTGGGGTCAGGGGGCGGTGGACACCCTGCTTTTATTGTGCTATAGCCCCACTAAACAGCAGCAATGTGATAGCATTGGGGAAGCCCAATAACTAATAAAATTGAGTGATATGTGGACAGTCCAATATAAATCCTAGGTAAAAGGTACAGTTAAGTCCAATTAAAGGTGACTATGGGGTTGCGGCGCTCATCTCACTTTAGGGCCGAGGGAGCCGGCGTTTGTCCACAGACAGCTTTCCGGGTCGTGTGCCCAGCAGGACCAAACTGCCAGTGCACCACTAATGCACTAATAGTGCACCAGTTGCAGAAGGAACTTGCCAAATAAATAAAACACACACACTACTCTGGAGGGGGCTAAGGTATGATGTGCTGAATGGGACAGAAAGGATCTAGGAGCTACATTCAAATTCCTTCCTGCTTCTCTGGCTTAGGTGCTGTTGGCAGCTTCTGAATTAGCTGCCCGCCTGCCAGGGGACACTTTGCTTTGTGAGGCTATTTATTTACCTCCCACCCACCCCAGGATGCCAGCTTTACTGCTATTTCTGATTCTTTATCTCGTGAGCAGCTGGGCGCCAATTTCTGAGCCAGCTGGGCCAATGGGCATCATTGCAGATAGCTCTTGAGAAAACTGCTTACCTTGTGAGTTTTTTTAATATATATATATATAAAAACCAGTGTCAGAAGCACAACTTATTCCAGCCACAGGGAAAAAGCAGAGTCAAGAGTGATTCTTCTTCTGTTTCTCCCCCAATTCCTGACTCCATCCCAAATATCTGGCTGTGGGCTTTGTGTCAGATTTGCAGCTCCCTATGTGTGTGTATGTTTATTTTTCTAATGCAGTTGCCCCCACCCCACCCATCATCTACAAAGCCCCAAAGTGCAGCAAACTATAGCTATGAAAAGCAAAGTGCAAAGCAACTTGCTGTGCTTTTAACATTTTCAAAAAGAGATGAAGGGAAAGCTAGTCTGAAGGGGCCTCAAAGTAATTTCGGTGAAAATCGCAGAAGCTGCATTTGTGGAAGGTGCAAAAACTCACGGAAGCATGAATGCTGATGAGTGACATAGCATAGAGTTAAGATAGCAGGGCTTTTGTTTCGCTTTCCCCCCATGGAGTTCAAGCTGGTTCTTTGTTTTGTTTTTTAACAAAGTGAATCACTGCTTCTAATGTATAAGCTCATCCCACTTCCACTTGTGGCGAGCAGGCTTGGCAAGTTCATGCTGTAGGGTGGTCACTGACCCAACACCAGGAAAGAAGAAATGATCACCAAAAATGGAAGACAGACAAGGACACATTAGCATAAAATCTGCATACCCAACTTGTTGATGCACAGGGATAGTTTGTCAGGGACGGGGGGTGGGGGGTGGTTCCAATGGGATGGAGAGGTCTCTGCCTGATACAGAGGATTCTGGGGAGGAACCAAGTGGGTGTGTGGGGTTCTCAACCTGTTCTCTCAACCCCCCCCATCCCCGTGGCACGAGCCACAAGCCCCGCCTCCCTCTCCATAGCCATTGGAGCCTATTTTTGACGCTTCTGTGGTGCGTTTTGTGCTGTCAGATACTGACAATAGCCATGCCTCTCGGGGGGGGGGCTTCCTCCTGCCCCATCCATCTGCCAGGGGGCAGAGACACCTCCCCTACCGTACCAGCTATGTCCAGGAGAAACAAAAAGACAGGCAAACAGATGCTGCAGGTGCCTCCTTCTAGGCAGCTTGTGAGATTGCTTGCTAAGGAGCGGAAATTCTTGCTGCACTAAGCTGAGCCCGCCCCATTCCTTTACATAGGATAGCAAGGGGTTTGTTGTTGTTGGATCAATGCCTTCACTTTGGGTAGTTAGATTTTCCACCTTTGTGCATTTGTGTCTGGGATTAGCTATGAGTATTTCTCGCCTGTGCCTTAGACCAGCGATTTTCATAATGTACTGCACCAACCTAAACATGGCATTCTTGGGAAAGAATCCTGATTTGAGTTCTGGATCTTTGGCAACTGGGACCCAGGGCATTTCAATATACATGTATAGATGCGTGCTCTGGTCCATGGGGTCACGAAGAGTCGGACACGACTAAACAACAACATAGATGCAAATTTGGATCAAGTTGTTATCATTTAAATAGAATTAAAAAGAATTTCACCATAGTGGGCAAGCAATACTGCGGTCAGATGGCCTGTGCACCTGCCCAGGTGCAGCTCGCTGTTGATGGGCAACTTCAAGGCCCCTCTTGCTCTCCCATCTTAGGGTTCTGTATATTTAAACTGGGCTTGGTCTGGTCTGTCCTTCAAGTAGAGTATTGTCCCTTGTGTAAAGTAGGAAATGTGGCCATCTGGTTGTGCAGTTACCTGCTTTTAGACTCTGGACTTAATGGTCTCACAGGAACCTGCTCTTTGGATGTTACTTCATTGCTTCAAATGGTTTTACAGGGAGCCTCTCTTTTTATGAGCACGTGTCTTTCTTTATTACTTCAAGATGTGATCAACCAGCCCTTCTGCATTTAGGGATCCTCCCGTTCATTCTGCTGATTTTCTACTTTGGATTTTCAGCTCCAGACACGCCTGGGTTTGTGTATTGTTTTAGAAACCTTTTGGACCAAAGGTGGGTATTGGCAACTGCCCATAAATTTTACAGATTGTTCATATTTGGGGAACATAATCAGCAGCAATCCAGTGTTAGTGAAGGCATAGTCCTTGATCTTGTCTCAAAAAAGGGGGTATATTATGGAGGAGAGCTAAGAACCAAACCAAGTGTGATTGCTTCAGGCCTGTGTGGTTAAGGCTCTGTGTACACTATACCTTTAAAGCACATTTGAAACATTTCCCTCCTTAAAGAATTGTTGTTTGTTAAGGTTTGCTAGGAATTCTAACTCTGTGAGAGGTAAATACCAGAGAGTGTTGGGAGTGGCGGCATGTCTGAAATCCTGGAGAGTTGCTGCCCGTCTGTGTGGACAATAGTGCTCCAACTCGGTATGGCAGATTCCTCTGTCAGTGGATTTCTGCTTTGGCAGCTGGTTGGACTAGATGCCCTTTGAGGTCCCTTCCAGCCATACTGTTGTTGTTGGTATCCATTCGTCTTGGGAGACAACAGAGGAGTGCACCTTTGGGAGTGAAATTGTAGGAAGCACCTGCTGAGGCTGTAGAGACCAATAGGGGAGAGACATGTTTTGTTCCAGGTGGGGCAGATGAAGGCATCTGGTTGTGCTGCTGCAGATGAACTATGGCGTTTCTTCTCTCTCTGCTTCTCACAGCAGTCATTCTTCCTCTGCTCACTGCTATGGATGCATGACCTGACTGTCTGTCTCCAGGCACTGTGATTGTCTGGGAGGGATTCCCACAGGGTGGGGTTGATGTCAGCCTTCAAGCCACGTTTGCAGGCATCTTTGTAACACAGAGTTGGTTTGCCAATGGGTCTTGTGCCTGAAGCCAGCTTCCTGTAGAGCATGTCCTTGGGCATTCTGCCATCTTCCATACTGTGCATATGACCAAGCCAGCATAGACATCGCTGAGACAGGAGTGAAAACATGGGCATGGGAGGGTTCGGCTCCCGCCTTCTAACCCAGCCATGCTGCACTTCCAGTTGCCCTACTCCACTCCACCTCTGCTTTATAAAGGTTTCCATTGAGTCTGCTGCCATCTAATCTAGTTTGTCCCTAAGAGAACCCCAGTAAGTATGTTTCAAAAATAGTTTTTTGGAGACTGAAATCATTCTGGAAGCTAATAACAATTTCCTTCTTACCTTAGTGACCTGCTGAATAATTACTGCAAGGGGACAAGATACACAGGATCTCAATAAACCCTTTTGATGTCCGATTTGTTTTGCCCCACTGATGTGGTAAATAGCTGGACTGTCCATAATTTGTCAGGTTAAAAGGTGGCCACCCTATTTTCAACTCTCTTAAAGAGCTATCATCTGTCTCCTGTGTTAATTGACGAGGGCCATTTCATAGAGTGCCAGTGATTTAGTTTCTAATGCACTCCTCTCCCAGGGTGTAACAGAGACACGGGAGTAGGGTGATAAAAGTGGCAGGGATTTAGAGCCATTCATAAAAGGAAGGCATGCATCAAGAGTGGAGGGAAAATAGTAACAACGACTTAGTAGTTCCTTCTCACTTTGAAAGAACATCTCAGTGAAAGAACATCTGCCTTGCATGCAGAAGGTCTGGGTTCAATTCCCTGGCATTTCCAGGTAGGGCTGGGAGGAGAGACCCCTGTCTGAAACCCCAGAGAGCCTCTGCCAGTCTTGTGTAGGCAATACTGGCCATGGCACTGACTGATGGACCCATGGCCTGACTCTGTATGAAGGCAGCTTCCTATGTTCCACTGAGGTAGTCATCCTGTGCCTGGTTTGTACTACTTCGGGCTGCAGTGATTGGGTTTACGCCAACTACTATCTCTCAACCTAACCTACCTCCCAAGGTTGCTCTGAAGCTAAAATGTGGAGGTGAAAAAATTATGTAAGCCACCCTGAACTCCTTAGAGGAAGAGTGGGATAAAAATATAAATGCACATGTGCAAACACACACGACTTCCCAAAAAGGGAGGTCAATCAATTAGAGCAGTGGTTTTCAACCAGTGTACTGTGGCACCCCGGGGTGCCTTGAAGGATGGTTAGGGGCACCTCAGGCAACACTGCCCTCTGTCCCTTTTTCCTTCCCTCCCTCCTCGGATGCCCTCTCGCGACTCTGCCTCCCAAAGGCTTGCACAGCTGTTTATTGCAGCAGCCCTGGCTACAAGGTCCTCAGGCAAATGGTGCCTCTGGATGGCACCTCTCTTTGGGGCAGGGGGGGGCGCAGCTCAGGGATGGCTGCAGCTGCTTCCTGGAGGGCTCCCAAAGAAGAGGGGAAAGGAGAGGAGGGTGAGGGAACACTCCACAAGGGAGGGTGTTTGAAAAGTGGCGAGAGACTGGCAGCGCTGTAGGCAAGGGGTGACATGGTTGGAAAACTCACCCGGGGACACGGTGAACCCCCGGTGCCTCCGTGCGTCTCCCAGTAGGCACATCTCTGGAATGGCATGCCCCTTCACTCCAGAGTGCCTCTCTGCGACACTTCTCTTATGAAAAGTGCACGCAAGTCTTTTGCCATCTCACAGCAAGAAGAAGGAAACATCCATAGGTCTAAACTACGTTTTATTCACAATATGTACAGAGAATCTATAATCATGCCTGTGTTCTCCAGCTCAGGCAGAACAAGACTGTTGCATACAGCAAAAGTGAAAGTAAAGTAACAGTAACACGCTCAGACGGAAGAGATAAGACAGTCTTCCGTTCCCACACTCTTCACAGACATCTCATGTGATTTATACTAATCACACTACCCAGCAAAATCCTAACAGACATAACTGGGCTCCTGAACCCCCACAGGGGTGCTGCAGAAAAATGTAGTTGGTTAATGTAGCCATGGACTCAAAAATGTTGAAAACCTCTGCATTAGGGCCAAAAGGGTACTGCCCCACCAACCAGTACTGCCCTCAGCCAGCCTCCACCTGCCTGCCTTCTTGCAACCAGTCCATGAATTGCCCCTGGCTGTCAGCTTCCTCCTCCTCCTCCTCCTCCTCCTCCTCCTCCTCCTCCTCCTCCTCCTCCTTCTCTTCCTCCTTAGGATCAGTGTTGCACTTGTACAACTCAGCAGGGAGAAAATGGGGACTAATCTGTAATCATAGGAATGTAGAGTGGGAAGGGACCCCGAGGGTCATCTGGTCCAATCCCTTGCAATGCAAAGAATCCCTGACAGGTGGTCATCCAAACACTACTCAAGAGCCTCCAGTGAAGAAGAGTCCAGATTTTGCTGCCAGAAAGTTTTGCCTGACTTTTAGTCAGAATCTCATTTCTTGTAACTTGACTCCATTGGTTTGGGTCCCACCCTCTGGAGTAGAAAACAAGCTTGCTCCATCTTCCATGTGGCAGCCCTTCAGATACTTGAAAATGGCTACTATATCACCTCTCCATCTTCTCCTAGACTGAGTTGACTCCACCTGTCATTGACTATGCCTGTCATTGGATCTCGTTCCACCTACTTTTGGGTTCTCTTTTTGCTTCCCTACTTCTGTTCCCAATGGACACCAGCCATAATTGCTCCTGAAGGATTATTTTGAATGGTGTAAAATGATGTTCTTCATGCTTGCTTTCCATGAGGTGTTTGCATTTGCCAATAAAAAGACACTCCTTCCAAGGAATAAATGGGATCGTTTACTGTGTAGGCATTAAAAATGTGTGCTGGGGGTGTCAGATGTGACATACTTCGGAGTGGGAGTTTGCAGCAGAGTGACAAATTGTGACAAGCAGGAATGATGATGGCTTGGAGCTGTATCTTGCATCAGTCTGAAGGGCTTCAAATTGTGGCCTCTCTTTCTATACAGGAAGTTTAGGTAATAGGGCGCTGCATAGAATGTGTAAAAGCCAGACGTTTCTATGCCCACACATCTCTCCTAGGCAAGCAAGGGGCATTTCCAGTGTCCAAGGACACATTCCATCATGAAAAAAGCTCTTGAGGAAGGACCAGAGCAGAGCAACTGAGGGGTGCGGCCGGGAGAGAGCCCCGAGGGCCAGACTGAAAGCCTTGGAGGGCCACATTCAGCCATGGACTAGAGGTCCAACATGTGTACTGGGACTAGGAGAATGACAGCCAGGGAGCCAGAAAGGTAGAGCTAGGAGAGGTGGTTTGAGGACAGCTGTGTTGAAGATGTGGGCCTTCAGGAGAGGAACTTTTCAGGAGCCAAGATTGACAGCACATCCCATCAGCAAACACAACTTGCCAGACCACAACCTGTCCTTCAGGAAGATTTAGAATATTGGACCCAGTTTGGACATGTTTAACTTTGCTGGCGGGCAGGGGGCACAAAGTGTGATGCCAAGCCGCATCCATAGCCATTTCCTTCCTCCCTTGATCTTCCTCAGAGTAGCACTTCAAAGGTGGTAAGAAGATGCTTCCCCTAAAATGGCAATAAAATGAAATGAAATCTGCAGCTGAGAGCTCAGCTGAGCTGATCTTCATTTTTACTGCCTTGTTAAATCTCTTTTTAATTTTTTTCAACACTAGTTTTCTTCCACCACCCCACCCATTTTCCCCAGATAACAAGAACCCATAAAGTATTTTTATGGAGGAGAAAGCTTGTCTTTCCTTTGCCAATCTCTAGAGCCATCCATACACTCCACTGCTTATTACAGCTCTAACTGAAGCCGTATATTATTGCAAAATGGCCATCTTGACGTGGCTCAGCCCATAACTGGGACTGTGCCATTTTCAGAAGGCAGAGTCAGCAACCTCAAGAGCGGGACCTTGTGGGTTCTGTGATTATTGAGCATTTGCAAAGAATGTGAAGTTATCAAGGAAATCAACGTGTCTGATAGATTTAAGAACATAAGGGTTGCTTCTGCTGGCTCACAGGAATACTGCATTAGCTGCTCAGTATTCTGTTGATTTATGCTGTTTTAAGTTACACACCACTTAGACTCTTATCTCTTGGTGGTGGTTAGGAAGCTACTGATGCTGCACACAGAAGTGGTACTTCTGGTTGTCAAAGGAAGTAGAAAATAAAGAGGAGAACTGAATTGATCAGTACAAAAACCAGAGAGAAAACAACTCTTCCTCCACCCCACCCCATCTCCAAGAAGTGCGCCAATAAAAATTGGCATTCTGATTTTTGGAGGGGTATCACAGGAAGCATGTGGCTAATGACACAACTACTATCCTTTTTTTTGTCATGGGAGGCTCAGAGCAATGTTCTTCCTGTTGGTGGTCCCCAGATGTTGTGGGACTACAACTCATGGGAGTTGTAAACAAGCAACATCTGGGGACCTATGCTGGAAGAACATGAATTTAGAAGACGCCGCAGTCAGAAAGCTAGACAATACAATACTGTTAACTGTTTCTTTTAAATAAGAACGGAACAGCTACTAGAAAGTCCTGATTCTACCCAGATACAACCATGTCTATATGACGTTATCCAGACATTTGCCAGTGTTGCAAGCCTGTTTTCCATGGGTCACCCTGATCCTATCGAAGCTTGCCTCTGCTAGAGAAAGTACAATTTCCATGGCAGTGACTATAGAGGGAAAGTCTGATGTAGTGTTGGAACTTCAGGAGTTAGTCTTTGCCTCTTACCTTCAGCTATGCAGGTGTTATCCTTTATGAAGACCACTAATTTATGGGTGCTGTTGATCAGGAATGTCTAACTTCTTCCGCATTACTGGAATCCACTCTATTCCCCAGACACCATCTTTGGGGCCAGAAATGTATTTTGCCATACAAGCTGATCCCCTCATGAAGGGTCAGGCTCCATGGTCATAATAGCAGTAAGGGATTCACAGTTCTTTTATTTATAAATTCATTTATAGGCTGTTTTTTTTAATAGCTCTTCTAAAGACATGTAAAATACAGTTCAGAAGCAAAAGACTCAATTTATATGGCAGCAGCACACTATTTTAAAAGCGTATGCGACTTTAAAATAAATAAAACAGCATCATGAGTTACAGTAGATGAGCTAGGTAAGCATTCCAAAACAACCCTCTGACTTAAGCTCATAAGAAACCTAAATTAGAAAGAATCAGCCCTAAATTAGTGTGCTTTTAAAACCTGCTTAAAGATGTAAGGCCTCTCCAGATGTCCTCTTCGTTGTGCATTCATGATGATATGTACTCATGATATTAGACAGGCCATATGCGACCCCAATTTCAATATTATTTGCTTGCGCAGAAGTTTTGAGTCGGTCATACAACTTCATTTCCAATCGGTGCATATCCTGCAATTTCCTGCTGAAATCCTGTAACCTTTCACACCGCAAATACATTTTTTTGGGGGTCCCACTTACTGTTGCGCTATAGCCCCTCTGGACAGCGAAAATGTGGTAGCATTGGGGGACGCATTGCAGAAGAACTAATAAAGCCAAACAAGTCCACCGCTACTGTGTGAAGAACATACTGCTGAATATACCTACGAGAAAACACCTGTCTGGAGGGCTCCTTGCAGAGCAGAGCTCATCCCCTCCAAGCCATTGGCTGAGTTGCTGTGATGTCATAGAGTATTCCTAAATATTTTAACAGTTGCAGGAGGGAAAGTTGACAAAGGAAAGATTATTTTTCTGCGTAAAATACATGGGGCAGAATATAGCTGTCCCATACTTCATATGGGGCATTTAAGCTACTGTGATTGGTTATGGAAACAGCATCATGGGACTACGGTATTTAGGAATGTTTACAGTGCAGTTAGCTGGTGTGTGGTGGGGAGCTAGAGTTTGGATGTCCTTGGATGTGAGCATCGTTGGCCTAATTTACTGATGGCAATGAATCACGATGTCTGAAGGGACACGAACCTTTTGGGAACCAGGCTGTGCTGCTGTTCTTTCCTTTCTTGGGGCAGGCGTCAGAAGCGGAAGCCCCCTTCTCCAGTTGTCAGGTGTTCTGGCTATTCCTGAGCTTCAGAGCGATGTTCCACAAAAATTCCTCCCTCCTCCCCCATGAACCAACCTGCACCTCATTTCCGTTTTCTTTCAGTTCCTTTATGTCCGTATTTACTGTTGCAGAATGTTCGTCTGTCTTTGTCCCTCTGTCTGCCTTTGCTTGAGAGCAGGGGCACCAAGGCTGTCATCTCCCATTGAGGTCTCCTGACTGTCTTATGTTTGATTTTAGCCCCCCCCCCCACAGGGGGGGGGCAGTTTTGAAGTCTCTGTGGTTTCTCCTGCCCCCCCCCCAGTTGTCGTCTTGATAATGTTTATGTCTTGTCTGTCTTCCGGATGACGGCCTCTTTTCTGCCCCTCACCCCACCCCACCCCCAAGCACGCCCCCTTTGTCCCCTTTGCACTGAGAAATCCCCTTGAAATCACTTTGGAATAAAAAGTGATTGGAATGGACTTCCCTCCCATCTCCCCATCTCTTACCTACCACTGTCATGCCCCCGTAAAGACTGAGATCTATCTGCCCCTTCCTTCAAGTCTGAAAATTTTTGTGGCCCTGTTCTGAGGCTGATCAATGGGAAGAGAAAGCTGTAGCAAAGTCTTGATTCTCTTGCAGACAGTTGCCACCAATGAGTAATGGAGGCTGGTACACATAGGGCAGGCTTCCTCAACCTCGGCCCTCCAGATGTTTTGAGGCTACAATTTCCATCATCCCTGACCACTGGTCCTGCTAGCTAGGGATCATGGGAGTTGTAGGCCCAAAGCATCTGGAGGGGCTGAGGTTGAGGAAGCCTGACATAGGGCAAATGGGGCACTTCCCCACCAACCTCAGCCTGCCCCTACTTGCTTGCCTACCTAATTAAATCCATTCCAGGTGCAGTGGCCCTGGCTGTCTGCACCCTTAGTCTCCGCATTGTCCTTGTAAAATTCAGTAGGAAGGAGGATGTGTTGGCTGCGCCTGTCATTGGCTCTAGCTCCCTCTACTGTTGGCCTCCCTGCCTTCCAACCTACCTGTTCCAACGGGCACCACAGCCAAAGGGAAAACCCTGCCAGTGCCTGGATGAGACTCTTCTTTCCCTATCCCAAAAGGAGGGTCGTGCAATGCTGAAGACTGATCAGCACTTCATTCTAACATAGCCTCTGATTGCCTCCTTTCTCCTTACCCTGCCCACCCTTTTTTGAGAAAGCTCTCCCACTCCTTCCTATAGAGCCGACATCCCTGGTCCCCTTCCTGCACTGTGAGGTAAGTGGAAAGGTACCCTGACTCCCTCTCTTGTTTCTTCCTTTCCTTCTCTCCCAATCCGTGTAGATCCCGAGAGGACCAGCGCCCACATGATCTCGGCAGACGATGCAGAATATCCACGGGAATACCGGACCCTGGGCAATGGCACACGCCGATTCTCCAACGTAGGCCTGGTGCACACCTCGGAGCGCCGGCACACGGTCATCGCTGCCCAGAGCCTGGAGGCCCTGACAGGCCTCCAGAAGTCTGAGATGGAACGGAAGCGAGATGCCTTCATGGACCACTTGAAGAGCAAATACCCCCAGCATGCTTTGGCCATCCGAGGGCAGCAGGAGAGGATCCGGGACCAGGTAAGAGCTGCCTTTCTTTCTTCAATCAAGTTTCTCTCTCAACACTCACAATGTTTTCTTTCTCTGGGTTCATGGCTTAACATAGGCAAGATGCAACTTTCCCAATTAGGACTCTTTCAGTCCTCCTTACCCACCTAGATCAGGAGCAAAGAGGAAATCAATTTAGTACTGTATGTGCAGCATTCTCCTCCTGATTCCTTAAATCTGGGATGGGGAACCTAGGGCCTTCCAGAGGTTGTTTGACTACAACTCCCATCAGCCCCAGCCAGCATGGGTGATGGTCAGGGATGAAGGGAACTGTAGTCCAGCAACATCGGGAAGACCACAACTTCCCAATCTTTGCCTTAAAGCCATGGGACTTATTCAGGTGACACTGTTCTGGCAACAAGTGGTGTGAAGCGGGAGATCTTTATGGAATAGCCAAGACCTTGGTCCTGCTTCTCAAGGAGACATGTCTAGCTGTATTATAAGTTTAAGTACACATTTCAGGTCTGTTCAAAATTGTATACTAAGCCATCTTGAGGGATTACAGATCACAATAAGGCACTGGGGATACCCGATAAGGAATTCTCAAACATCATCATGAAATGCCCGTTTCCCAGGTCCTTTTGTGGAAGCCATAGTAGAAGCTGGTTCGGTTCCAAACACATTTAAATTGGTAGTACAGTATAGATCTTGTGTTCTGGGATGTTGCGCAATACCCTTTCATTTCTGTAAGACAGCCTTTTATTTTTGGTAATTCTTATTCTGCACAATTATATAAGCTGGTTTGTATGTTTTCTTACACAATGCCATTATTACGTAGAAACTAACTACCCAACCTCCATGCCCATTTGCTAATGCCGCTTTAGGTTGCAGCTTTTTGGATCATTGCCATCAGCAAACTGGTAGCTAGTAAAGGAAAGCAAAGACCCTTTATTTGTTTTATCCAACTTATGCAGTCCTCCGCAATGAGTCTCATGACAACCTAAGGCAGAGCTTTCCAACCTTTTTGAGTCCACGGTTTCCTTGACCAACCACATTCTTTCTGCGGCTCCCCTGTGGAAGCCACTTATACTGGGGTTCCATTACAGGAAGTGCGTAAGTGGGTATTCACCCGTTCCGTGCCCGCCCTGCCCTGTTGAGAGTGGAGGTGGAGGAGGGAGAGAAGGAATCTGGAACATGATTGGAAGACAGAAAGCAGGAGGAGCAGCAGGACTCAGGCTGGGCTGGGGAGAGAGACAGAGGTCAAGATCAAGAGAGATTTGCAAATATGAAGGAAGGATGGCTGGCATGAAGAGGGAGAGAGAGGGGAGGGCCCTTCTGCAGCACCCCTGGCCAATTGTTAAATCATCCAAGGGTGCTGAGGTTGCGGCGCTCATCTAGCTTTATTGGCCGAGGGAGCCGGCATACAGCTTCCAGGTCATGTGGTGTCAAACAACAGGTGTACAGTGACTAAGCATCCGGATTTAGTACTCTGAAAAGTATACTGTCACAGATGGGTGTTGGCTACTCCCGAGTAAGCACTCCACACATCCTCTGGATTTTCAGAGTTTTAGTGTGCATGCTATATACAGTGGTGAGATGTCTCAAATCATGTCTGCTCTGCATGGGGCAGAAGCCTGCAATGGCGTCTGGCGGGCTCTCACCCCCTTTTTAAAACTGGGTACCCAAACGCCCCTCCTCCTGGCTCTACGGGTCCTCCGTGGTCCCAAACTAGGCTCCTGAGGTGCCATTCTACCTACCCCCTCCTTTCCAGCCCCTGCTGAAGCTAGCTCCTCCCCTGCTTTCCTGCTACCAACCTGGAGCTGAGCCTCCAGGACTCTGCAGAGCCCTGGACCTGTCTTTACCACTTCCTGTTCCTGGTTTTCCCTCCCAGACTTGCTGCTCTCGCTGCTGCTCTTCCAGCTGGTGGAAGTAAGCAGAGTGGGCTGCTCTCTTCAAGCCCTCTCTCTTACATATACCTATATTCAAAACCTGGGGAGGCTAATCTGTGGCCTTTCATCATAATCACCACCACCTTTATTTATTTATTTATTTATTTATTTATTTATTTATTTATATCCCACCCATCTGGCTGAGTTGCCCCAGCCCCTCTGGCCAGCTCCAGCCCCTCTGCCTGTCATTGGCTCGGGCTCCCCCTACTGTTCATATGGGGTGCGGGTGGCACTGGGGTCTAAACCAGTGAGCCTCTTGGGCTTGCCGATCAGAAGGTTGGCAGTTCGAATCTCCACGACGGGGTGAGCTCCCGTTTCTCTGTCCCAGCTTCTGCCAACCTAACAGATTGAAAGCACACCAGTGCAAGTAGATAAATAGGTACTGCTGTGTCGGGAAGGTAAACAGCGTTTCCATGCGCTCTGGTTTCAGTCACGGTGTCCCATTGCGCCAGAAGCGGTTTAGTTATGCTGGCCACATGACCTGGAAAGCTGTCTGTGGACAAACACCAGCTCCCTCGGCCTGAAAGCAAGATGAGCACCGCAACCCCATAGTTGCCTTTGACTGGACTTAACTGTCCAGGGGTCCTTTACCTTTACTGTTCTTATGTTTTTGGGGCTCCAGTTCCCATCAGTCCCATCCACAGAGCTGGCTCTGCCATTAGGCAGACTGAGGTGGCTGAAGCCCCCAAAGCAGTAGCCCTGTAGACACTCTGCTGCAGGCGCAGAAGCCACACTAGTGTCGGCTGAAATCATGCAAGAACTTGCGGAGTTCTGCCAAATTTTGCGATTTGGTGGGTGGAAGATCGTTTTGTATAGCTGAATTTGACATGTAAGAAATGAAATCCCACCAAACAGCCTTAGAAATGCATTCTTTACGCTTAGAAACATGTAATTTGTGAGCCATTTTCTCTGTGATGGCCAGAGCTCACACATTCTTGTCCCGCGACAAGAGATTCAAGTCCTGTAGTGCCTTCCGTTTCTGGAACAGATGCTTAAGTGCTTGTAACACAAAGTGTTAGGAATTAGTCGTGTGAGAGCTGAAAAATACACGTCTTGTTTTGTGCCAGGTGTGCGAGAGAATGGCACTTCTTTAGAGGCACCTGTTCTGCATGCAGGCTCAGCGCTGTGAGTAATGTGCCTGTGATCACCTGCAGATCACTTTCGACTCCCTCCTGTTGCCTAATGACTTGAAACTCAGCACAGAGCAGCCTTGCCGAAAGCCAGATTCTCAAGCTCTGCTGGGCTTTTGTCTCCTTTCCCCAGTAGCACTGATATTTCCACATTCGGGCTTTTATTTGATCCGGGGCTCAACTTAGGAACCTCTTTTCATATCTAAGGTTTAGTCCTATGACCAGGATAGTGAAGTCTTAATGTAGTTGCACAGCTATTTATTGCCTGATAAATTAAGGCCAAATCTCTCAGCTGCTACAGTTTCAAAGGTCAGGTTAGAATTTATTTCCCAGGGAGTGAGTGGGCGGGGATTAGAGTGACCCGGTGAAAAAGGGAAAGGGGACTCCTGTAGAACAGGGGAGTTCAGCAGATAGAGTTTGCCACATTGAAAGAAACTACAGTCACAAACCGTGGCTTCACTCCTGACAGCACGGCACAGCAGGAGTGTGGAAGACCATGGCATGCCCACGATTTTCAGCCCACCTTTAAACCATAGTTAAGCATAGCTATGGTTTAAAGGGATGTGTGGATGAGACCAATATGTAGCCCAGGTTCATTTATATGGCTTGGGGGAGGGCGGGCAGAATCCTGGTTAGAGAAGTAATAAATGAACCGGCATCAGGGTTTAACTTGAACCCAGAACCCAATTTCAGAAAGCCCCACCTGGAAATTTTGAGTGGTTGAAGCCCAGTTCTATATGATGAAAACATGGGTTGACCATATCAGTTCAGCTCATTTCAGGCAGCTTTGTATTTCTGCAGGGGCAGAGAAGGGCCGCATTCCCCCTGGGGTAATCACTTGGAGGCCACATATTGATGGTGGGCATGGCTGGTGCCAAAAGTGAATGGGGCTAGAGTCAAATGCGGGCAGGGAAACCCCTATAGTAGTAGTAGTAGTAGTAATAATAATAATAATAATAATAATAATAATAATAATAATTTTATTATTTATACCCTGCCCACTCTGGGCAGCTTACAACACATCCCTTGCCCCCCTCATCCCCTTTCTCTCTTTCTGCTGCCCCCCCCCCATTTCCTCTTTGGCTCCCCATGAAATCATGCCAGGGGGTGTACATGAAACCCTAGGACAGGCATCCCCAAACTTCGGCCCTCCAGATGTTTTGGACTACAATTCCCATCTTCCCTAACCACTGGTCCTGTTAGCTAGGGATCATGGGAGTTGTAGGCCAAAACATCTGGAGGGCCGCAGTTTGGGGACGCCTGCCCTAGGACCACCTGGGCTCTTTACAGCTGCTATAGAATTAACAGTGTCTCTATTTATTTTGAAATGGTTTGCTAGATAGTAAGGATTCTTTTCCTCCCCCCCCCCACTTGTTTTAGTTTTGGTAGCCTGGTTCCATCATGTCCGTCGTAGCAGTTGGTTCAGGTGCCTGGGAGAGAGAGAGAGAATGAATTTCTCCCTGAGCATTGGTGGCCGCGAAAGAGAGGCAGTGTTAAAACAGCAGATGGAGCTGCAGGTCAAGAAGAATGGCTTCCGTGGTTCCAGAACGAAAGCAAGGATAGATGCCCTGAGATTAGTCAGTTCTATGGGGCTTTGGCAGGGTACCAGGGGATGCTCAAGGCTAGATCAGTGAAAGTTGCAGACTAGGTTAGGAATGTTAACCCATGTATGTGTCAGGCTAACAAGGTTCCAGATCTGCGGTCTGCTCTTAAAAGCAGCCCGTTTTTTCCTGACCTGTGCAAACCTTCTCTTAGAATCAGAGATCTGCCTAAGTTTTTTCTCCTCTTGCCTTGGAGGTTAGAAACTTGTATCTAAATTAAAAGATAGGTTGGCTGAATCCATGCTGCTAGCAGACAGAAGCAATTTGCTTCCTCTCAAATGCATGGGGAACGTAATCGTTCTGGCAAGGGGGTGAAATGCCTTTCAAGCTCTCCCTCTGCCCCAGTTTTGCATTGGAGGCTGACAGTATGTGCTACATCATCCCTCAGTGTGACAGGGTAGGTGTTTAACTGGACAGAGGAAAGCAAGGCTCTGAGTTTATGTTCAGCGAAAGGTCATAAGAACTTGCAGAAGAACTTGCTCTTGACTCCAGAGTTCAACTGTGCTGGAAAAGGTGAAGCAGTATCAAAGATGAGAGTGCCCTTGAGCGTATGCTATGCCAGAAAGGGGTTTCTGCCTCCCGGGTTCTTATTGCCCTTTTGTGCCCTTGCGAGCAAGGTATTCTGGGCTAAGGAGTGGGGTTGGGGGTTGGGGAGAGAAATCTGTTTCATTCCACGTTTAAAGGCAAACCTTCCTAATTTACACATTTTGAAACAACACACAAACTGAGGCACGATTTCTCCAAATCTTGCAATGCAATAAAGGAGTGGGGTTGGGGGTTGGGGAGAGAAATCTGTTTCATTCCACGTTTAAAGGCAAACCTTCCTAATTTACACATTTTGAAACAACACACAAACGGAGGCACGATTTCTCCAAATCTTGCAATGCAATAAAGGAGTGGGGTTGGGGGTTGGGGAGAGAAATCTGTTTCATTCCACGCTTAAAGGCAAACCTTCCTAATTTATGTACTGGTGAAAGTAGCATACAAAAACGGGGAAATTGCTTTGCAAAAATCTTTGGGGGAATGCATATGAAAATGCTACTAAATCTTAATGAGGGTTTTATTTTATTTTATTTTAAAGACATACAAACTGATGTGGAAATGAGAAGAACTGAACTTGAAACTGGAAAAACGAGGAACAAAGAGAAACCAAAATTCACAGATTTGCCAATCCCTGCTTTGGGCCTTTTACTAGGATCGGTGTGGCCTAGTGACACAAGTTTCTTGGAATTGTGTTTGTTCAAATCTCAGAGCCTTCTTTGTGCACAGAAGAGAATACAAGTGTACAACACCAGCCTGTGTAATCGGCACACTGCATTGGGTCCTGGCTGTTAGCTTTTCCTTGGGCACTAGAGCAGTATCTCTGCTTCAGGCTCCTCCTTTTCTCAGCTCTAGTCCGGGCTGGAGAACGTATCCTCTCAGCTTGCATTCAAGTTCAGCTGCCTATGGGCTTGGCCTAGGGTGGCCTTAACACAAGCCTTTGCTTTTCTACACCATTCAAAGCAATCCTGCTTCAGTGCACTCGGCTGGGTTATGCAAAAGCCACCTGCAAAGGAGAAATGTCTGGAAACCTCTTAGTGCTCCTGTAATTGCTTGGGGTCCCTCACCTGCACCATTGCGTGTCTACAGGCACTTATAGGTGGCAAAGCCATATGCGCAACACTCTCTAGATCAGGGATCTTCGTATCCCATGCTACTTTTCTTCCTACATTAGGAATGGGGAACTTTCTTCAGTTCTGTGGGCAAGGGGCAAAAGTGGCTGGAGCAATGGATGTGACCCTTAGCTATATTGTAGCAGAGGTTCCTTCACCCACATTCGCCTCTGCATCCTGGCAAGCAAGTTCAAGGACACCGTTCAAGGATGCATTCCATCCAGACTAAAGTGTTATGCAGGCCACAGAGCAGGGCTGATGAGGAAGGGGCAAGGCCTGAAAGGTTCCTAAGGGCCAGGTATATAGGCTCAGAGGGCCGCATTTGAACCTGTGGCTTGAGGCTCCCCACCCACATATCTCAAGGTGAGGGCTAGGACTGGTGGCCTTGAATAATAGTGGCATTGGGGTGCGTGCTTTCCCCCCATAACCCTAGAATTAATGGACATCCAATGAAGCTGATGGTTGGAAGAGTCAAGAAGTACATCTTCACACAGCACAGAGATAAACTATGAAACTTGCTAGTATAAGGTGTGATGGTAGCCAGAAATTTGAATGCCTTTACAAGAGAGTTAGATAGATTTGTGGGGGACCAGGCCATGAATGACTGCTAGATACAATGGCTATTTTGCCAGTGGGGAACACTAGTGGGGAAAGAGCTTGTTGCGCTCATGTCCTGCTTGTAGGCTTCCCAAGGGCATCTGGTTGGCCACTATGAGAACACAGTTCTGGACTAGATGGGCATGTGGCCTGATCCAGCAGGGCTCTTGTGTTCTTACAGGAGATAGACCTATTGCCAGAATTCATTGCCAGGGCTAGTAGCATGGGTTAAGGTTGTTGGGTACCTGTCAAGTCCCACACCCAGAATGGACGGCCTGCTGAGAACCCTGGAATTCGCTGGCCTCCTCCTCCTCCTCCTCCTCCTCCTCCTCCTCCTCCTCCTCCTCCTCCTCCTGAAGGAGCGACTCCACCCCCATCATTCAACCCGGACACTGAGGTCCAGCGCCAAGGGCCTTCTGGCAGTTCCCTCCCTGCGAGAAGCGAAGTTACAGGGAACCAGGTAGAGGGCCTTCTCAGTAGTGGCGCCCGCCCATCAGATGTCAAGGAAATAAACAACTATTTGACGTTTCGAAGATATCTGAAGGCTATCTTTAGGGAAGGTTTTAATGACTGATGTTTTGATGTATTTTTAATCTTTTGTTGGAATGTGCCCAGAGTGGTTTTTGTTGGAAGGCGCCTCAGATGGGTGGGGTATAAATAAAAAATTATTATTATAATATTATCCTTGCCGCATGTCCACCTATCACTTCTAAGCAAAGACCCTTCCAAATGACCTGTTTATTGCCCATCCTTCCTGGTTTGTTTGTGCAGAGGTTAGATGACACCATGTCAGATGACACCGTGTGAAGCAGTTGTTACCCGACACTTCCCAGTGCATCTTGCTATTCTTTCCTTATTGCAGAAAGGTAGATGTGTGTGTGTGCGCGCACACACACATGCGTTGTCAACAAGTCAAGTAGAGTCCTTTTGTCCAACGTTGGTCCTCATCATAGTAGACCATTTGAAATTAATGGACATGATCCATTAATTTCAATAGGTCTACTCTGAGTATAAGTTAGTTGGATACAACCTGAAGTGGGGTGTGAGAGGGAGAAACAGAGACAGAGGAAAACCTGTCCTTGCCTTATTGTACTTGCATTTCCTGTTGAAGGGGGAGGGGGGAGAAACCACCTGTCTGGATTAATGCAAATGAATGATCCCAATTTAGCACATCCCATTTGCAAACGTGTCAACAGTATGTATGAGATGCATATTATGCCAGGCAAAAATCAAGCTGGTGGTTATAACTTGTAAAGCCCTAAATGCTGCAGTAACACAGTTGTTTCACCAGTGTGGTTGCTCCTAGTTTTATTGTGCTTGCAGTCCCCCCCCCCCTTTTTGGGGGGGTGTTGGAGAGAGCTGCTTTTCAATTTGTTTGCCTTGCCTTGCTGCTTTGTTTCATGCTCTGACTTGAGCCTTTGGGATAGGTTAGGCCACACATTTAAATATGATGCTGCCTGAATTTGTGGACCTCAGAGGGTTGTCAGCTTTCTTACTGAGATGCAGAAACTCATTAGCTGATTGAAACTTTACCAGTCATTTTATTGATCATTCCTCCTGATTTGTTTGGAGGGACTTTAGATGATGTTGGCTTCATGGTGGTTTGTTTTCAGGTGTGTGTGTGTGTGTGTGTGTGTGTGTGTGTGTGTGTGTGTGTGTGGTTAGACAATGTTGCATCAAAGCAAGTGTTTCCTTGCATTTTCAGGTGCATTTCCCCATCACTTTCCTTCCTGCAAGAAGTCTGGTCTTTTGGGAAAGCAAGTTTGTTGTGCAAGACCTCCCACTCAAATGTAATTGTGCAACCTGGATTTGCCGGTGTGTGAATGAATTGCACCTGAAAGCGATTGTCTGGCAGTGCCTTTAATCTCCATGCCATGAAAAGCTTCTGCCGCTCTGTTTCTGCATGCCAGTCGTGCTGCTAATGGCACAGAGGGAGAGGAAGCTCAAAGCCTGACATCTCCAATCGTACCTCTCTTAACAGACTCTGGCCATTGTTTTTGCTTCCTGTCAATGTCTGGAACTTCTGTGTGATGTGCTCTCTCTTCCTTCAAATCCGTCTTCAAAATCCATCTTTGTCCGCAAAACCCTTTCAGGCATGGTCTATGCAGAAGCATAAGAAGTTGCCTTACTTATAGTGAGTCAGGCCACTGGTCCTTCTAGCTCAGTATTGTCTAAACTGACTGGAAGTAGCTCCCTGGAGTTTATGCATGGTTCTCCCCCAGCCCTACCTGGCGATATTGGGGATGGAACCTGGGAACGTCTGCATGCAAAGCATGCAAAGAGCAATGGCCCTTCCCTCAAAATGAACCTAGAATGAGGGGGGGGGGTGGAGGCCAAATCCTGTGAATCGACAGATCCAGCTGCCACTGAGCTGAAGGCACCACCACCATAGTTGATGTGACTCAGGTGGGTGGTGCCAGCACAGAGCGGAGCTCCAGGCCAGCATTGCATGTATGAACACTCTGGTGTCCTTGTGTTAATAATGTTGGCCCTACCCTAGGACGCATGTTAGGATGTGGGACTTGCATTGCTGACATGGCAGTGTCAGCTGGCACACATATTTTTGCATGGCTCAGGAGCTCTGCTCGGTGGTGCAATCTGCCCTCCTCACTTGTAAACAGTGTAAGATGGGTGCCTATTGAGGGGCCTCACAATAGCAGAAGGCGCTGAGGACAGCTTAGCCAGGGCCTCTCTCAAACTATTAGCTATTAGCTATGTCTGAACCCCTTAGTGTTCAGTCCTTTCAAGATCTAAGCCTAAGTATGTCCAACTGAACTGGAGCATACTCCCCCCCCTGTTTCCCCTGCCCCTGCTTTTCCTCCTCTCCTTCTGATGTGTCTGCCCTGTCAAATTTCAGATTGCAACCTTCGCAGAGAATGTGTTTGTGTCGTTCTGCAAAGCACCCTGTAAACTGATGAGATTGTATAAAGAACTGAAAAATGTGTAGGTCCTATAGTATTCTGAATAGTTAAATCTTGGTAAAAGATGGGGAAGAAACCAGGATGTGAAACCATTGCTTGAAGTGGTTTGAATTAGCCATTGATAAGCATGAATGGCCCAGCTTAGATTAATAACTGAGATATACTGTACACATCCCCTTCTCAACACACCTCAATAAACCCGAAAGCCTCCAGTTAACCATAGCTTCTCAAGTTTTCTGAAACAGGTAACACTGGTTATTGGGTTCAGAGTAAGCCAATCTGAAGTTGGTTTAAGATCCTGACTTGTTCCAAACCCAGTAACCACAGTTTCCCAGGTCAGACGTAACAGGAAACGTAAGGTTGATTGAAGACTTCTGGGCATAGTTGTTGCAAGGAGGGAAGGGGCTGTGTGTTTAGGCGCAAACCTTGTTCATATCTGATTTTCCAAATGTCAGAGGTCAGTGTCTGCTCCAAGAATACCATGATTAAGGCAACTCACTGTCTCTGTTTGCAAGATGATATACAGGACTTACTGTTGTCCCCCTGTGTACTTGTCTGGGCGTAAGGCTTAGTTTGCCAACTGGTTTCATAGAAAGTTCAGTTGTACTGTAACTAGAGTTAAGAAAGTGAACCATGGTTACTGCCAACCACATTTTAATGTTATGTCTGCATTATACTTCAGGGGAATGTTTTGCATTTGATTGTCAGATGAGAGAATATACAAGAGGTTTTTATTCTTTTCTTCTACACAGACATGCTTTTCGTGTTGTTGTTTAGGTGTAAGGAATATATAATGTCAGAAGCAGAGTGGCATGCTCTTAAGAGAGGAAACAGGAATGATGGGGGTGGGGGGAGAACCAGTATACCCTCTCCACTTCATCTGCCATCTCTACAGGATATAGCTTTTGAGCACTTACTGGTAGATTTGAGGCCTAATTCCCAAGGCTTGCATGAAAGGAATCCTGTATGAACACTAACAAGGCTTCTCTCGAAGGCATAAAGGTGACTCAGATCTATAAAAATGACTTGAGTGGAAAGAGAGAGCACATTTCGCAGAGAGCCCCTGCAGGCCTCTTTCTTCTCCATTTATAAGGTTGACATGCAATCATCTTCAGATACGGAGTCCTTCACACACAGCCTCTCCATATTCAGCAGCCTTCCTTTTTATATCTTGCGTGGACTGTAAGGCAAGATGCCCTTTTTACCCCCTATAATTCGTTTTGTTTTCTTTCCACCCTGAAAATTTCCCAGACCCTCTGCAAAGGAGGGGAGTCATTATTCTGAGAGAGAAGCTGAGTGCCGTCTTGTTGAAGACAATGTCTGGAATATTTGTGGGACTGATAGTAATGATACACACCACCCCTTTCTCCACAGCAGTGTGAGATTCCAGCGGTTCTAGGAGCTTCCCCAGGGTTTGTGTTTCCTGTTGGAAATGAGGCACAGCAGCGACTGTGGTGTCTTCATGATATATGGTTTATTTACACATATATACAGCCTGAACCTAGAGGGAGGGGGTGCTGAATATTCACATCCCAAGAGGGTCCTGTTCCTTACATTGCTGCAGCCTCAGATTTTAATATTATCTGACCCTCTCTGCAGCATAAAACAGACTGTCCGTCTCATGCTCTGGCCCCCTCTAGCTTGCAGAAGTGACACGCCTCCCGTTCACTTACCTCATTGCCCCCTGCTTTTCTGCCCCTCCCTCCTGAAACTCTAGCCTTTTGTCTCTGCTAACTATCTCTCACCTCAGGGAGGGGCTTTCTCCATTTTCTGTCCAGCCTGGAATCTCTATTAATGGCATTGTTAATAGGTTAATGACTGGCCATCATCAGCCTTGGTTACCTCTGCTGAGCTGGCCTGGCTCATTAGCATAAACTAAATTGATTAATTCTAATTTTTACAAATTCCAGGATTTATGGTTGATTTGAACCCACAGACTCTGGCCCTAAAACTTATAACAGTATTTTAAGAGCCTTGTTGTAGATGTGGTGAAATTCATTTGAACACACACTAATAGAGCATGGTATTTGGAATACATCTGAGGCTCCACGAAATGTGGATTTCTGTTTTTAAAGCAGCAACCATTAGACAACTGGGCCAAAGCAAACAAGATGAATTTTAACAAGGAGAAATGTAAGGTACTACACTTGGGCAAAAAAATTGAAAGGCACAAATACAGGATGGGTGACACCTGGCTTGAGAGCAGTACATGTGAAAAGGACCTAGGAGTCTTGGTAGACCACAGACTTGACATGAGTCAGCGGTGTGATGCAGCAGCTAAAAAAGCCAATGCAATTCTGGGCTGCATCAATAGGAGTATAGCATCTAGATCTCGGGAAGTAATAGTACCACTGTATTCTGCTCTGGTCAGACCTCACCTGGAGTACTGTGTCCAGTTCTGGGCACCACAGTTCAAGAAGGATACTGACAAGCTGGAACGTGTCCAGAGGAGGGCAACCAAAATGGTCAAAGGCCTGGAAACAATGCCTTATGAGGAACGGCTTAGGGAGCTGGGTATGTTTAGCCTGCAGAAGAGAAGGTTAAGGGGTGATATGATAGCCATGTTCAAATATATAAAAGGATGTCATATAGAGGAGGGAGAAAGATTGTTTTCTGCTGCTCCAGAGAAGCGGACACAGAGCAATGGATTCAAACTTCAAGAAAGAAGATTCCACCTAAACATTAGGAAGAACTTCCTGACAGTAAGAGCTGTTCGGCAGTGGAATTTGCTACCAAGGAGTGTGGTGGAGTCTCCTTCTTTGGAGGTTTTTAAGCAGAGGCTTGACAGCCATATGCCAAGAATGCTTTGATGGTGTTTCCTGCTTGGCAGGGGGTTGGACTGGATGGCCCTTGTGGTCTCTTCCAACTCTATGATTCTATGATTCTATGAACCAAAAATTATAATATTTCCCTATATACATAAAAATGTAAAGCTGTTGTCATGCTGCAGTTCATGTGGCCACCATTAGGTGGCTACGGGCGGCAGGCAGCCTAGGCGAGCAGTTTAATGGATTGGGAAGCGGCGCTTAACTATGGTTCTTCTGTTTAGACTGCTCTGAAGACCCTAAAGAGGCTGGGAAAGTGACTTCCATTTGGTGAAAGTGACAGTGCTTTGAGCATCTGAGATGACTGCTGCTAAGAGGCAACATGGGAGAGGCAAGAGAGCCCCAGTGGGAATGAAGAGAAAATGCACTAAGATTGCATTGGCAAGAACTGATCAGGGAAATAAGAACCAAGACCTGTCCTCTGTGGCCAATTTGGGGCAGGATATGTACCTTGCCCAGACCATTATCTCATAGGTGGGCATACTGATGGGTTACTGTTTCCCTGCTCTCCTTGCAGATTCTGACTTAACCTGGGAGATGGCAGTGATCCCTGTGGCACATGCTGAACAAAGTGCCTCTGAGCATTTGCAGAGTATCCTCCCCCCCCAAAAAAAAGACAGACTTGGGTAACAGACTGCCTGTCTTGCAACCCAGTCCTAATTGTGTTTGCTTAAAGAGGGGAATGGGGTTGTGGTGAGCTATAAAAGGAAGCTGTGGGGGGTGAACTGGAAAGGGATAGGAGAGGGAGTGGGTGAGGTGTAAAGAGAGGAGGAGCTGGACAGGTGGGGGGAAGGGGGTTGGCAAAGCAGCTGTCAGGTAGGTAAGGTTGGTGAGCAAAGTGCAAAGTGTGTGTGTGTGTGTGTGTGTGTGTGTGTGTGTGTGTGACAGGCAGAGGGCCTTCTTTTTTAAAAAAAATTAATTTTTATTAATTTTATATAACAACACAAAAAGACAAAACATTAAAAAATAACTTTTCTGCCCACCTTCCCCCCCCACAAGTCCGTTTCTGCCACAAGTGGATCCTGCGGGTGTTGAGAGGCAAAGGTAATCCATTTTAAGGCTGGGTTTGTCCCCATCCCCCTCTCCCCACCTCCCGAACCCCCCCCCCCCAGGCAGAGGGCCTTCTCGGTAGTGGCGCCCGCCCTGTGGAATGCCCTCCCACCAGATGTCAAGGAAATAAACAACTATGTGACTTTTATAAGACATCTGAAGGCGGCCCTGGTTAGGCAAGTTTTTAATGTTTGATCTTTTATCGTGTTTTTCATATTGTTGGGAGCCGCCCAGAGTGGCTGGGGAAACCCAGCCAGATGTGTGGGGTATAAATAATAAATATATTATTATTAAAACAACAATAACAGACCGCATGTTTCTATCCCTTAGTATTGAAAGCAGAATCTGTTTGAGAGCACGCAGGTAGATTCTTGGCAATATACCAGACCCTGCCTCTGTGGATCTTCTATAGTGGACAGTCAGCTGGACCTGGATTTTGTTTCAAGTCCTGTCTCTGCCACTGACCCATTGTCCTGTCTTGGGCATGCCAGAATTATGGCTAAAAGCCAAAGTGCTGGGTAAGGACCAGGCCAGCCCAGAGGCCCCATGGAGCGGCTGCCGAATCAGCTTTGCTCTCATTCTTGCTCTGCAAGCTCTGTTAATTTTTAATGACTGCTTCCTCCTCAACAGACGGTGGCCAGGGTTTGCGCTAGGCCACATTCACGAGAGACAGCACTCTGGATGAGTCACCGGCACTTGTGCGGCATTTTAACAAACCGTTTGGATCTGGTCCAGCAGGAAGCTCTCCAGAGCAAGCCTTGTTGAAACCAAGCAGGGCTCCTGCACAGCTCCTCTTCATTTCAGCGGGGCTTGTGCAGTAGAACTTCCCGCTGGACTGGCCCTCCTTCCCTGCTCATTTTGCTGCTGCCTCTAGAAGACAAAAGCCACCCACGTTTTCTCTTGCTGGGTTTGTTTTCATTTATTTTCAGTGAATTGTTTTAGAGGTTCCTGGTATTGGTGCAGGGAAACTGTTGGTGTGGGTGGGTGAAAAATAACAGCAACCGGTGAAGAATAATATAATGACAGCACCTACAGACTGACATGGTTTTTTATTTTGATCGGCTGGGAATATTGTCTGAAAGTCGAAGAGCTCTTTCAAAACAAATAATTGAGTGTGCAAATTTTGTACAGATAGATGAGAAACCAGCACCTGTGAAGGTGTCGTGAAAGGAGGATTATTCTGTTAAAATCCTGCATCATCCCTGGCTTTACATAGGATGGTATTATCCCTCTCCTCCCTTTATTTTCTTTATTGAGATGTGATTATTGAGATTCTTTAAAACTGCACAGTTGTGCAATTGGTACGAGCCAGCAAATGAAGCTTGTTTATGCAGATATGTAGCAGACTTGCCTCATTTACTTTAGAAGCAGAAGTAGGGTTTTGTAGCTGTCAATATCTAGATTTATTTATTTTCCCCATCCTTCCATCCTTATCCAGAGAACCATGGAAGGAGTAGGAGACCATACAGTAAGAGTGAGGAACCTCCAGCCTTCTAGATGTTGTTGGACTTCAATTCCCATCACCCCCAGCCAACATGGCCAGTGGTCAGATATTATGGAAATTGTAGTTTGGGGTGGCCAAATCTTATCAATTTCAGGTTCTCTATTCTTTTTACCACCCATCTATTTTCAGAATCCAAAATCCTTCTTTAAAAAAAAGTAGGAAATGCTGATAATGCTTAATATTTTTAAGCAAATCTACTATGTTTCCTCTGGAATTCCACATGGCATGGCATGATCGTTGCCATGTAGATGTCTAGACCTCCTGGCTACATATCTGTTACATGCACAGGGAATTTATTATCTGAACTGAACAGGCAGGGGAGCTTGAGGCAAGAAACTCAGGGACTCATCTTAGAGCCAAAGAGAGAGAGAGAAGAAATAGAAATGCCTTTCAAATTCTCAAATCCAGTTCATGAATTGGTTTCCCTTTGATTAGCACTTGAAACCTGAGCTCTCTACCTTTGAAGGCACCAGCCAGCTTCAAGTGACTGTGATTAATTAATTCCTGGTTAGCAGTTCATCAGATTTCACAAAAGTTGCAGTGTGCAATTCTGAATTTGTATCACACCACCTGCCGTGGCAGTCAGGGTCTTTCGATTCCTGTTTCACAAATCAGCTTTTCCATGGATTTGTGGTTTTCGATTTGTACACCTCAACTGTCCCAAGGAAAACGTCTTTGATTCGGAAGTAAAGGCTCCTCTTTTTACATACATCTTACATCATTTCTTAAGGCAGAGGTAGGAAAGAGCATTTGTTAGCACTCTGGACTCCTTCGCAGGTTGCTTCAGTGGCTCAGAAGCCCCTTACCCTGTATCTCCTTCTGTACTTCCATCATGATAGTGAAAAGCTCAGGATGACATGAATTCAGTTCAACTCACATTCCCTTCCAGCCTTGCGCTCCCAGCCAGGCAATGGCTGAGTAGGAAGAGAACCCATATTGGCTCTACTGCTTGGTCTGAGGCTCCCAAATATTAACTGAGAAGAAGCAGGCTTTTGCAGTGATGTTGTTGGGTGGAGGAATTTATAAAATATGGATGTTGTGGTATGTAAGAGTCATTTTTAATGTAGCTGATATTCCAGAAAAACTGTCTGGCAAATGCATGTTATCTCGGCTGGCCTGAATTGACGTGAAGCAGTCACTGTGTGTAGCAGACATGGGCTTGCTTTGCATGTAACATGAAGCCAAACTATGGCTTAGCCTTAGCGCAAAGGAGCTAATGGGCAGGTTCCCAGAGTAGAGATCGTAACCATTCTCCTCCAGACAAACCATGAGCACCAAACCAAGAACAAAACATAAACCCAGAATCAGGCCATGAAATCCAAGGCCATGAAATCCAAACTATGGCTTAGCCCTGGGCAGCAGGACCAGGGGAGGAGCACAACAGCTGTGATCTTCACTCCGGGAACATGGCTTTTGCTTGTTTGCCTTTATCTGTGGTTTGGCAGAGCGTTAAGTGCAAAACTGAGCCACAGAGCCTCCTGTCCCTCTCTCTGGGTAGTTTAAGACAAATGGGAGGAAGGGGTGCCTTTTTGACTTCTTATTTTGGGTGCAGAAATGCTTTCAGCATGGGTGGGGGACCTGTGGTCCTCAAGATATTGTTGGACGCCATCTGTAACCAGCATGACCAATATTAAGGTATGGCAGGAGGTCCCCACATCTGGCCTCCAGCAATGCTACTGTAGCAATGTGTACCCAGTCTGCCAAACACCATCTTCACCATGGCGTATGGGGCTGTTTGCAGAGGGTAGCTTTACAGAGACCATGGTGCACTAGGCCTGTTCATTTTTGTTCGTACAACACAACCTCTGGGTAAACCAAAATTTGCAGAGCTTTTCAGCTCTTGGAGCTGTACCCTTGGAAAACCTCCAGAAGCACGACTGCTGCTGCTGCAATACGGTAGATATGAGTACATTTTTAGTATGAGTGACGCAGTAATATATTGCCTAGTCCCCCTGAAGAGTTAGATGCTCCACACTCCTCATGACTAAAGGGGTTTCTTCTTTTGTTTACCTCCTTGGCTAATCTCTACCTTGTTCTCCATCTTGAGTGTCCTGACCAAGGATTCTATCCAATGCTAGTTCTACTGAGTTTAATTCACAGTGGTACCTCTACTTACGAATTTAATGCGTTCCGAACGCACATTTGTAAGTCGAAAAAAATTGCAAGTCGAATCCCATAGGAATGCATTGGGAGAAAAAATTCGTAAGTAGAAGCAACCCTATCTAAAAAATTCATAAGTAGAAAAAATCCTATCTAAACCGCATCCAAGATGGCGGACGGAGCTCCATTCGTAAGTAGAAACATTCGTAAGTAGAGTTATTCGTAAGCAGAGTTATTAGAAACATTCGTAAGTAGAGGTACCACTTTAGGTTCATTAATTTTCACGGGTCTGCTCTTGAGTAGAACTTAGTTGAATGCAACTCCATGCAGCATAGCTGCCAGGTTTTTCCTTTTCTCGCGAGGAAGCCTATTCAGCATAAGGGAAAATCCCTGTAAAAAAGGGATAACTTGGCAGCTATGCCATGCAGTGACACCTTGCTGCAACAGGTGGGAAGGTCCTTGTAGGGCAGAGGTGACCACTGAGGAAAAAGGCCATGAAATCCAAGCGGAGCAGCTGCCACTTCTCTTCCTCTGCCTCAAAAACATGTCCCAAGATTACCCTGATTTAGCCATCTGGGACACAATCCAAGTTAGAGTAGGAGGCGCTTGATCATGGGTGAGGAGAGGGATGTAGTCTTTCCTGCCTTCAGAAACAACAGGTACAGCTATTTTTAAGAATCAGAACATTAAAGTGTAACGCAAATCTTTGTGACAAGATTGTTTCAGCTGGCCAAGCTGTCAGTTCCTTTAAAGTAAATTTCCAAATGGCAAACCTCTACAAAAGGTTCCCCTTTTCCCCTTTTCCAAAACATATATATATATTTAAAGGTGCACACTTAGAGCATACCTGACCATGAAACGTGGGCATGTGACAAAGAGATGAGTGTCTCAGGGAACTATGGTTGGCTGAGGTTCCCTACCTAGTTAGGCACAGTGGTAAACTGGTTTTGTTGTTATCTTTTGATATCTGTTGTTATCACAAAATAAAAAAATTCCTTCAGTAGCACCTTAAAGACCAACTAAGTTTATATTTTGGTATGAGCTTTCGTGTGCATGCACACTTCTTCAGATACACACTTAGAGACAAAGGTCTACCCATCCATTCATAGATATTTATCCCCTCTTCCATTGAGTTAATATCAGGGTTGCTTCCAATATACTGTACTTATTTTTTAAAACGTGCATAGAACATATCGGTGCAATTAAAAGCCACCCTTCTTTTAAATCCAATACAGTTGATAATTAATTTTCTAATTTGTCATGTGGAAGACATGTCTAAATAAAGTATTTTGACTGCTTTTCTCCAGAAGGCAAACGGTGTTGAGACTTGGAAGTAGGTTCCACAACAGCACAGCCACAGCCGAAAAGATCCCGCAGATGTTGTTTGGCAGGACTACAAATAGGAAGGTGCCAAGGATTGTACAAGGAGAAGGCTATTCCCTCAAACAGCAAGTTGTAGGAAGAGCCCTGCAGGATCGGACCACAGGTCTGAAGGGTGGGGAATCATAGAATTGTGGGGTTGGAAGGGACCCCAAGGGTCATCTAGTCCAACCCCCAGCAATGCGAGAATCACGACTAAAGCATCCCTGGCAGATGGCCATCCAACCTCTGCTTAAAAACCTCTATCTTCCAAGGGAGTCTGTTCCACTGTCAAACAACCCTTACTGTCGAAATGTTCTTCCTAATATTTAGTCAGAATCTCCTTACTTGAATCCATTGGTTTGGTTCCTAGTCCCTGGAGCCTGGAGAAAGCAAGCTCGCTCCATCTTCCATGTGACAGCCCTTTAGATATTTGAAGACAGCTATTATATCACCTTTCAGTCTCCTCTGAAAGTGGTGGACTTTCCTTCCTTGGAGGTTGGATGGCCATCTGTCATGGATGCTTTAGCTGAGATTCCTGCTGCATTGCAGCAGCTTGAACTGGGTGGCCCTTGAGGTCTCTTCCAACTCTATGATTCTATTATTATTCTTTCTCTTAGCTGCTGATTGGCCTGTTCTTTACATAAAGAAACTAAGCTAACTGAAGTGTGATAACATACTGCTTCGGGGGGGGGGGGATGCTGCTCACCTACTGATTATTAGACGTGGGTGCGAAACAAGATTGATATTTCGGGTGGGGAGTGTTGGGAGTGGTTCTGGCAAAGAAGGACAATAGCCCGAGCAAAGACATGCCCTTGAAACATCCTCCTATCTCTCAGGTTGAAGTCTCAGCCCAAAGTTCCAAGTTTTCGTTCAGTCTTTCCCAACCTGGTATTATCCTAGACAGGTTGCCGGACTCCAGTTCCCATTAACCCCAACCAGCATGGCCAAGGATGATGGAAGTTGAAGTCCAGCAACATCTGTAGCTTGGGGGATGCTGGTTTAGTGGACTTGAGTGAGCCAATTGGCTGAATAAAACTTCTAGTCCTAATTACTTGTCCCTTGCCAATTATTCAGCCAGGGCCTCAAGGACTGCCTCTCCCCATATGAACTGACCCGGACCCCGTGGTCATCATCTGAGGCTCTTCTTTGTGTGCCTTCTCCACAAGAGGTCCAGAGGTGGCAACATGAGAACAGGCCTTTTCTGCAGTGGCCCCCATGCTCTTCCCAGGGAGACTTGCCTGGTGCCTTCATTACATACTTTTAGGTGCTAGGGCTAGGTGAAAATGTTTCTCTTCAACCAGGCGTTCAGCTGATTAACATCCTATGGCTTTTTAAATGTGTTTGTGGGAGGAGGGGTTATTGGTTTGCTTTTGCTTTTCATAGAATCCTAGGCTTGTAGAGTTGGAAGGATCCCTGAAGATCATCTCATCCAACCCCCTGCAATAAAGGAATATGCAGCTATCCCATATACAGGGATCTAACCTTAATTTTGGATTTTTCTTCTGTTGTGAACCACCCTGGGATCTTCGGATAAAGACCAGTAAACAATTTTAATTAAGAATATTACTGATTGCCCTAAAATGGGCCAGCACAACTTTTGACCCATCAAAGTTGACTGCAGCCCAACAGTCTTCGTATGGTTACCCCATCAAGGACTCTATGAAGACTTGCTGTTTTTGCTAGGTGCTGGGGAAAGCAAAAATAGCCAAGATTCTCAAGCCCTTAGTGCTGGCATAGGCAAACTCGGCCCTCCAGATGTTTTGGGACTACAACTCCCATCATCCCTCACCACTGATCCTGTTAGCTAGGGATGATGGGAGTTGTAGTCCCAAAACATCTGGAGGGCCAAGTTTGCCTGTGCCTGCCTTAAAGGTAAAGGGACCCCTGACCATTAGGTCCAGTCGTGACCGACTCTGGGGTTGCGGCACTCATCTCGCGTTATTGGCCAAGGGAGCCGGCGTACAGCTTCCAGGTCATGTGGCCAGCATGACAAAGCCGCTTCTGGCGAACCAGAGCAGCACATGGAAACGCTGTTTACCTTCCCGCTGTAGCGGTACCTATTTATCTACTTGCACTTTGACGTGCTTTCGGACTGCTAGGTTGGCAGGAGCTGGGACCGAGCAACGGGCGCTCACCCCATCGCTGGGATTCGAACCACCGACCTTCTGATCGGCAAGCCCTAGGCTCTGTGGTTTAACCCACAGCGCCACCCGCATCCCGTGCCTGCCTTAGTGGACCATAATAAACAGTGGGCATGTGGACCACATTTGCCTTGGTGCATCACAGTCATGGCTTTAAAACAGGAATAGCCAATATGGGGCCATTCGGTTTTTGTTGGGCTCCAACTCCCATAGTCCTCAACCATTGCCATGCTGGCTGGGGCTGATGGGAGTTGTAGTACAATAAACATTAGAAGGGCACCACATTGGCTACTCCTCCCCTAAAATGTTAGCCATCGTAAACATATAGAGAGGAAGCTGAATGAACAACAACCTTTAAATGACATTGGAGAATGAGTCAGAAAGGCAGTCGAAACCTTTTCCCAATGTTTGAGGCTTGTGTAAGATTTTTAAATATATTTAATGCTTCATTATTTGGAGGAGAAGGCTGCTGGGAAATTTGGCTTCTTGTTTCAGAGGTGGTCTCTGGGGTGTGTGTGTGTGCAAAAAAGGCCCCCTGAATAGAAACGCTTTGCAAATGTCACAGCTTTGCTCAATGCCGCTGCCGCTGCCGTTATTATAATATGCGGCGCAATCAGAAAGCGAGTGCGGAGTTAATTTTAATGGTGCGTCTATGTAACTGATGGGGAGGGTGAAAGCAAGGAGAAGGCATATGTATAATAGCATAGACATCCATCAGGCAGATCAACAACAATGAGAAAAGGAAAGGAAAGGCTCAGCTAATTTAAGATCCAGATGGGAGGGAGATAATTCGAAATGGGAATGTTTGGCAGTTAAAGAAACAAAACACCTCCTGTCTCTGCCTGTGGGGAGAGATAGGATGGTACCAGAATCCTGTGTCCTGACAGGTTGTATGGGGAGGCCTTGGAATGCATGAAGAAGGGTTGGTGAATGGCAAACGCGTATTGTCTTGTTTAGCACTCATGGCGCAGTGAGTTTTTTGGTACTCCAGTTGAATGGAAATGGGAAGCTGACATTGACGAAGGAATCCAATTGGTTTTTGCTCACCCTTTGGAGGTCTGATTGTTCATCTATCATTGCTCTCCCAGTGCTCAGTGAAAGGCCCAAGTGGTAGCTGAAGATCACCACCACGTATAAAAGGATATCTTTTACTGATCAAATTTAGATCGAACGTGTAGGCAGCAGCCTTTTGTGTTTCATCAAATTCTTCATCAGGCGGAAGAATCAGGAGTTCTGCATGGAGTGGAAACCTCCCTGACTACCACTCCCATCATCCCTGGCCATTGGACGTGCTGGCTGGGGTTGGTGGGAGTTGAGAGTCCAACGTCATCTGTAGGGCCACAGCTTTCCCTATCCCTGGCATAGAGCAAGCCGGTGTTCCTAAGTTTCCCTCTGCCACCATCCCAGCTAGAACAAGCGTGAATTTCTGTATATCTGTTCTCTAAGTTGCTGCCTTCCACCCAGCAGTGCTGCTCAGTACAATAAGTCAGAATCTACCAATGATAAACACAAAGGAAAGCTCCCAGCTGCTTCCTCCCAGCATTCCTCTGCATCAAACCAGTCTGTGACACCCATCCTGTGGTTCCCAACCACTGGTGCTCCGAGGCGTATTGCCTCCAAGGTAGAACATTGCTATCAGGACTAGTAGCCACTGGCTACTAGTCTCCAGCAATTTGTCTAACCGTCTTTTGGAGTCGATGAAGACAAAGGGAATCCAACCTCAGGCAAAGCAAACAAGGCAATTTGCCTGTAAACACCCAAAGAAGATAAAAAAGCGACCAACACTATGAACTTTTCTTAGTTTCCTCAAAAAGCAGAGCAGTCCTCTGACAGTGCAAAAGGACTAGCCATCCTTCAAATGTCCTTGGTGCAATCCAACCTGCTCCTCAATGAGTTTGAAGCGGCAGCTGAAAAGGGGAGAAAAATACAGTAATTTTTTCCCTAATGGTTGGCCTCCCATTCCCCTCCGCTGTCCTAGTTGCCTTCCGAGCAGCTAAATTGCTTTGAAAATGTTCTCGGGTCAGCTGAGACCTGGGTGGCATGTGCCAGTCTGGGATGTACTGTTAAACACACACACACAAAAAACCACATATATGCAATTATAAACACTGGGAAATGGGAGATTGCAAAGCCTTGCCTGACCTTAACCTTTAAAAAGAAGATGTGACAGCACGAAGACCCAAATTGCTCCCTGTCCCAACACCCCTGGAGGTTGTGAGTGGCAGAAGGGGGTAAAGAGTGTTGAATGGGGGAATTATTGTTTATTTCGGCACTGCAGTAAAAAAAACCAAAACCCCCCAAAAAAATTTAATAAAAAGAACCTTCTGTAAAGACCACATGAAAATGCATAAAAAGGTTGGAGGGATTTGCAGCTTCTGGGGTGTGTGTGGGATACTCGAAAAGGCCAATGAGCTTTTGCCAACTGCATCTTTTACAGCTGCCAATAATAAATATGATTTAAGAAGAATAAAAACATAAATGGGAGAACCGACTCTAATCAAACTTTAAGCAATACCTCCCAATTTCCTCTTAAGTGGGAGCCCAGGGATCTCTCAGCCAGCCCTTCTTGCTCCCTAAGATTCCCCCCCCTCAGCAAAAAGAACATGCACAAATACTATTTTCATATTATATCATATCATATTACCGGTATATCCCAATTATCCACAGCAGTTGTGATCACTATACATTCACAGAGGTGTGTTGTTGTTTTTAATGTGCAATGCAGTTTTTAATCTATCACCTCATTCACCAAGGACAATCCCTGTAGAAACTAACCTCTGTATGATCTTTTCTTCTGTGTCAGCTCCCCATGCATGCAAAAGTGGTGCTGCACAGTACTGAAGAACCTCTTCAGTACTGAAGAACTGTGTGTGCATATGGTGCCTCTTGCTGAATTGGAGGCCCCTTGCCAGTGCTCAAGCTCACCCCAAACTGCAGGAAGTTGTGTGTGCTGGTATTAACCTTTAAAACCTTAAATGGTTTGAGACCTGTATAAAATGCACAAATTTTGGACTGCAGTTCCCATAATCACAATCATTGGCCATGCTGACTGGGGCTGATAGGAGGTGCAATGCAAATCTTCTGGTGGGCACCAGGTTGGGGAAGGCTGAGTTAGTGAGTACCAAAGTCAGAGACTTGTCTGTGGTGGCCCTGTTTCTTTGGAATGTCTTCTGCAAGGAAATACTTTTGACTCCTGTTTTGTTGGTCTTTAGGAGATCTGCAAATACTTCCCCCCCACTCTCTGCATTTGGATAATTTTATGGTGCAGTCTGTGAGCAGATGTTTTCCTCTCCGGCCACTGTCTTTAAGGTCAGAATCATAGAATCATAGAGCTGGAAGGGACCACATGGATTATCTGGTCCAACCCCTTGCAATGAAGGAATCTTTTGCCCAACATGGGCCTCGAACTCTGGCCCTGAGCTTAAGAGTGCTTGCTTAATTTTAATATTCAATTAGTACTCAATTTAATAATTTGTTGCAGAATCCCCATCCCCAACAACTGGAGAAATAGCTCATGGAAAGAGTCTCAGTCTCCTGGCACTGAGATGTTTTAAATTGCCAGACCATTGACCCCCACGTAGCTTGGCAATGCCTACAGTGTGTAGAAAGTACTGAACTACATGCACCAAAATGCTGAGCTAGATAGATCAATGCTCAGACTCTACACTGAATGGCAGTGGCTCTCCAGGGTTTCAGAAGGGGATTTTTGCCAGCCTCATCTGGAGATTCCAGGGGTTGAATCTTCTGCAGGCAAAACAGATGTTCTCTGTCACTGGGGTCTGGCCCTTCTCCAAACAGCATAGGCATTTTGACCACATGCAGACCAAAGATGCAGCTGCTTTGTTAGTAGAACAGTTTGAAGTTGGCTTGTGGTGCCACATTTCAGTATTGTGTCTGGAGATCTTGTTTGTGAGGTTGATCTCCTAAAGCCTGGACCCTGTGGATGTTGGTTAGTTATTAGTGAATCTTGCCTTAGGATGGTTCAGGTTGTGTGTGTGTGTGTTATCCCTGGATTCTAAAAATGTTCATAGGGTAAACGACTGAATGCAGTGGCTCATTACACTTCTCATGGTAAACTGTGGTTTGCACTAGCTGCAGATTAGAACGCAAACTATGGTTTCAACTTTTAAACCTGCAGCAAGCAAACCATGGCTTAATGCTGCTTACCTGATTTCATTTTCCTCCTCTCAGCTTCATGCTTACTCCTGAAGGTTTACAATTAAGAATGGGGAACCTTGAAGCATGGACCAGCTTAGCCCAGGAATATGCTTCCAGTACCAGAAGCCAATCTTATTGGACAAAAGTCCTCTCCTAGTTTTCCTTCCAAGCTTTATTCATTTCAGCAGCCTAATTTAAGAAGTCTCTTTAATAAATTCTGTTGTTAAACAACTGATCATCAGTAAACTGGGGTGATTTATTGTAAATCACCCAGGATGTTACCACTAGATCTTGCCTCCCACTGGCCTACCTAACCTTTTAGTATTCATCCTCAGTGGTAAGGAAGCCCTCATGCACATTGCTCATTTATTCTGATCCATCCCTTGCTACTCTGTCTTCCATTGCTCACTCCCCAAATTTAGCTTCTTGGGGCAAGGCTGTGTCCTTTCGTTTGTTTTGTTTGTTATCTTGCTCATTAAAACACCTTGAAAACTGAGAGTTGTTGGCATCTGTCTGTCTCGAGAGACAATGGTGTGCACCTCCGGGGGTGTGGTCAAACTGCTGTGTTAGCAACACTTAAGTGACCTCCCTGGTGCGCAAGCCTGGTCAGTGTGTATGGAGGTTTTAAGTTGCCCAGATGACAACTCCCCACCCCCTCGGCCTTACCGATGTGGTCCAAAAGAAAGCAGAGCAATAAGGTTGGTACCAGCTGGGCTCCAGTAGTTGCTAGAAGGAGGCATAAAGGGCACCGCCCAAGCACCTTAGGGACCCCACTTCAGATTTGTGTAGGGTTTACTCCTTAGCCTTTTCTTCTCCTGAAGATATCTCACAAGGCAGCAGAGGTTCAGGATCAGAGTTTTCCTTCTCCTAGATGGGCTCCCTTCCCAGGTTGATGAGCGCCATCTGCCCTGTTAGTGCTATATTAAATAATAAGTAACAACAAAACCTTCCAAATCACTGGATAATAATAAACCTTACAATCCATTCTTGGATTCCCCTCCCCCACTTTATTTTTTAGTAGTTATGTGGCCACAAGTGAGCGTCGCCAGCAGAAAAGCCTTGTCTTATTTTTGCCTCCCTAAAGCAGTGTTTTTCAACCACTGTTCCGCGGCACACTAGTGTGCCGCGAGATGTTGCCTGGTGTGCCGTGGGAGAATTACTTTATATATAGTCAATATAGGCACAGAGTTAATTTTTTAAACATTTTCTAATGGTGGTGTGCCTCCTGATTTTTTTCATGAAACAAGTGTGCCTTTGCCCAAAAAAGGTTGAAAAACACTGCCCTAAAGCAAGCCTGGGAAAGCTTTTTGTCCTCTGCAGGTTGCCAAGAGCCAGTGTGGTGTAATGATTAGAGCATCCGGCTAGGCCCTGGGAGACCAGGGTTCGAATTCCGGCTCAGCCACAAAGCTCACTGGGTGACATTGCGTCAGCCACCCACTTTCAGTCTAAGGATTGTTTTGGGGATTAAATGAGGAGGGGAAGAGCCATGTAAGCCACCTAGAGTTCCATGGAGAAAAAGGTGGGATGTAAATGCAGAAAACTTCCATCACCCCTGGCCATTGGCTGTGCTTGCTGGGGATGATGGGAGTTGTGGCTCAGCATCATATAGAGGGCCAGTATCCCCCCACTCACCTGTCCTAAAGCCTGCTTTATCCAAAGGCAGGAGTGAAATCCCTCGCCATCCCTTGCCTTAGGGCTGGACGCTCTCCTTGTGCAGACAGGTGTTTGAGCTTTGAAGTCTTGCGCGCAAAGGGACCACAGCGACGGAGCATATGTCAGGGATCCATGTGGTCCTTGAGATGCTGCTGGACTTCAACCCCCATCATCCCAGATCACTGACCACAGTGGCAGGGGTGGATGGGATCCGGAGTCCGACAGCACCTGCAAAGCCAGAGGTTCCTCACCCCTGCATTCAGTCTAGTTTAAAAAGATCCCGAGCTGCTGCCAATCAAAGAGTAGATGGCTTGGCAAATGGGCTCTAGCTTGCTATAAACTTGCTTCAGATGCTCATATGACCCCTGTATAGTCCAGATCAGGACGTGGGGAGGGGTGTGGGGTGGGGAGGGGGGGGGAGCCAGAGCTTAGAATCTGGTGGTGCCAACCCCCACAGCCTGAGACCAGACCGAGCCGTTGTCGTCCTCCTCCTCTTTCCCCCTATCGCTCCAGCCGGGCATCACCCACAGCCTCCAAAAGACAGGTGGAGTCCTGGTTGCCACGGCGACAGTGTCCTTTTAAGGGAAGCTAGAGGAAGCTCCCGTTGCATTGCTAAGGTCAGGCTTGGGGGGCTAGGATGGCAGGCGTGTGATGGAGCCTGGGAGGGGGGAGAGAGAGCTGCACCTGCATTACTCTCCCCTCCGAGGACGGGTGATTCCCCCCTCCCCCCCCACGAAAAAGAAACCTGGCATCTCCCCCTCTCCATCACCACCTCTGCATAACCCAGGAAAACGAGAGAGAGAACCGTCTCCACCAGCAGCGGTAAAGGGAGTGCGGGGAAAGACGGCAAAAAGCGAGCCGCTGACGGATGAATTTATAGACACTGCAGCCTCCTACTGTATGCAGCGGGCTGCTGCTAGGTATGGCAGGAGCAGGAGGCTGTTTAAGGTCGCCCAGCGGGATCTAACCTGTGGCAGGTAAGGAGACGGGCGGAAGCAAAGTCGAAGCAGGGAGGAGGAGGACGACGGGTGAAGGAACAAGGAAGGCGATGATGGGAAGAAATGGCAGTGGTGGTGCTTGGGGAGGGATGGAACGGTGGAAGGAATCGGCAGCTCAGCTCTTGCATCTTTCCACCGGTGCTCAAATTATGGAGGGAAGAGAAAGTGCACAGAGCTGCTGCTGCCCCCTTCCCCAACCCCTCTGACTTCCGTGGATGCTTTTGAGGGGTGTGTGTGTGTCGGAACCTTTTAAACATAAAACCGAGGAAAAAGAGATTTGTTCTTTCCACGCCTTCTCCTCCCCAATTTTCCCTGTAATTCGATCACTGCACCAAACTGTGCAACAGAAGAACTGGTCAGTGACACCCCGCCATCCCAAATCTGAAAGGGAGGGAGGGAGGGAAAAGCAGAGTCTAAATTAGAAGGACGTCACTGTGTGTCCTGTGGGGCTGCAGATGGCTTGGGGGGGGCAATGAGGGGCAATAAGGAACACTAATGTAAGGGACAGATGGTTACCCTATAGGGTGTGTGTGTGTGTGTGCGCACACACACACACACACACACACACACACACACCTTGTTCTCCCAGTGGCTGCTTGGATGTGACCATTACATATTGAGCATTGTTGGGCTTATTTTGTTTGTATGGGGGGTTTTTCGGGGGGGGGGAGGCTTGTGTGTTTCTATGTTGTTCCTAAGCCACATCAGTTGCAAGACTCCGAGGGTCAGCTTGAATTTTGGTGGGGAGTTAGTGTGAGTGAGGTGGGTGTGTTTCGTATGCGTGGCCCTCCCTCCCCCCAACCTGGGGAAAACGGACAGAGGCTTGCAGCACTTTGAAGCCTGTCTTAAGAATTATTACGGCATAAGCTTTGGAGAAAAGGGCAGCGTTGTTTGGGACTGATTGCTTGGTTACATTTGTACCCAGTGCTTTTTTCCTGGGGGGGACTCAGGGGTAGGCATACGCCTAAATATTTTGTGAATCTAGGTTTGGCATCGTTGAGGGGCAGTATTTCAATATGAGTAGGTAAAATGAGAGTACCCCTAAACATTTTTAAAGGGAAAAAAATCACTGTTTGTACCCCTTCCCCATCCTCAGAGGTGATGCACATGGGTGTTACATCATTTCACCCTCACAACAACCCTGTGAGGTAGGTCAGGACAGGCTGGGACTCAGTAACTGGCCCAAGGTCACCCAGTGGTTTTCAAAGCTGAGGGAGGATTGGAACCCACTTCTCCTTAGTTTCAGGCTGGCATTCTGACCACTATACTAGGGGTAATGACAAAAGGACATCATGTTAATTAAGATGGGAGTCTTGTGTTGCCCCCTTCTCCCAGCATATTGGAAAAGCTAGAGTAGCAGGAAATGAGTTCTTAGAGGTATCAGACCTACCTTTGTGGATCTACGCAACAGGAAACTCTTCCCCCAGATGTGTGGTTTCTCTACATTTTCAGTGGAAGAAGTGTACTTGCACATGCTCAGAAGCACTCCTCATTTTGTTTCACACAGCGCAAGATGGAGCCAAGATGGAGCTGTGTTCACTCGCCTGTTTGCTGTGCACTCACTGCATTTGCCGTGCTGGGTTTTTAATTTGCGTTCGCAAGACATTATCCAAAATGCATATGTACCCTGCACTTTGACTGATGTGTCATTTCTCAAACTACCGCTTCACATGGACCGGAGTCCTTAAGCTATTCCTAATTTGTCTCTAGCCAAGGTGTGAACACCTCTTCATAGGGTAAAGACACCCCTGCCTTGTCCACTCCTCCTCTGGTGTGGCACAAGCAGAAACGAATCTGACTCTAATGAAGCTGTGCTGATGTGAATCGCTAATGGAGAAAGAGCTGTGAAATGCACAGGGATGGGGAGCAACTTCACTGTGCTCTAAGGTGGTAAGGGGAACAACTCCTTGCCAAGCCCTTTCTTAGGTTAAGACTTTCCTGCTTATTCCTTTCTCTGGGCTGCTTCACAGGATCCCATGGGTCAGACCAGAGAGCTGTGATATATGCCTGCCTTGGTGATCTTCTGCAACCCATTCCTAAATATATTTGAGAGAAAGGAAATATTTTTGCATGACTCCCTAAAACCTCAGAAAATCTATTTTTGCTTCTCCCATATCCTTGCCTACCACCACCACCACATGCATCAGCGATAAAAGCTTTACCTCACACACCCTCCATTAATACAATATTTGCAATTTCCAATTTTGCATTTGGGCGTTAGGCTGTGATCTACCTAGAATGTTACTGCAAGGTGATAACGTTTTTAATGCTCTTTCCACCGCATTTTTCATTTGTGCAACAGTTGGGCAGCACAAACAGTTGGGCAGCATGGTGGCTGCGGTCATCCAGCGAATCAGGGTCAGCAGGCTGCCTTAGGCCTAGTTCTCACAGAGATTGAAAAATATCACTTCAGACTGTATCTTGGGGCTCACATGCAACAGACTGTCCACTGCAGAATGTACATGGGAAATTCTTCTTTTGAATGCCATTTTTATCTGTTCATTATTCCAATTTTTAGTGCTCCCTGCAAGTAGAAAAGTAGCACTGTAAGGAGTGAACTAGGAATGAACATCCCCCCTGACGTTGCTAGCATGAAGGTTTGGGGTTTTGTTCGGTTTTGTTCTGTCTTACTTAAAGTGGCATTCAAAAATGGCATCTCTGGACTCCTTTGAGAGGAAGGATAGCACCAAAATGTAATAAATATTCTTCTTCTTCCTCTACCGCCATCTTGAAGTGGTACAGTCCAATGTACCATCTGTTACTTCACTCTGGTGCATGTGTAGACGGATCTGATTTAATGTTCCTGCAGATTTGTGCAGATGGAAAACTAGTCAGTCAGGGATGGGAGCAGGTTAGGACACATCTCCCTGACATGCCAGCTTTCTACAGGAAGAGCATTTGTGTGTGTGGATGTGTGGACGGGCATTCAATTATATATGTCTCCCCCTGCTGGCTGAAACAAGCCACTCCACTGGCTCCTCGTGTCCTTTAGTGTTTCTATTCTGCCTGGTCTTATAATTAAGAAGTAGTGCCTGGGGATTTTCTACCTCCTCCCCCTCCTCCCCAATCCTAAAGGTCCTTTAGATTGTGATCTTGAGGGCTTATTATTGATAAGAATGGGATGAAAGTGTTTAAGTTGGATAAGTAATATTGGAGCTTCGATTCCTCAGTGAGAAGTTGACCTTCATTTGATTTTTATTATGACATCAATTACTCTCAGTATGTGTCGTTTTTAGGCTATAACTCACCCTGAGTCCTAGAGCATACTTATGCAAGTATGGTGCGTAAGAGGTGGTGAGAGCCAGTGTGGTGTAGTGGTTAGTGTGCTGGGTTAGGACCTGGCAGGCCAGGGTTCAAATCCCCACTCAGTCATGAAGCTCCTTGGTATGACCTAGAGCCGTTTGCTCACTCTCAGCCTAACCTACTTCTCAGGGTTGTTGTGAGGATAAAATGGGGAAGGGGAGAATCATGTATGCCGCCTTGAGGAAAGGTGCGACATAAATAAAAATAAAAATAAATAAATTGCATACTGCAAAAAACAAACAAATAAACAACATCCCCCCATTTAGAGCATCAAATTAGCGTGATCCCATTCTCTGCCCCAGGGGGATTGCAGTACATTCTAGGTGGAGAGAAGGCTGGAGTCCTGCAAAATAGGAACTAGGTTTTAATATGCTATATGTACCAGCTCAGCTAATAGATCATGAGACTCTTAATCACAGGGTTCGAGCCCCATGTTGGGTGAAAGATTCCTGCATTGCTGGGGGTTGGACTAGAACTAGATGACCATCGTGGTCCCTTCCAACTCTACGATTCTGTGATTCTATGAAATGAGTAGTGGGGAAGAGGCAGGTGGTAGCGGATGAGCAAACCAGACGAGGCTGGGAATATTTGCTGAAAGAAATGAGGAAGCAAGCTTTGGAAGGGGCTCCTTCAAAAGAGGGAGGGAGGGAGGGAGGGAGGGAAGCAGCTCAGAGGCTCTTTAGTGGCCCCGTGTGCACTTGATCACGGCTGCTGTGTACAAAAAGGCAGCACAAGGATGTTTTCGCCTTCAACAAATGCTCCAGCGCTCCTGCTTCCCCGCTCCCTTAAAACAATTGATGTAGATCTGTGTGTGGCTGGAGGGAAGGGGGTGGGGAGAAAAGGGGGACATCTGTGTTGATGGCTGCAGGTTGGCAGGTGCCTTGTCCCCTTGTGGCACCCCGTAAACACAAGCTGGCTATGCGATGGAACGGTACCTGCTTCATAGCATCTGATTCCATCAAAGCTTCATCTCCCCAGAACTGTACAGGCAGATATTTGGGAGATGAAATTGATTGCTGGGTTTGGGCTTTCTAGATAATGTGCTTGTGGCTGGAGCCTTCTGTTTTCTTTGTTTCCTCTCCTCCTCCTCCTACTACTAGTAGTTGTAGTAGCAAGAGCAGTAATATGCATTTATGTAGTGCTTTAGTTTACAAAGTGACGAAATATGTTACCTCAGCGAATCCTTAAAAGATCCCTGTAAGGTAGATTTCAGTATTATTCTTATGAACAAATTGAACAGTATTGTTCTCATCAACAATTTTGGGCGGCATTAAAGTTAAAAGCACCCACCTTTGAGTGATCTCCCCCCCCCCTCCCCGTGATCATTTTGCAGCATCATGACATCATCCTGTTCCTCTGGTGACTCTTGGTTGGCTGGGGCTGCCCATGTGACTGACTCAGGAAGAATTGCTTCCACTCTGAATAGGCTTCACTTGCCCTCAGTGATGTCTGCATATAGTTAAGCCCGATTGGCTAAATAGCTCCATGATGTCATCCTATTAACCAAAAAAGAACAAACACAGTCTTGGCTTTTAAATCTGAAGAGGACAGGCAAAGTGAGCATAAAATGACATATAGAGCTTTCAGCTGGTCCCAGTCCTGGGCATGAGATTGGGATGTTAACTATTGTGCTTCCCTTTTTCACGTATCAGTTTTGACGCTTCAAACCTGTGTGGCAGCTACACTTTGAAATGCCTTATACAGTTTTAGTTGTGTATAAGCTGCTGCATCTCAAAAGGCTACTGCAGAGTTGAGAAGGGCATACAGAAAAGTGCAGCTAAAGTGTCACCTGGAGCATTTTTCCTATGAGGAAAAACTACCGCGTTTAATCTAAGGGGAGAATGACTGGGGTTTCTCCCTCTCTCACAATATCTAGAACCAGTGGTCCTAGGAGCCAAGGTCTCTTTGCCCCCCCCTAAAATATTTGAGGGGGCCCCCAACATTGCTGGGCATTTCCATTCAAATGGTGTGTGTGTGCCATGTCATGTGATTGATTATGTGGGGTGGGGCTTACATTGTATTCAAGCTGACACCCCTGGGTCAGAAGTAGATTTAGGGGAATGCAACCAGTTCACCCGCTCTGGGCACCAAGCCGAGAGGGTGCCGCAGGGGGCACCGCAACAACAATGTACAACGGAAGGCGAGAGGTGAGGGGGCATCAAATTTTGGCATCGCACAGGGCATCGCTGAAATTTGATAGCCCAAAGTCCACCACTGCAGGGCTCACCAAATGAAGTTGAATGATAGGATATTCAAGGCAGGCACAGCAACTGGCATGCCGAGAACATCTCCAACTTGGCTAGTAGCCCTCGATAGAGCCTCACCCTCCACAAATTTGTCTAATCCTCTTTCAAAGGCGTCCAAGCTGTTTCGTCGCCACTACATCTTGTGGAAGCAGGTTCCATAGTTTAACAATGTGCAGGAGGGTCACCGGTTCGTCACCCTTGCCTCGAGAGGAGGATCTAAGCAAATGAGCTGCAGTAGGGAGCTGCTGGAGGGGCCAATGAGAGCGAAGGAAGCTCTTCTGGAATTCTAAGTTGACTTCATTGGGGTGACAAGGGAGAGGCCAGAGGGCAGCCTTTATGGTCAGAGCCCCGCTGCTCATTCACAGAAGGCTCTGTTTGTGCTGTGCTGACCAGACAATGGTAGTACTTCCATGGAATATTTTTTTTTCATGCCGTGATATTAGAGTTGCATATGAGGCATTACAGCAGCTGACCTGCTTTGTTTAAACCCGGGTCTGTCTCAGTCACATATAAAAGCAAGGGTGGGAGTATGATTTTTAAAGCAAAAGGGACATGATGCGCCAAATTCTGACCTGAGCACCAATGGATTAAGAACTTTTACCTGAGTTTACTTATTTCCTCCTCCCTACCACTTCATTTTCCTTTTGAGTTGTGTCACGTTTTGTAAGCTTGAAGGCAGGGATTGCCTGGGTGGCAGTGATTTGTAAGCCACACTGGGAGTTTTTTAGTTTTTCCTCAAGTGCAAGATATTTTTTTAAACAACAACAAACAACAACAACAACGCCTAACTAATTAAAATAACAATAGACAGGATAATGTTCTGTTTTGAGTCTAATTCATGATAGTTGGGTTTAAACTGATTGTAAGAGTGAGGAATTAGCTAGGATGTGCTGATAGTGTCCAATTTTTACATGCAATTGATGTTGAGAGCTGACGTGTCTCATAGTGACTAAGAGTCTGGTTTTGGGGGTGAATGGATGTGGAAACAATTCTTAATGGGGGCTAAACACAATCCCTGTTTCCTTCCTTGTCTATGGTTCAGATCTCACCTCTCAGCTGTGACCTCACGAAGTAGCCATGGGCATCTGTTCTCAGTCTCCCAATTTTGATACAGGGTTACGCTGCAGCTGGTGATAATTATCTGACCCATATCATAGGGTTGTTATGAGGATTATTGAAATAATGGATGGGAAGTACTTAGTAATAAACAAATAAACCCTATTATTATTATTAGTTCAAGTAGGGAGCACTGCATTTTAATGGGTAACTGATCAGTATTTAATTCACTGAAATGTGCGCCCTTAAAAGGCACAGCTAGGAATGGCTGGCCTCCTTGAAATTTTGCATTCAGCCTCTTTCTGTTGGGTCTTTGTTGCCATGGCTGTGCTTGAAATTTGATCAGCTTTGCCACTTCCTGGTCACAGTTCCCATGACTCTCTCTCTTGCTTAATGGAAACCAGGGAGAACGGAGCAGGGAACTGCTAGGGTGGGAAGCCACAGAGGGAGAAACCCGACTGCTCTGCCTTATCAGGGAGCTGCACCTGCTGTCACATCAGGTTCCCACTGAACCGGGGTGCCATTTGCTGAGATGCAGATTCCCCTCCAGAATTTGAGAGCGGATTGTGGACACCTGAGAAACTTACAGCGCAGCAATGATGAGCAAAGCAAGGATTCAAAACTATCTGCACGCATGCTGTCAGATTCTGTGGCAGGGTGGGGAAACGCCTTTTTGAAATGTCGAGGGTCCTCAAACTCTCCTTTCTAGAGCAGACTGGTGTAGGGCAGGGGGGGGGGTTAATTTCCAAGCTGATCCTCTCCAGGCTTTGCATATCTGGTTTTCTAAACGGAGAACTGTCAGAGCAAAGTGTATGGACATGTGCAGGAAATCTGCCGGAGCCTTAACATGGCCTTTGCAAGTAGTTTTCTGGACAGCGTTCCTGTGCTTACAAAAAGGTAAGCCAAAATTTTGGCCAATAGCTGTTTTAGCAGGTGATTTAGAGCCCCGCAGAGGGAATGGCTTCTCCTTTATTCTGAGGTCCGGTGGGGGGGGGCTATTTACTTCTCAGCCCTTTGAGGCCAAAACAACACAGGGATGCCCAGCACCATCTTGCTCACTAATGGGTTTCTGTGGAGTGTCTGGCTGGTCACCATTGGAGACAACAAGATGCTGTTACCCTAGATGTGCCTTTCCTCTTTCCCAGCATGACAGCTTCTATTTTACATGCACTAATTTAAGCAAACTTATTAGCAGAGTATGGGTCCTTAAGATAGCCATAATCGAACCATCCATGCATAAGAGGGAAGTTTCAGCAGACTTGGTAGAGCCCCCAAATCTGCAACTGTGCAAAAGAACATTTAGATCATCAGCAACAGAAACCCTCCAATGAGGGAAGGGATGGGGTGGGGACATAACTTGTCCAATGAGGACATGAACATTCTCAGTGGCCATGAATTCTGACTGACTAGGGCTGGAATAGAAAGTTGGAGAGGAAGGATGGAGTTCTGGAACCCTAACCGGAAGCAACATTTTGTTTGCAGATCCCCACTTTTTAAGAAAAGCATTTAGCACGCACTCAAAAGCTCCCCGGCCTCTTTAGCTTTCAGTGATACATGAATTTAAATCATTGCACTGGAGACAGATTTTGGGCCGGAGCTCTGGCTCAGTCTGCCCAAAAGCCAACCTTAGTTGCCTGTAGTTCTTTAATCATGTGGCTATATTTTATTCCATGTTGCAATCCACTCCTCAGCCTTTGTCATTCTTCATATCGTCCTTTCCGCACCGTTTGCCTTGCTTTTATCGGTGCTAATAAGGCTGTCATTTCGAATCCACTCACATGCCCTTATCTCCCTTTGATTCTCCCATCCAAACAGAGTGATATTAATTGTGCCTCTCCTTCCTGCTTTCCCTTTGAAAAAGAAAAATATTCTGCTGATGTCATCACCACCATCTCCTGCTGCAATGCAATTGATTTCCCATGCCAATAGCTGCACTGAAGGGTATGCACTGGATAGCTGTGGGGGGATAGCTGAGTTCCACTGCAGAGATCAACATTTTTGCCAAGAGGCAAATAAAAAGCATGTTAAGCCTAGCCAAATATCCTTAAACCAGGGTTCAGTCACCTAGTCCTCACCACTGCTGAAGCAGAACTTCCTCTCCTCAGCCCATATTTTGCTTCAAGTCAGGAATGCCGTATGAACTTACCCTTAATATGGCTGTTGTCAATGTCCATGATTTCCCCCACACATGCATGAATGCCACCACCTTCAGTAATTCAATGCATAGAGTGCTGTCTTGTCCAGGCAGTAGGGTGCAAACAAATCACTATCTTTCCCAACTACTCTATTCCAAACTTAAAAATGGAAAGTGTAATGCTGGTGGTCAACAAAAGAGGTTTAAAGACTGTCTCAAGGCAAATCTTTAAAAATGTAGAATAAACACTGACAACTGGGAAACACTGGCCTGCGAGCGCTCCAGTTGGAGAACAGCCTTTACCAAAGGTGTCATGGGCTTTGAAGAAACTCGATCTCAGGACGCAAGGGAGAAACGTGCTAAGAGGAAGGCGCGCTTGGCAAATCCAAAACTTGATCAACTCCCGCCCGGAAACCAATGTCCCCACTGTGGAAGGATGTGTGGATCCAGAATTGGCCTCCACAGTCACTTACGGACCCATTGTTAAAATCATGTTTATGGAAGACAATCTTACTCGGCTACGAGTGATCGCCGAAGAAGAAGAGGAACAGAGACAACAGTGCCAATGCAATTCTGGGCTGCATCAATAGGAGTATAGCATCTAGATCAAGGGAAGTAATAGTACCACTGTATTCCGCTCTGTTCAGACCTCACCTGGAATACTGTGTCCAGTTCTGGGCACCACAGTTCAAGAAGGATACTGACAAGCTGGAACGTGTCCAGAAGAGGGCAACCAAAATGGTCAAAGGCTTGGAAACAATGCCTTATGAGGAACGTCTTAGGGAGCTGGGTATGTTTAGCCTGGAGAAGAGAAGGTTAGGGGGTGATATGATAGCCATGTTCAAATATATAAAAGGATGTCATGTAGAGGAGGGTGAAAGGTTGTTTTCTGCTGCTCCAGAGAAGCGGACACGGAGCAATGGATTCAAACTACAAGAAAGAAGCTTCCACCTAAACATTAGGAAGAACTTCCTGACAGTAAGAGCTGTTCGACAGTGGAATTTGCTGTCAAGGAGTGTGGTGGAGTCTCCTTATTTGGAGGTCTTTAAGCGGAGGCTTGACAGCCATCTGTCAGGAATGCTTTGATGGTGTTTCCTGCTTGGCAGGGGGTTGGACTGAATGGCCCTTGTGGTATCTTCCAACTCTATGATTCTAAGAAGAAGAATCTTTCCCAATTATTCACCTGCCTGCAAGGAAATATGCTCCATACAGCATAAGCCAAAGAATACGAACACAAGTGATGTAAGCAAACTGCCATTTGACAATACATGTCTTAAAATAGCCTAGAAGCATATGCTCTTCTAGTGCCCCTAGTAACTGGCTTTGTTGTACCTTAGTCAGTTCTACATCCAGGAGAGTCTTTTTGTTGTGGACATACAAACAAGCAGCTATCCACCTGGGTTTTGAAGGGGTGCCGTCTTCAGTCATTGTTATACAATGTGATTTTTCTTCTTCTGAATAGATCACTCCATAGTTTAGGAGGGGTTTGGTGATGTGCAGAACTGGCCTTTTCCTTTGCTTGCTGTAGAATTCCCCTGCAATCTTACCCATACCTATCAGGATGACTTACTTCTGAGTGGATAACCATAGGATCGCACAGTAAATCTGGTATTCTCTAGAAGACGTAAAAGTCTGCTGTTATGGTCCTAGACCCACATACAACATGTGGGATGAACTTTTTATTTGGGCCAGTTGGCATTTATCAACCTGAAAGGTTTTGAGTCTTTGTTGAATCAACCTGTTTTTGCAGGAGAGGCCACCAGAAGCACTTGGTACCTACCTATCTACCTACCAACACCACTTCCTCTCTCTCTCTCTCTTTTACATATGTGACAATCAGTTAATCAGAAACCATCATAAGCTCAGTCTAAGGCAGAAATCTGTGCAGGCCTTCAAGTCCTACAAACTCAGAGCACTTGGGGACATTTCTGCCCTGGTTCTTGGCTTCTAGCATAAAGCCACAATAAGGCAAAACCATCACTTTTGTTCTAGGGCTGTTCCAGGCTATTGCAATTTTCAAGTGGGATCCAATCTCATAACTAACAAATTCACATTCAGCAATGACACTTGATTGATTAGGAAGTCTTGGTCAAGAAGCCCGCTTCCCCAGAAGACCAGACATATTGTGTTAATAATGATGGGAAAAGTGGAATCTGTCTTTGCTCCCTGTAAGCAAATCAGGACAAATGGTAAATAAACAGGAAGCAATCCCAGATCTCACCTTGCAGCTATAGAGGCACATTCTCAGACACACGTGTGCCGTGCAGACAACAGCATGTTCTCGTTTGCTCACTCAGTTCTCACATTCCTCAGCACCCTTTTTGTTTTCCCTTCTATCAAATTGTGGACTGTAAGCTCCTTTGGGGCAGAGAACTTATGGAACTCTGCAAGTGCCAAGTACATGCACGGTTGGCGACCAGGTAGGAAAGAAAATGTTTGCTTCAGTTCATGCACTAAGCTAGGGGCAAGCTGTTAGTGTCACTTGGGTATGATCCAGCTCGCAAAGCAATTCTATTGGGCCTCTGAAGACCCTACCAAATTTTAGCCAAGGCATGTTCAAATGATTGCCCACAGTTTTACTTATAAAGAGAATGAAATCATTAGGTTCCCCCACTTCCAGAGTTGCCCCAGTCTACTGTGGTTAAGCATAGTTCTGGTATCTTTCTCTCCCCCACTCTCTGGTTGTGTTTCTCATAGACCAATGTGGCATTTTCACAGTGCTCTGTGCGTGCGCTATATTGGGGAAAATGCTGTTCTTTACCCAGAGGGTTTATCCGCTGTGATTGCTGTGTTGAATGAGGTTGCACAAATGTCACAGGCGCCTGTTGTGTCCGCGATGCCACTGGCGATCAGCAGGAGAGCTCCTTTCCCACCTAGGCCCATGAGATTTGGTGATCTTGGGCATCATCCGGGCAAACCGAAGCACTTTGAAGCCCCATTGTTTTCTGTGGGGAGTGTGCTGAGCACGTGGGGGATTTCTCCCACTGTAATTATCGAATTATAGAGTTGGGAGGGACGCTGAGGGTTGTGTAGTCAAGCCACACAGGAATATGCAGTTATCCCATGGGGGGGGTCAAACATGCCACCTTGGCATTACCACCACCCTGCTCTAACCAACTGAACTATATAATACCTGAGCTTTATAATACCTTCCTCCCTGATTGATTGCGTGAGAGCTCGTGTGACAGCTGTTGATGTGAACTGAACTAGCCCAGAGAGTGCAAAGCAGGCATGGCCTGGGGAGAGGGTGTGTGGCCTGGGAGAGTCCCAGGGGCCAGGGAGAGAGGTCTTGCCCACCTGGGTCTGAAGTTCCCAACCCTGCATTAGGTGGTGGGACAGGATCTTACGCTATTAGCTGGGGTGAACATAAGTATAGAACCAAAAGTGACATGTACTTTACATACGTTTTGTTGATTTCACTCTTAAATCTGCTTAGACTGTGTTCTTACAGGGCAGGGGCTGACCCTGTCTTGCTACAGGAGATGACTTTATGACCGTGACGGACACAACCCAGCCATTGGAATAGTCTGTGTGCACCTGGTGCAGACCTTCTTTGAAGAATCTTAACTTTTTGGCATTGGAATCAAATTATGCAGAACGAGCAACTGCTTCTGTATCACGTTTCCTAATTTGCATAATATTTGCTTCATTTTTTTAAAAAAAAGATGAAGCACTTTTTTTATTGACATGAATATTACCCCCAACCTTCCTTTAAAAGATCCTTGACGTGTGTGTGTGTGTGTGTGTGTGTGTGTGTGTGTGTGTGTGTGTGTGTGTTAAAAAGGGCAGAGGAATCCACTTGCAGTGAAGTCTCACTTTGGTACCACTGCATCTCTCTACCTGTTTGAAAGCCTTCCTCCAAAACACCCACCTAATTTGCCTATCCATTTTAGCAAATTCATTGCTTTTTTGTTTTGTTTGTTTTTCTTTTCTTTTCTTTTATATAAAAAAACACCATTGGGAGGGGACTTTAAACAAACCAACTTAAAAACAGCAACTCCTCACGCAGTTTAAAGTCAACTGTTTTCTCAAAACAGAAATCTTAATGGTATTTTTTTGTTCTGTTTTTTGTTTTTTTGTTCTGTTTTTTTTGTTTTCTTTTCCTTTTTTGTTTGTTAGCAATCCAACTACTGGAGCTTTAAGGTCAGTACTTCCAATTTTTACCCACACCCAACGCTTTCGTTTAAAGGAAAATTGCATGCGCTTTCCCACCCTTTTCTCTGTATTTTTTTCTGTACGGTGTGCACAGGTTTGGGGAGGGGATTGGGGAGGTCTCTGCAGCTTTTGCCCTCTCTTCCTTGCACCAGATCTCCTGTTTCTATGAGCTGTTTCTCACATTAGCCTCCTCAAGCATGGAGGGGGGGGGCTCCAGGAAGTTGCTGTAGCATCTGGAAGTGTGAACTGGAATTTTAAACAGAACAGGGTGCATGGTTGTCCACAAGTAAGAAAAGTGGGGGGGGGATGTTGCCCTTCCAGATTAGACATAATCTTCAGACCCTTTTTTAAAAGACTAGGTTCCTAGCACCTAAGCTAAGAGGCAAATATACAGGGGCTGTTCTTTCTCTCTCTCTGTTTCTTTCTCTCTTGGTGTGAAAATGTAGCCTGTTCTCCGTTTCTGTGATTTCCTTTGCCTCCCGCCACCCTGGAATAAAGTCTGCCAATACCCAGAGTAGGGTGCCTATGGGTCCTACATTACAGAGGCCCCACTTTTGTTGGAAGGAGTCCTCTGTTTGAAGGATTATCCAGTCCATGTCCAGTTTAAAGCTGAAGAACCATAAGAAGGGAGGCCATCTGGCGCCTTGGAGTAGTCCCTCAATCATCACCATCTGAGCCTAGAATCATAGAATTGTAGAGTTGGAAGGAACCACAAGGGTCACCTAGTCCAGGGATCAGCAAACTTTTTCAGCAGGGGGCCGGTCCACTGTTCCTCAGATCTTCTGGGGGGCCAGACTATATTTTTTGGGGGGGGGGGGAATGAAGGAATTCCTATGCCCCACAAATAACCCAGAGATTCATTTTAAATAAAAGCACACATTCTACTCATGTAAAAGCACGCTGATTCCCAGACCGTCCGCAGGCCGGATTTAGAAGGCGATTGGGCCGGATCCGGCCCCTGGGCCTTAGTTTGCCTACCCACGATTCTAGTCCAACCCCCTGCAATGCAGGTAAAGTATCAAAGACAGATGGCCATGCAACCCCGGCTTAAAAACCTCCAGCTTCCAAGTCCGATCCACTGTCCAACAGCCCTTACTGTCATAAAGTTCTTCCTGATGTTTAGTCGAAATCTCCTTTCTTGTAACTTGAAGCCATTGGTTTGAGCAGGAGAAAACAAGCTCGCTCCATCTTCCATGTGACAGCTCTTAAGATAATTTGAGGATGGCTATCATATCTCCTCTTAGTCTCCTCTTTTCCAGGCTAAACATACCCACCTCCTTCAACTGTTCCTCATAAGGCCTGGTTTCCAGACCCTTGATCATCTTTGTTACCCTTCTCTGCACACGTTCCAGCTTGTCAACATCCTTATTAAATTGTGGAACCCAGAATTGGACACAGTATTCCAGGCGAGGTCTGACCAAGGCAGATTAGATTAGTACTATTACTTCCCTTGATCTGGACACTATGCTTCTGTTGATGCAGCCTAGAATAGCACTAGCTTTTTTCTTTTTTTTTTGCTGCTGCTGCTGCTGCTGCTGCTGCAGCTGCATCACACTGTTGTCTCATGTTAAGCTTGTCATCCACCAAGACCCCTAGATCCTTTTCACACATATTGCCAGTAAGCCAGGTTTACCCCATCTTATATTTGTGCATCTGATTCTTCCTGCCTAAGCGCAGAACTGTACAATTTTCCCTGAGCAGGTTACAGCATTTTAAAATTCAGTATTAAAAACAATTAAAATCAATTGCAGTCACAGGAATTGGGTGCACCCCAAACACGCACATATCTCAGGTGTCAAAGGCCAGAGCAAAAACACAGGTTTTTCCACATTCACCAAAAGCTGACTAGTGAAAGTGGGGAAGAATGGGGAGAAAGGTATTGTATCCCCATTTAAATTATATCAATTACCTCTACGTTTGCATTTATAAAATAGAAATTAGCACATGTGAATTCTGTGCAAATCTGTGTCTTTTCTTTCTTTCTTTCTTTGCAATTTGTAAGTGGCCACGCTTAAGTGGAAGGGTTGAAGAGAGGTCCCATGGAGATGGCATATTTGCATATTTGTCTTCATGCTGCCATCAGGGCAGGACTTTAGGACAGAGGTCCATGCCCCCACTCCGCAGAATGAGCAGCAGGGCTAGCTTATTATATTTTGAAGCAATGCACATTTCCATCCGGGGATGGGCTGCACTAATAAGACTATTAAGTGCAGAATCTAAAATTACCTTACTGCATCACTGCTCTAGATTTTTTTTAAGTGAAAACAGCCTTGGGAGGCTGCCAGATGAGAAGGGGAAGCTTAAACTTGTTCCCCCACCAGCCCCCCCCCCCCCCAACACTCCCCTCCACACACACTAAAGGAAAAAGAAGCTTGGGGGAGGCAATAGGATCGGAAAATAATGTTTCGTAAGAAATGAGTTAAGCACCTCTACCCATCCTTCTGTGAACCTCACAACATCTTGAAACAGCTTTTCACATCCTGCGCTGCCCAGACAACAAGACCCTCCTCTTAGCCTCGCTGATGTGGTCCAAAGGAAAGCAGAGCAATACGTTTGGCACCAGCTTGGTTGCAGGAGTTGCCAGAAGGCGGCGTACAAGACGCCTCACAAGGCATCAGAGGTTTAGGACTGGAGTTTTCCTTCTTCCAGATGGGCTCCCTTTCCAGGTGAACAAGCCCCATCTACTCCTTACTTCTACAGCATGTGCAGAAGCTCCCTTCTTGACCATTGAACCCACTATTGGTCTAATGTGCCAGACCCTGTCTTCGCATGCAGGGGAAGTCCCTAACTCAGCTAAGGTTTGAGACCCATCGGCTATCCTCACCTGGTTTAGTTGAGGCTGCTCCCAAGGTATGGCTGCTGTCATGTGCTGAGCTCTCCTAGGACCCGCAGGTGAGAGCTGAGGGCAGGAGGGCAGGACCAATGGTGAACAAACTGCCCAGAAGGAGCATGATGTGTACCCAGCCAGAGGTACTACCCCTCTCCAAACACCCCATACACCTCCCCCCAAAAAGCATTCAGCATTCTCACAAAACTGCAATTCTCAAGCTTCTAAGGCATGACAACCAATCACGTTTCAAACCAGTTTAAAAATGATAATTCTTTATACAGCCGCCATCAATATACACAGTGTTCTACGAGGTTTTCAAAGCAAAATGCCTGATCCCTTGACGCCTTCAATTTTGCAGTTGGAATGTTGGCAGCGGAGGTGAAAGGCTGGGCAACAGGGGAATGCGGTGTGAGGAAATGCAGACATGACCACTGAAGCTTCATTTCAGCGGAGGATGAAATGTGCGGCACAGCCACGTCCTTAATTTACGCCTAATTTTTAACTGGCTCTGACAAAGTCATACAGACACCACGTCAGCTCAGCAGTTTCTGTCTTTCGTACAGCTAATTAGTCCCAATCAATGCATCCACAAAACATTTTCAGGAACAATCTATGTGTTAAGCTAAAAAAAATAGTTATGTGGTGCTTTAGCAAGATCGGTTTAGGAGATTGGGCAGGGAAGATTGATGTAAGGGGGTCCAGGTAACAATAAAGTAGGGAATGCTTGCATCTCCCAGGAAAGGTGTCAAGACCCAGTAGGGTGGGGAGGGGGAATGATCAAAAGAATTTAGGGATGGTTCAAAATGCTCTCAAGCCTTCGCTCCTTTAGTACTTGTCTTGCAGGAAATCACTTTAAGATGCAAAATGTGGTTTGCCTCCAAGCGAGCTTTGCTCCCAAATTCCCCAGCCGCGGAAGGGGAAAAGAAGGGATCCTGCAACGCTGGTGTCAGCCTTAGATGGTTTCATGCCTGAGGCCAAAAAAAGTCAAAATGATGCTGTGGTCTGGATTTCCTTTCAGCTGAAAAAAGAAAAAAAAGAAAAGCCCCACGTAAAGGCAATAAATAAATAAATAAATAAATATGGCAGCTCTTCTGAAATACGTTGCCTGAAGCAACTGCATCCTGTTGATGCATGGTAAGGCCAACCCTGTTTTGTACACCAGGAATTAATCTTTCCTTTTTGGTGGTTTGGCAAGAAGGCATAGGAATCGTGGCCAATATCTCCTTAGACTCGAAGGGGAGAACCATCAGCTCAGAGTAGCAGGAGTTATTTTAAAACTGTTGTTCTTTTTTAGGGCAATGCAGAGAGTCCTACTCAGTTTGTGGGCTGAATGATAGGGGTATAGCCAGGGCAGTGAGTCCTACTCAGTTTGTGGGCTGAATGATAGGGGTGGAGATGCTCCTTCAAGTATACAGGGCTCCTTCAGGTAATCTCCAGTAAAGGCCTGCAAAACACATATATACACATTCCAGCATGGGATGACCCCGTAGACTATAGTTTGTGTGTGTGTGTGTGTGTGTGCATGGTGGTGGGGAATTATCGCAAAGTATTTGCCACCTGTACTTCCATAATTTGTGTGCAGAAAAGCCAGATTGTGTCCTTTCTGGTAGAAAAACAAAATCTGAACTCCATAAGCTGCCTTATACCAGGTCAGGTGGGGGAATCAAATTTCGGAATGTTCCATCTCCAGACAAGAGATTCCCTGCACACAGAAAATTAATACGTTCAGGAAAAGGGTTCCAGCCCAATTTCTTCCTTAACAGGGTGTTTGATTGTTTGTTTGTTTGGGTTTTTTTGAGGACCAGTACATCATGTGCCAGTCTCAAGTAGTGCCCCTCAGACACAGGTTTACTGTTTCAGTGAAAACATAGCCAAAGTATAACACAAATCAATTTTGCATGATCTCAGTGTGATAAAAGAGGAGTGAGTATTGGGGTGAACTGTGTCGTGCTCGCTCGGGATGCTCCTTCTTTTGCTTTAGCCAAATAAAACTGTTTTGGTTTGGTAGAGGGTGAGTGAGTTGTTGGTATGAGAGATATATCTCGACTTCCCAGGATTTCTTTTAGGGAAGTTCACAACACCTAAGCTGATTTACTCTGTAATTCTGACATTGCCTGTGTGCAAGTGTGGCTTCCAGTCCTCGGGTTTAGAAGACTGCAGTTCAGGAAATTATGTTAGTTGCTGTGCTGATCCCATAGCATAGGAAATACCATGTAAGACCTTTGATAAAATACCTGTATATTATGAGTGTGCAAGCTTTCAGGTTCCACAGAATTCTTGCTTGTGCCAGATTTGAGAGTTCTCGGATAAAAAATAAAATGCATTTGAAATGTGCATTTTGAGAGAAAATGCATCTAGAAACAGCCTATTTTGAGAGGAAATATCGTTAGTAATGGGCATTTTTTAAATAGAGAAAACACATTTGATATACGTCATTGTAGCGATCTTGCATGACATGATTTGGGTTGTCATGCCACAGCACCGCTCCCTCAGCAACAATTGTCAGAGGAATTTCTGGTCTCTTTGTCCCGTTGCAAATTCTATCATTGATCACCCACTCCTGCTTGGTACTCAGTGGTCCTTCGGTAACCTAGCAACTGCATCCCCAGCAACAGAAGAAGGGAAGATGATGTGGGACACTAGGACTAGTAATTGTCGATTCTTGTTTTAAAAAAATAACTTACCATTTCTTTTGCATGCTAAAATAGTTGAGAGCATTGTTCTTGCTTGATTTGCTTTTGTGTGTGCGCACGCACACACACACACAGATTTCAGTTGGTTTCTGAATTATCAACAGCTACTTTGGAAATCAGTGAGATCTCTGCCTGCAAACCTCACATTATGCTTTCAGACTTACGGTATTTTCAGAATTTAAAAAAGTTTACTTGTGAGCTGTAGCTTGTGGAAAGTGCTCTGTGTATTTCTCAGTGGCACTGTCTTCTTTGTTGTTATACTACACATCTTAGCCCTGATATTAACAACAGGGTTGAAGGCTAAGCCCCAGTGCAGGGATGGGGAACCTATGCCCCCCCCCCAAGGTGTTGGTGGACTACAATTCCCATCATCCCTGACCCTGCTGCCTGTGGCTGATCAGAGCCAAAATCCAACAACACCTGGAAGGCCACAGGCTCCCCACCTCTGATTTAGTGGAATCTCAAATCTCAGACCTGAGTAAAGCCAGACTTTGTTACTCCTTGATTCAGGGAATGCATTCTGTCCATGCCCAGAGGAACAATTCTTTATTGAAATATGGCTGCTGCTCATTTCAATTAGGGCATCGTAGGAGATTTTCCTAGTGGATTTCATTCCATAGTGAGTACTAGGAAAGAAGATACCTTTTGGGTTTTCCACCTTAAGCACCAAACTGCTTTCAGCTCTGAAGCCTTAGCAGGCCAAGGCCTCAGAGGAGACAACAGCTTCTTCTTACCTTGTGTGGGTCTCTTTTGTTTGCATTCCTCCAGCAGGCTGGGGAGTTTGCCGAACCGGCGCTGCAAGCATCAGAGATATTTGCTCTACCAAGTCAGGCAAATGTCAGGCAGGCTTAGTGCTGTAATCCTCTGCCAAAATGCAGCCAGCGCCCTGAAGGCCAGGCCTGCCAGCAGCTTTGAGAAACATCTGTGCCTTCTGTGCTGCTGTTGCTTCTGCGGTTGCTGCTGTTGCAGAATTCGCCCTCTGCGTAGTTGAATGAAAGGTTGTGTTTTGCTAAGCCTGGCAACCAGGGCATAATTCAAGCCAAGCTTCATCACCAGAACTTTTTGATGCCTTGACTTAACTTTAAAACAGCCAATCGGAACAGTGCATCTGAGCATGTGCAGGCTGTGTTTGTTCTCTGCTCTTCTGAACAGCTACAGTATACCTGAGATTGTGAGCAAGAGCTTTCAGAGGGGTGTGTGTGTGTGTGGTTTTATAAAATACCTCCTTGGAGAAGGGGAAAAGGTTAACCAAGCCACCTGAACCCTAATCTTGTCTGGGGTGCTGACTCTGTGGACTCATTCAGATTTCTTTTAGTGCCATGTTTCTAAACACAGGCCTGCACCTTAAAACTCTCTGTTCAAGCAGTCTTTGTTTGCCCTTCCCCATGAAAACCCTAGCTCTTTACCACTCAATCGGAGCAAAAGGCAATCCGCGGTAAACCCAAATTGCCATTTGTTCTGATTCAACGTTAAAGAGCGGGTTTTCCTGGGGAAAGTGGCGAGGCAAAAAATAAAATGCTCAGGCACTGAGCTTTAAAACCTAGAAAGCACAGGGCAAAAGGCAAGTGTGGGAGAGTCCTGTCTCATCTCACTTCAACCTCTAAAGGCTGCTTCACACATGACACTTTCTCTGCAAGTGTGTATGTGTGCATAGCTCACGGAACTGATACCATCACATGCAAAGACTGCACATAAAACAGCTCCATGCAGAGTCCTCACTCATATCTTATCAGGTAGGAGTTTTGCGAGATGTGCAAAAGACATACATAATAATACTAATACTAATGCTAATAATTTTATCATTTATATGCCGCCCATCTGACTGGGTTACCCCAGCCACTCTGGGCGGCCACCAACAAGATTATTAAAAACACAGCATCAACTATTTAAAAAAATTCCCTGAACAGGACTGCCTTCAAAAAGTCAAATCGTTGTTTATCTGTTTGACATCTGATGGGAGGGCGTTCCACAGGGTGGGCGCCACTGCCGAAAAGGCCCTCTGGCCTGGTTCCCTGCAGCTTCGCGTTTTGCAGTGAGGGAACTGCCAGAAGGCCTTCTTCACACATGATGTGTGGGTGTGGGTGTGGGTGGGTGGGTGGGTGGGTGTGTTTGTGTCCCCTCCCCATAGCTATGTACACCTAGTACCTTACGTAGAGAGAACAACCAATAGGCACTGAATGTCTACCTAGCCCAGATTTCTGCCTCCAGTGGTGGTCAACCACATGGCCCTGGGATGCTCACAAGCAGAGCTTCACACACAGCCATGCCTTGCTGCTTGCCTCCAGCATCTGTTACTCCAAGCTGGGAGACACATGATAGTTGGCGGAGGTTTTGTTCCCTTCTGCCACCCCACCCGAGAGTTGCAGGTAGTTTGAAAGTGAGATCAGCAACAGTGCAGGAATCTGCCCTACACTGGTAGAGATTCAGGCCTGGCGGCTTTCCCAGCTTTTATCATCGGGAGATGCTGGGGACAAATAATGCTTGTCGCTGAGCTGAGGCCCTCACCTCTAGTAAACAGGGTGTTTTTGTTCTGCTGTTAAAAACCCAAAAACCTGTTTAGCACAGGTGACAGTGGGACAAAGGAAATGTGTGAATAATACACAAAACCCATCATCAACCTTCAGCAAAGGCTGCCTCTCTCTTCAGCTCGTCGTATTCTGATTCTGAGCATGGAGGGTGTCATTTAGCTGCCTTGCTTCAAAGCCATTAGTAGACCCACTTCTCTGTCAACAGGTCTTTTCTTTATTTTTGAAGTCATCTAAGCTACCACTACCTCTTACGGCAACAAATAATCAGTTACACAGTGTTTGGAGGAGCACTTCCTTTTGTTAGCCCTGAATCTTTTGTCCTTTTTCCGCCTCCCTTTTTTTACTGGGTGACCCTGACTCTTAGTATTGTGAGAGAGGGAAACATCCGTCTTTATTCACTCAGAATCCTGAGCAAAGCAAAACCTTTATTCATTACCCTTTGGTGTGTAAAGGCATGTGTTTTGGGGCAGGGCAGGGCTTCCCACAGGTAAAGGTTGCTTCAGGCCTTCAAAAGGATGTGTGAGGGATAGGCTACAAAATTGGGTAAGGTGTGTGTGTGGGCACACAGACCCTGCCTCTATAACATCCCCACCAGTGCCAGATTTACATATAAGCTAAACAAGCTATAGCTTAGGGCCCCACTCTCTCTTGGCGGGAAATGCTGGCAATAGATAAGAAATAAAACCTGAATCAAAATACATCTGTGCAGCTCCTAGCACATAGCAGCTGTTAATCAGCAGAAATAGCTGAGGCCCTTGCTCTGGGTGGAAAACTTAAGAAGGCCTTTTGCTCATCGCCTTCTCTTGCATTCCGTGGGTGGGTTGCATCCAGACACACACACCCTTCTCTTAAACCCGCCCACCCTGCTTTTCACCCCACATGCATTAACCAAGGGGGTACATCTTCCCCACTAATCCGATTTTTAACAGTAATCTTGTTAATGCTGAGATCGGGATTAATTCTAGGTTAATCGGGATAATCCTGACAAAATGGTGAGCGTTGTAAGCATACGATGGATTAATTGTTACCCTAAGCGACACGCGGGTTTAAAAGAATACTGAAATTCATCAGGGAGGCCTAAGCTGGGTGAGAAAGGGAATAAGGCCAGGATTTAGAGGTCAAGGATAGGGAGACAGAGATTTTATTTCTGCTGGACCAGAATCATACCATATACAAGAGCCTGTCAAGGGTAGAAGTCTTTCTGAATTAAAACTAGCACCCATCTGCTTCTCTAAGCATGACTGCTTGTAGTAGTAGGCAGGATTAAACATTTGCCTTTCTTTGCAGCATGTGGATTGGCCTATTTACTCGAGACACCTGAAATTCTAATAGTCTGGGATTGTATCATCTGATCCAGGCATCCCCAAACTGCGGCCCTCCAGATGTTTTGGCCTACAACTCCCATGATCCCTAGCTAACAGGACCAATGGTCAGGGATAATGGGAATTGTAGTCCAAAACATCTGGAGGGCCGAAGTTTGGGGATGCCTGATCTGATCTAAGCACCGTAGGCGTTTACAAAACTCCCAAGGGCCTACAAAAATGTTTGGGCCTATTGCTACTACTAATAAAATCAAAGCAAATTATTGTTTGATTTAGCGGATTACTCTTTACTCACCAACATGCAGGTATAATATGCCTCAAGTATATGCAAATCAAACTTTCACATTGCAGCTGTTTTTGTTAGCAAAAGCCACAAATTAGATCTTCAAATTTCATTTTCATTTACTTATTTTGCAGAGCACATTATCAGCTGAGAGTAGTGCAGGAGAAGATAGTCACGCAACATTATTCTCGTGTGCCTAGGTCTATGATTATGGGGCCTATAAAATGTAAATACTTATCTTCAGATCTGTCAGAGTTAGGGTTGCCAGACCCTTTGTTTAATTTCCAAGCAAAGGGTCTGCTGGTTTCTCTTTAAGGTTTCCAGACTCAAAAGAGAGCAGGGCAATTAAAGGCACAGAAGTCCTGTCCTCTATTGAGTCTGGCAACCCAAATCAGAGTGTGTGTGTGCTGGAATTATAACCTGGGATGTTTAGAACGTCCACTTGGAAATACATTGGCTTTCCTATCATCACACACTTAGTTACCAAGTTGAAGCTGTTATGATGGCTGCCCATTAGGTTCTCGTTTGGAATCAGATTGATCTCCCTTGAGCTCCTAAGCCGCATCCAGCAGTGTGTCTCTTGCAGCAATTCCAGCCTCTGCCTTTGTCAGGCAATCAGCCCCATGCTGGCCGTCTCTGCCCCTGCTCCCAGTTCCAGACTTAGGTCATCTCCAGGTGACCTGCTATTATTGAGCTTCTGTCCTGATTTGTTTGCACAAAGTCTGCGCGGAGGTGAGATGACCTTGGCTATTTATTGAGCGTTCATTCTGATTTGCTTTGATTTAGACAACGTTGCCCCAAGGAGGTGTTACCCCATGTCTCACTGCACTTATCACAAACAATACATGAACAACAAACAAACCAATCCAGTTTGGGTGGGGAAATGGGTTCGATGCAGAAGCGAGTCAACTTCAATTGTGCATTCTGAATGTGAAAATACCTGAAATACCTGAAAATAGTGACATTGTACCCTTATGCCAATGTTCCCTTTGCGTTCACCCCCCCCCCTTTCACACTCCTACCAAAGACCCGCTACACGTGCCCTATGGTAGGAAATATAAACGATTGGATTTAATCTGGAAAAAGAGATGACAATGTGCATATTTCCCATAGTTACCTGCAAAGGAGGCGGGCTCTTCTACATTAGCCATTTATTGTGGAATGGGGTACATCAGGGTTCCGTTTTGTCCCTTGTGGTTTTTGACATTTGCGTGGAACTGCTGGGAGATGTGATCTTCAGGCTTGGGCTGACACACAGCATGTGCATGACACACAGCTCTCCCTCTCTTTCCCATTTACCAATCCTAGCGAGGCCCTTGAAACCCTGAGCAGGTGTCTGGAGGCGGTTTTGGCACAGACGAGGGCAAACAAACGGCAGCATAATCTAGAAAAGATGTAGGTACTCTGGGTTAGGAAGTCAACTGATCTGGGTGGAGGTTTGCAACCAGTTTTGGATGAGGCTGCACTCCCCCCCTCAAGGCTGCAGCTTTGGGATTTCCCCAGGCTCAGCACATGTCTATGGAGAAGGAGCAGATGCCATTGGTGCCTGGGAATGCTTTTTACCAGCTTAGGCTGGTTCACCATCTGTGACCCTGTCTAGAGAAAGCAGAGCTTGCCTCAGTTTACACCCACGTGTGCCTTGCTTACATCTAGACGAGGCTGTTATTGCATTCTGCTCTGCGTGGGACTGAAGATGGTTCTGAAACTTCAATGGGTACACAACCCATCTGGTCAGCATTTGGAACGTATAGCACAGACCAATAGGACGCCCTCCAGATGTCGTATGTGACGCAGCAGCCATAAGTTGCTTCAGATGTCTTGTAGAGACTTAGCTTTTCACGCAGGCTTTCCCTGACCCATAATCTTTGAATCTTCTGAGTTTCTGTTTTATATGCTTTCATGTGTTCACGTTTTTTCCGTACTCTTCAACTGTCCCGATTTAAGCAGGACATCCCGGAATTACGGAAGCCACCCCAGTTTCTGGTTGAACCCCGGGATATCCTGTTTTGGTTCCCACTAGAACGCGGCCAGCCCCAAAAGACGCATGTCCTAATTTTCCTCTGTGGGATGTTGGAGGGTATGGTTTTTTCTGTTTGGCTGGCTTGAGGTTGTTTTAATGCTTTCATGATGCATTGGTTGTTTTTTAGACTGCAGAGATTTTTTTTCTTAAAAATACCCCTAAGCAATACATAAATGCTTTTAACTAACTAAATAAGATCAAATATTGTGGACTACATCTCCCATCAGCCCCAGCCAGCTCCTTTCTAAATGTACTCTAACATATGCATTGTTATTACCGTACATACTGGTATGTTATTTTGAGCCAAGAACTGCACTGGAGACTTGGGAGAAGTGCGAAATTTGAAGGGCAATTATGTTCTGATCCTCACTTAAGTCCGGGAGATGTGAATTAAGTAAGCCAGTTCCCACTGGAATTCAGTTCCCACGGGAACTGAATTCTTCAAGTGCTCCTTGGGGGTAGTGATTTGGCAATCTTTCTTGGAGACATTTCCATCCTCAGTGATCCTTGTCACTGAAAAAGCTTTGAGAGGCTTCTGAGGCGCCTCCAGTTTCCTCCAGAACAACATTTGAAAATCACTGCCCTAAGAAGAAGAAGAGGAGGAGGAGGAGTTTGGATTTGATATCCCGCTTTATCACTACCCGAAGGAGTCTCAAAGCGGCTAACATTCTCCTTTCCCTTCCTCTCCCACAACAAACACTCTGTGAGGTGGGTGGGGCTGAGAGACTTCAAAGAAGTGTGACTAGCCCAAGGTCACCCAGCAGCTGCATGTGGAAGAGCGGAGACGCGAACCCAGTTCCCCAGATTACGAGTCTACCGCTCTTAACCACTACACTGGCTCTTAAGAACTAGAAACGTGTTTTTGTTTTGAAAGGATTACATCTTTTGTCCATGCTGCTTCTTTCAATGAGCTTCTTTAGAAAGGGGAGAGCAGAGGCATCCAACTTCAGCTGTCAGGGCAGGGCTTTGAGTCAGAGGTCCAGGGCCCTGCTCAGCAGAATGAGCAGGAGGGGCCCCAAATGCAGCATGACCAGCTGACCACATTTGGAAGTAAGTGAAGCAATGCATATTACCATCTAAAAAGGGCTCCTCCATAAGTTCATTAAGTCCTGAGCTTAAAACTACACAACTGGAATCTGTTTCTCTACGCAACTACGGGGCAGCCTGAATGGAATATGACCAGAAATGGAGGGAATGAGCAACGGCAGTTGAAAATGATGGAATATGCCGAATTGGCGAGCCTAACCAACAGAATAAGAGATCCAGAGGAAAGGGTGTTTAAGGAAGATTGGAAAACGTTTGTAGAATATTGGAAGAATCATCGTCAACGGGTTAAAACGTTAGCAGGATTACTGTGGTGGGATTGTAAGATTATTTTTAAAAATTGGGAAATGATATACAATGAACTAAAAAAGCATGTTTTTTTAAAATTTTGCTAAAAAACCAGATGCTTTTTTTGTTAGGACAAAAGTTGTCGAAAGAAAAAAAAGACATTATTCATGTATGCTACAACAGCGGCAAGAATCTTAATAGCTCAAAATTGGAAGACCGGAGAAGTACCATCAAAAGCACAATGGCAAGAAAAGTTGATGAACTATGCAGAGTTAGCAAAGTTAATGGACAAACTGCGTGAAAAGGACAATAGTAACTTTGAAAAAGAATGGGAACGCTTCACAATATATTTGCAGAAACAACAGAAAGAAATTGTCTCGCTGGCAGGATTTAAATAAACATTTACAGTTTTATTTACAGAGAACAAGAAGCATAAGAATGTGATAACATAATATTGTATATAAACAGCAGAATGTATCATCTGATGTAATAAACCAGAAATGGTAGTTGAGGGAAGTCAACAGGGAGGGGGGAAATAGGGAAATATGTTTAACAATGATATTGGATATTTGTTTTGAGAAAAGAAAATGAATAAAAATATATTTTTTTAAAAAAAAACGTTAGCAGGATTAGAGTAAATTTAGCAGCAAAAATTGTGTTGAGATAAAATGAGAAAGGAGAAAAGCAGAGTAATTAGACTATGCAGCAGCGGGGGGTAATCGGCAGGAACCATTGAAGCACGAGGAAGGGAAGTCGATATTTAGCTTAATGTTTTGCTTTGTATATGTGATGATGAAAAATTATGAATAAAATTAATTAAATAAGGTTCCACCATTGGATGCACCAGAACCTTTACCTCATGCAGAGCAGAACCTTCAGATCTTTTCTGCGCCAGTTCTAGACACATTCACACACCTGAAGCCAGGTGTCAGTCCCCACTCCCACCACACTGTGGTCTTGAGCATGTTTATATCTTTAATGTAGGTAGAGAGGGAAGGGCTAGAGGCAGACTAATAGTGCCCCCCTGCTGGAAGCTGACAGCTTGTTGCGACTAATGCGGGGTAAGAGGAAATGTGAGCCAGTGGCACAGCTTTCCGCAGCTCTGGAATTGGAGAGGAGCACGTCCCCTGTAGAGGCGGGGTCGGGTGCCACAGAGCAAGCTGTGCTTTTGGCACAAAGCAGCCGCGCAGGCCTGGCAGCTGCAGGATATTGTGGCACCGAGGAGAGTGTCACCTGCATCAAGGAGAGAGATGAGCTTGAGTGGCTCATTTCCAGATGTGTCCTGATGTCACCATTTGAACAGCGCAAGGGAGCTTGGTGAAGGGACCGCACATCTGGCGCTCTACGCTTGCTGCCTGGCGATGGGGTTTCCAAGGCAACAGGGCAAATCCCAGACTGGAGCATTCCATACGACACCTCACTCTGTCAGGTGAGGATAGGCTGTGTGCAAGAACGTTGCATGTGCAACCCTGTTTGCTCTGCGTGCATTGTGCTTCCACCTTCAGTTTAGGAACATTACCCATAATCTACACCTATGCTGTCTAGCCTGTCATTTCTTGTGAAATACTGTGTTTTGGTACATCCCACACACACCCAGCCAGCTTTGGCCAAAATTGAGAAAACAAGCAACCTATCTGTGTTTTAAGCTGGCGGTGTGTACACCTAAATAAAAAAATTGGCCAGTAGCCCCTTAGAGGCCAACTAAGTTTGTTCTGGGTATAAGATTTCGTGTGCATGCACACTTCTTCACATGTGTACACAGCCTGTGATGCATTTGCAAAAAGAGACTGGCTTTTCCAGCATCTTAAATGCTTTGGAGCATTTGTGCTCCTGCGCAACAAGCCTGCTTCTCCCCCAAAATCAGACTTCTTATGGTAAGAAGGGTGTCAGGGAAATAAATGCACAGTGAAAAGTGTGGGTCAACCATTGCTTAAGGCAAGGTTGTCTTAAGTTCCCTGCAGACAAATCAGGAGGAATGATCAATACGTGGAAGGGACCTAGGTGGGCCACTGGTGTGATCAAGTAGGCCTGATATATTCTTACATGTTTGCTAAAAGGTTTTCTTCCTGCGTGCCTAATAGCTTAATGTGGGTTTGGGGATCATTCTGCTGCTTGTGTGTGCATATATCTGTATGTCTGGAACAGAGTTGGGATGTAGCTGGCAAGGAAGATAGGACTGTTTGATACATGGCTTGTAAGAAGGAGTCAGGGGTGTGTGGGTTTCCACAGAGGTGCACTGTTTGCTCTGGAGATCCGATTCTCCTTTGTGGACTCGCGTTCTCTGGTGGTGTGCTCCTTCATACTCAACATGTAAATAAAAGGCATCATAACTATCCCCATCCCACAGGACACTAAATCCTGCAGCTTTCCTCCACCTCAGATTTCCCACTACTGGGGGAATTGGGGGATACATAACAGAGTTTCCCCAGAGCTGGCAGTTATGTTTCAGAAAGCTGTGTCAACAGATGCATATTTCATCTGCCATGGAAACCTCGCAACAGCCTAGAAGCTGAAGGTACATTCTGGATTACTGGGGCAACCCATTCCACTCGGAGAAGTATGGAATGATCAGAAGGCTTTTGGCATTTCCCAGCTGCTTTCCAGCTGCTAAACTTTTATTTTATTTTTTATTTTATTTTCTCGCTTCTGCTTCTTCTTTTTAACGCTGTGCTTTTCTTTGCATTTGCCGCATCAGATGCCTTCAAAGAAAGCAGTTGCCCAATGATTCACCAGGGAAAGGATTCTGCTTTTATAGATTTCACACTGTGTAGATCGTGATGCCTCTTCCCACACACCCTCCCTAACACGATGAAATCTGATAGGCTTCTGGGGCTGCCCAGTCTGGCTTCTGATGGATGGAGCTGTGTTGCAAAATAGCACGAGACTGCACAGTTAAGGTGTCGGTAGGAAAACATCGATTCTACATGGAACTATGATTTGGGGTGCGGGTTAAAGTTTAAAACCTTTGCTGGCCACGAATCAGCATCCCTTTTTGCAGCCCTAATGGCACATCTTCCTTCCAAGACAGGGAGGGATGGAGGGAGCTATGTTTGTTTGCAAATGCTCAAGGGGAATCTGGAATTAAAGAACTACAGCAGTCAGCCCTGAGTTGTGCTAATCTGAACCAACAAGGGATTTCACTTGGGGCCACATGGTTGGATGTTCAGCCTCCTGTATATGAAGCATAATCTCTATGAGTATGAATCCAGTTTGAAACGGGTCGATGGAACAGCCTCCCATCGGCTCTGGGAAGGATATTGCACTGAACTGTTTCCGCAATATGTGCTTCAGGCATTAAGCCTGGATTAGTAAACATTGTTGTGTCTGAAACTACTGGGTTTGATTCCCCCCCCCCCCCCAGAATCCCTTTGTGTTGTTGTCCTGGAGGTTTGCAACGATTTCCTTTTGCCTTGCCATCATTTAGAACAGGGCTGTGTGTGTGTGTAATAATGGAGATTATCGTCTGCTTTTGCCTAGACCTGGATTAGTGATTGTATATGAAGTTTTGATGTTACCTTCCCAGTTATGATATATCAAACACATTCTGATGGTCTGTTGTTAGGACATTGCCCTTCAGTTGGAAAGATCCCCATTTGGGTTTCTTTCACTCAAACTGAGGAAGGGGAGGAGGATCCCAGCGAGGGGTGTGGCCGTGATTTGGTACACACTGGGACAAGCTGAATATGGGGAAGGGGAGGTTAGGGTACTTAGGAGGTACTCTTGGCACATCAGAGGGTGTTGAGGTGGTAGTAAACAGTTTACAGGATCCAGGGGCAGGAGACACCTCACCAGAACCAGAGGTGCCCCCATCTTCATGAATACTGTGGGCTCTGAGGCAGGCAAGGGAACCCAGCCCAGATCACTGGTAGACCAGATAGAGATCATGGAACCCATTAGGTCTGGGAGGAAGTTGTGGTCACTCGGTTCGGTTAGGCTCAGGGCAGGTCAGGATCACATGCTTTGTCATGTGGAGAGGCACAGCTGCTCAGCTGGAGCAAGCTCAAGTGCATCAGTCAAAGATAAGGGGGAAGCAAGGCAGAGACTCTATGTCTGCTCAACTTTCTCAGTTGATGGGCCATGGCCTGGCTGCTTTGGGAATTCCACTGGATGTGACTTCAGGACTGACCCAAGGTGTTTCAACCCTGGATCTTCTGCAGAGGAGGGAACCTGACCTTACGGTTTGACTTCGGACCTTGCATGTTGTATTGGACCAGGACCGCTATTTGACCATTTGTACTGTCAGACTACTCTCTGGTGTTGCTTTTGGGACTTTCAATGCATGATTAGTAGGACTTACCTCTTGGTACACAGAGATTCAGGACATATATACTTTTTAATGCAGATTTTACCATTTGTGTGTGTGTGTGTGTGTGTGTGTGCGCGCGCGCACACACACACACCCATTACTTGGCTGGAGAACCGTGTTGCGAAATGTGTGAATGTTGAGGCATGGCTGTGCTTCTGTTCACATATTGTTTCACAAATTGTGGATTAGGTATATTTGCCCTTAAATGCAAGCTGAATTGAATTTCTACAGCCACTCCACCCCCCATCCCTAGCTGTGTATGGCTACACCCTCTGTACTTGTAAGGATACCTCATTTATTTTTTGATCAAACAAACCAAATCTGATAAATTTCCTTATGCATCAGAAGATTCTTCTGGCTCCCTGGGAAACTCCCACAGCCACGGCCCCCAGAAGCCCCCTATACCCTCCCTATTAGCAGCTGGAAAGTTGGGGGCGAACACCCCAATGGGATGGGGGGTGTTGCCATTTGGTGACCACTTTGAGGCTGCCTTTAAAGGAGGATTATGCTGGATTAATCCAGATCAGTATTCCAGCATCGAGGTTTTAATTCATTTGCCAAATGACCGCTCAATTTAGCTATGTCTGGCTCTGCCACTAGCTTCCCTCAAAGCCTGTATGCCTTTCCCTCATCTCTGCCCACAGAACTTTGTGGCCCCGGGGGTGATACATGGAGTTATCCCACCAGCAAAATCCCCTGGTAGGCGTCCGGTGGGAACTACACAAATTGACTTCTTGGCATCCTCTTCAAAGGGATGCGTTCCCTCCACATGGGAGGTGGTTTCCCTGCCAGCCCTCCGGCTGCCTTGAACGCATTCCAGGCTGTTATCTTAGCAAAATGTGACGGAACTGGCTGTGAAGGAGGGATGACCGGGGATCCCACGGCAGCTGCTGGACATTGTTCCGTGACCGGGTGCCACTTGGTGGTGGCTTTGCTGAAGAACTGTGTCTGCGGAGAGATGCCAAGGAGCCCCAGCTTGTGAAGGTCACCCTTTGGGACAGGATAAGAGAAGCTGTGCACCCTTCAGATGCAGGGTCAGAGAAGTGTTGCCATCATGGGGCGGGTGAGATGGGTTTTTTGCTACTGAGGTCTTGTTTTGTTTTGGGGGTTCTTGGGTTGGCTCTTGAGCTTTCAATGGTGATTCATTGGGGCTATTATTACTGCTGCTAACATGCCTTTGCTTGGGACGCTTAAAAGATTTGCAGGTGTCCGACATAACATTTCAGTTTTGTTTTACTTTCGGATTGTGCATGATAGTGATAGGGATGGGATGGCGAAACCAGGGCTTGTGGCAAAACCTTAGTAACCAGATTCAGCACAAGTGGAAAGACAATTTATTTGTCTTTATTTGGGTGGCTCAATGTTCACAGCTGTGAACGCAAAATTTTGAGTTCTGCAGTTTGGGGCAGGCAGGGACAGGGAAGAACACGAATCTGTGCCACATAATTGGTGTATCTCTTCAGTGCAAATTGAAAGTTTGTATCCAGTCTTTTATTTATTGGTTGGTCCAGATGTATTGCTTTGGCATTTCCAAAGTTGTCACTTGTTGGTTTTGTTTGTTTGTTTGCTTGCTTGCTTGCAATTGAGGGGCATGGGGTATTTTGGGGTGTGTGGGTTGATTGTTTGACCCATGTTTTGGCTTTGCTGAGGAGGTGCTTGATATTTTTCTATATACATTACAGTAGTGGAGAGCTGTGTGTTTGAGTGGATTGACAGCACTATAGCAGAAAAGGAAAATTGGATAGGGATATGTTAAACAAATAGGGGAAGATGTGTCTTTGGCATGTTTCCATGACTATAGAACTTCTGTTTTATGTGTGTGGAGGTGGGTTTTTTTTTTTTGAAAATGAGAGGGGAAACTGGGCAGAGATGAGGGGAAGGGATTGTAGTGGGTGGGTGATTTTGGTGGTAAAGTGCTTGAAGCCATTCAATAAGTCTGGGCTTTTGCTCAGGGAAGCGTGGTCTTCCCTTCCAGGGGGACAGTATTTCTTCCAAGCTAGAGCCTGTGGCTGTTCTGCAGATCAGGAGACAAGAGCACATTAACACCTGGCTTGGAGTAGCTACCTCCACCAGAAAAAAAGGCATCAAACCATTTCTCTCTCTCTTGCTCCCTGCAAGTTGCCTTGATTTGTCAGCTGCTGCTGCATCAGTTTACATACCTCTAGGGACATGGACTGATTTGAATGTGCATTTATGACAACGGGTGGAATTCTTAGATCACTACTGAGTGCAATCCAAAAGCATCAGCTGATTTGACGGCTGCTTGAGTTCATCGACTGTGTGTTATCTCTGGCTTTTAGCAAGTGGTCATGGCTGCTTCCAGACTGGCTGCTTTGCAGGTGGGATTCAATCATAAAACGACAAATTTAGGTAACACAAAGTGGATTTGCCTCTGTTGCACAGCAAAACCACTCCTTCCCCTTCAAAACGTACTTTTTTTTAAAGTAAGGAAAGTGATGTGAAAATATACAGGGAAAGGTGGGATACCAGTTGCTTGATGCACTGTTGTATAACCTCGGTGCAGACAAACCTGAATTGATGCTCAATGAAGAGCGGGCATTGTTATATAACTGCCATGCAAACTTTATGGAAAGAAATATGGACTAAAGCTCAACGAGTGGGTCATTTGGAAAAGCCCAGAGGACTGGGAGGCAGAAATTGGGCAGTTTTAAATAAAGGGGGTGGGGAGAAAAGACTATGAGCAGAACTCAGTTTGAGCCAAAGTTGAACTTCACCACCACTTCTCTACTCCATGGTGTGGCTGCGTAGCTACACTGCAGACAGACATTTAGCAGCTGAATGACTCTCCTGCCACTGATATCTCCAGGCCAGGAAAAGCTTTGACCACTAAACTTCTGTCTGTCACACAGCTGCTTAAGGTACAGGAGCCCTGCTAGATAAAAGGTGACAACCATAAGACCTCTCCCTTGCAATGGTTCTGTGTCCCTGCCCCTCCCCATGTTAAACCAGGCATGGCTGAGAATGTCTGTGCCTGAAACCCCGCCTCTAAACATTGGAGTGTGAAACATAGAGACAAGAATGCAGATAGGATGGCTTGGCTTAAGGACAGGCACCTCTTGGGGGCGGAATGAGTGGAAGAGTTGGATTTATGGGTTCAAGTAGGGGAAAGTGCATACTAAGGAGGGACTTAGGTTGGGCAGAGCTTCTGTGCAGTACAAAATAATTTGGAGTCCTCGTCCCTTTGTCTGCCTCACACCTCCCTTCCGCTTCTGTTCCCAAGCCAATTTTGAAGCCTCCAGCAACGAAATATTCAAGGCGGCAGAGTTGGCAAGCGTAATATCGGCTGACACAGTGGTGCAGCAATGTGGGGGTAGGGAAAGGGGAGACAGGCACATGGGGAAGCGGCATCAGAAAAGCTGCCTTATCTAACCAGGCAGATATAATGAAGTTGTTTCTCAGCAGGCACAATAAAGGGATTGTTGCATGGGATTTGAGAATTGCTTAATTGTGTCAGGGTGTCTTCCTCCTCCCTTTCTGTGTCCTCCCGAGAAGCTGCTGCTTCTTCTTCTTCTTCTTCTTCTTCTTCTTCTTCTTCTTCTTCTTCTTCTTCTTCTTCTTCTTCTTCTTCTTCTTCTTCTTCTTCTTCTTCTTCTTCTTCTTCTTTTCATGTTTACATGAAAAATAGCCCAGTGCAGGGGAATGGAGATGGTTTGTTTCTGAGAAGAAAGAAGCTGCATAGCCTCGAGCCTCCCTTGGCGTTGTGTCTTCTGACTTTGAGGCTCTGCTCTCTCTGATGTGATCATGAGGGCTGGCTTCAGTTATTCTGGACTGTACCACTTCAAAGTGCACGTGTGCGGGTGCTTGCAGACATGGACAATTTAGCAGCACCCAAGAATGCATGTTCTGCTTTTAAACTAAAATAGCAATTCTGTTGGATCATCATTGCCACTTTGTAGCTTAGTTCTTATTTCCACAGCACCAAATGTTGTGCCGGGAAATTTTCATTTGGAATCATGGTGGGTGGGTGGGTGGAGGTTAAACCCACTCCCTCTGCCATCCACTGCACTCCTGATTGTGCAAAGCCAGACTACTGGGAAAGGGAAAATGCCAGGAACACTATTGAATAGACCACCTGCGCCTGGGTAAACTACAATATAGTCTGAGCTCTGAGTGGATGGGAAAATGGAAACTGAACATGGAAAGCATGAGAGGAATGGGTTTTGATTGCACCATCATGATGCAGGCGCCCTGTAAAAAGAGAGCCGTGCCCCTTTTAACCTAGGCTCTATACTATGACTGATTCCAAGCCTCTGCGTCTTTTAAAAAAACCCTAATAATAATAATAATAATAATAATAATAATAATAATAATAATAAATGTTTATTTATACCCCACCCTCCCCAGTCAAAACCGGGCTCAGGGCGGCTGACACCAACAGAATTACAATAAAACATAAAAACAATTAATTAAAATACAGATTAAAATACAGTATTAAAATTTAAAGTGCAGCCTCATTTCAAGTAGTCCATAAATCCAAGCCATGAGGGAGGAAAACACAGGGGTCAAGCTGAGTCTAACCCAAAGGCTAGGCGGAACAGCTCTGTCTTGCAGGCCCTGCGGAAAGATGACAAATCCCGCAGGGCCCTGGTCTCCTGGGAAAGAGCGTTCCACCAAGTTGGGGCCAGTACTGAAAAGGCCCTGGCTCTAGTAGAGGCCAATCTAGCCATCTTATGACTCGGAATTCTCCAGAATATTGTTGTTTGTGGACCTTAAGGTCCTCCGCGGGGCATACCAGGAGAGGCGGTCCCGTAGGTACGAGGGTCCCAAGCCGCATAGGGCTTTAAAGGTCAAAACCAGCACCTTAAACCTGATCCTGTACTCCACCGGAAGCCAGTGCAGCTGGTAAAGCACTGGATGAATGTGATCCCGCGGCCGGGACCCTGTAAGGAGCCTCGCCGCGGCATTCTGCACCCCTGGAGTTTCTGGGTCAGCTTTAAGGGCAGCCCAGCGTAGAGCGAGTTACAATAGTCAAGCCTGGAGGTGATTGTTGCATGCACTTTCTCTCCCAAGTTTAAGTCCTCGGATATTTGCAGTGGCCAACCCCCCCCCCCCCCGATTTACAATCTCCTACCTTCCTCTTGCCACTTCCTGGGTTTTTTATGGAACTGAACAGCTCGGCCACTTCGAAACTCGCCTTCTGTTGCTACCGGGCTGTGGGTCTTCGCTATTTGACCCCCCCCCCCGGTCGGGATTATTAAAGTAGTTCTCTTGGTTCTCTGGGTCACCTACTCCAAAATTAGAAAATCCAAATAACAAAGAAAAAAACCCACAACCCCCCAAAAAACACACAACAGCGCCCAATCATACAGTACCCACCAAAATAAATGACAACCCCAAAAATAAAATTAAACAATAATAACTTCTGCTTCTCAGGTTCTTATTTCAAATTTTTAAAATCTAAATATATAAAAATGTTCACGATGCGTGTGCAGGGGCCAATGTATGGAGATACAGGGGGGAGGGGACAACACTCCCCCGAGAAAACAGAGGGAAGGGTATCCTACCAAAACACAGGGATGAGCCAGGGGGTTGGAGGGAGGAGGGGAGGGATATGTCATGGATCGGGACAGGGTGGGGGGGAATCACAGGGATGACCCACAGCAACGCGTGGCTGGGCCAGCTAGTAAAAAAAAATAAGAAAATTGTCCAGTAGCACCTTAGAGATCAACTAAGTTTGTTCTTGGTATAAGCTTTTGTGTGCATGCACACTTCCAAGAACAAACTTAGTTGGTTTCTAAAGTTGGTACCAGTTTACGGGAAGGGTAATATCTGGGAGGGTAGGAGCTCTAAGAACGGCAACCTCCCACACAGCCTAGGACTCCTCAAGTTAACTTTGCAGCATGGGAAGAAACTGAATAGCTTCCAAACCACAAATACATCATGAATTGGGGCCCTCAGTCTGCCTCCTCAGTTTATGTGGCATGTTGAACGGCTCTGAGAAATGTAGGGCTGCACATTTTGTGAGCCAAACTGAGCTTTATCTTTATGGCAGCCAGTTCTGTAATAATAATTTAAAAATCCCTGGGCGAAAGTAAATTGAAACCACTAGGGATTTGTTTGCTGCACTATTCCATCTCTCTGTGATTATGACAATTCTTGTATTTGCGTTTTCAAATCTTTACTCATGCTGAGCTGTCTTGTAACATTTTTAAGCCACTGTTTTACATTGTTCAAGGCCTAACAGAACACTGCCAGCTACCGCTATTTTGCTTGTTAGCAAAGTTAACTTGGGAAAAACGGGAAATGCTTGAAGACTTTGTTTAATCCTAAATTTTAAGCGGACCAGCCAGATTCACGCTTCCTGGACTAATAATATGCAGAATGGAACACAAATTTTGCGGTGCAATGCTTGATTAAAAAAAAATAACAAAATGCATATTAAAAATAGTACTTTAGATTAAAATGCGTATTTAAGAATCTGAATTTCCATGCAGTTAATTACACACACACATACACCCCTGAATTGTGAGGAAATAGCTCAGAACAAACACATGTGAAACTAGCAGGGCCTGGAAATAGCCTGATCAGTTCATCCCTATGGCAGTGCCTGCTTTGTATTGCCTTGCCTAGCTTCTGAGGGTAGCGCTCTCTGGTCGTGTAGCAGGTGCTGCCATTGGAGGCTGGTCCATTGGGGCAAATGGAGAACTGCCCCACCAACCTCAGTCTGCCCTCATCCAGTCCCCACGGGCCTATCTTCTTGCTTACACCACCTGCCAGCTTCCTCCTCCTCCTCAGGGCTAGTTCACACTTCCTCTTGTCCTGCCACTCCCCCCCCCCCGAAAACCAGTTGTTTACCTCTGAATCAGAACAGATGTCAATAGGTTTTTTCAGCAGATTGCCATTTGCTCAGACTCGGCACTAAAGAGTGAGTTTTCCTGGGGAAAGCGGCCAGGCAAACGAAAAACTTCTTGGACCCATGCCTAGATCACATGGGATGAGCGTAAAAATGCTTGGATCCATGCTTTCTAGGCCTGGAACAATCGGAAGTGTAGGTGAGCCCTTAGTCTCAGTGTTGCCCTCATAAAAATCAGCAGGAGAGGAAGGTAACAAAACCCTACATGGCGTGGCTGGTGGTCAGGAGTGATGAAAGTTGTCATCCAAAATATCTGGAGGGCACCGCGCTGGCTAGCCCTCTGGTAAGCGGTCTGTGTATTGGCTAAATAATATATAATCAATTGGCAGAGAGAAGGGCAGATATTTTGAACATTCAGGTGAACAACTGCTGAGTTGAGTTTTGCACTCTCTGACGGGGTGGTAGATAGACCAGGCCTCTTGCAACCATTGTGCAGGAACACAACACTCCCTCACCTCTCAGATTCCAAAAGTGTTCCCTCGCTTCCCCTTCTCTCCCCCTTTTTTAAAGTACAGCACTGGCTAAGCATACCCAAGACCACCCTGTCAGGGTTCAGTTTTATATTAAAAGGTGACAATACATCTCCAAGCTAAGAGGTATGGGTATACGAAATCCTGCATATTGGGCATCCATAATAGGATAAATGCAGTGACCATCCAGATTGGTCCAGGTCAGTCCTTGGTATATATGACAACCCTCAGATTAAGTCCCGATGTTGAAAAAGAGTGGGCTGTGGAGAGAGAGGGTGGTCTCCCTTATTTGCTGTGGATTGGGGTGTGTGTGTGTGTGTGTGTGTGTGTGTGTGTGTGTGTGTGCAGAGCTTTAAAAATAATTGTCCCCGTTTCCAAGGCCATATAGGTTAGTGAAAAAGCACATTCTTTGTATGCAGAAGGTCCCAAGTGCCTCCAGCTACAGCTAAGAGTGTCCCTTGTCTGAAATCCTGTAGCAGAAGCATCTGCCTCGCATTCAGAAGGCCCCAGGTTCAAACCAGGGCATCTCCAGGTAGGCTGGGGGGATGTCCCCTGCCTGGAGAGCCGGATTGTTGAGCTTGTTTTGTTTTGTTTTGGCCTATGTTGTTGAGCCTTTTCTTTGCAAAATCCCCCCCACCCCCAAATACAGTAATAATATTAAGTTTTTGAGCATTTTTTTGGGGGGGGGGAAAGAATTCACCAAAAAAGCAACACTTCCAATATGGGCTGCCATGTGCCTGGATTTTTCCGAACATTTTAACCAATTTCTGAAAATACTGCCCGGGCGCTATTTTCGGCAGACAAATCCTGGACATGTCTGGGAAATTCCGGATGTATGGCAGCCCTAAACTAAAAATCCCAACTTGCCCCCCCTCCAGGACGGATCAATCTACCGTAGATAAGCTTGCCAGAGTCCAATTTGTGATTTTGGTAGTTGCCGTTCTTCAGGGTTATCAGTAAAGTGTTTTATAAAGGGATGCCACATTTCAACAAAATCATCTATATCATTTGCATTATTCAATGCATGTAATCTCTTTGTTAATTTTTCTGATACAGCAATAGGCCATACATTCTGTTTCCAATGAGAGATACACAGTTGTTCCAATCCTTTCCAGTTCTGTGCTACTAAAAGAAAAGTAATTAGTTCTTTGTAACAAAGGTCAGGTTGCCCTTCTTTAAAAATAGTTAACAATCCAAAACTTGGGGTACATTCCATATGTTGGCCTGTAATATAGCTTATTTCTGTAAACACCCTCTGCCAGAAGAGCTTTTTATGTTCAAACGTCCACCACATGTGAAATGTTGTACCTATACTACTGTAGCCTCTCCAGCACAATGGTGAGAGTTTTATTAATATAGCTATGCTATAATGGTGCCAAATGAGTATGAGGCAGCTTGCTGTGTTCCTGCGATCTAGGCTGGGTCTGAAAATTATTGTGGTGTTTTATCTCCCCTTTTCCTGTCTTTGAAATTTTCAAGGTACTCATTTCCTTTGTTGGTTGCGTTAGCAAGAAAGGGAACTGGAAGTTCTTCTGCCTTTGTGAACCCCTGTCAATTTACAGATTATCAGTTTGGCAAAGAATTGAAAGGGCACAGCAGCCAGCACAGCTAGTGAAAGACACCAAATCAGTGAGGGTACCAAAGTTCAGCAAACTCAAAGCACACTAAGCCGCTGCTGCCAAGTCTAGACAGCGCAGCAAAACCCCATCAGAGGAAATTCATTTTGAGTCCTGTCTCCTTAATTTGAGCAGCAGATTTCCATAGCAAAACCAGATGCCTATTTGAATCCTGGTGCCATCTGCACCATGTAATTCAACTTTATAACTTCCTTTCAGTAAGGCAGATGTTGTCCACCTGCCTTTTGTCTGAAGTTGTACTGCATCATGGGTTTTGTAGTCTTAAGACATCACAGTGTTCAGGCTCTCATTTGGGGGGTGGGGCATACACGTGTTGGAGTTGGTGTCAGGTAGTGTCTGATCCCTGAGCAAGGCAGGCCGACTGAGAGCTCCAGGTGTGCAAATTTAGCTCACAAAACATTGAAGACAACCTTCGCATTTTAAAACTGTCTGCCACCAGGCTACCTCTCCTAAGCTCCACCCCCTGAGGAAAACTCAAATTCTTAAAGGGCCAACCCTCTGGCCTGAAGATGGGCGTGGAAAGCTGGAAGGGACCCTGAGGACCATCTAGTCCAGGGTTTCCCAAACTTGGGTCTCCAGCTGTTTTTGGACTACAATTCCCATCATCCCTGACCACTGGTCCTGCTAGCTAGGGATGATGGGAGTTGTAGTCAAACAACAGCGGGGGAACCCTGATCTAGTTCAACCCCCAGCAATGCAGGAATATGCAGCTGTCCCATACAGGGATCAAACCTGCAACCTTGGTGTTATCAGCCATGCCTCCTACATTCCTTGACCACCTGCCTGGTGTGCTGCCTGCACGATTGGACCAATGAGGTACTATGGCACTACGGTGGGTGGCATTTGGTTGCTCAGGATCAGGGGAAGGGTCCTGCCTCTGACAGGCTCTGGGGACAGGGTTTTCTGTAGGCTCCTGTCTGTCGGCCTCAGTGTTCTTGTGGAAGCGTGAACAAGGTGTGGCTCTTGCACATCATGGATGCTTCATTTGCAACAATGCAAATGTATCAAATGTTTATAATATTAGGAGAATAGAGCAGCTTTGGTGCAAAAGAGTAGTTATCTCAAGACCACTTAATGTTCATTTGTTTAGGACCCCACTCACAAGTGCTGCCTCCTCTTCCATCTTTCAGGCTTAGCTGTCGGGTAGTTCTTGCCTGTTCACTACAGAAGGCTGGATTTGGTCTTGATGCAAATACCACAGCTAGTGCATGATATCAAGCCATGCTTTCTTTACAGTTTGTTCAACACACCAGGAGGGGGCTGTTGACAGGGAGAAGTGTACAAGTTCCGCCCCTCCTCCTCACCTTTCGTATCACTCTGCAAATCATGGAAGGCAAACATATCAAGCAGGGAGCCTCTTGTGTGGAGGCTCCCTATATGTTTTTTTCCAGGGATTTTAAAACATGTGGGAATCCTCCACAAGCACACAGAGTTTTCCTGCTTCATTCATTAGTCCTCCAACTTATTGAGAACAGTACAAGGGACTCTTCCTGTTGCTTGTTGAATGAATTGACTTTTGCAACACCTGAAGAGGGCTAATGTGGATGCTGAATCTGATCCAGCAAAATAAATTCTCAAAAATCTCGTATGTGGTGTGGAAATTAAAGCATGCAATTAAAAACATGTGCCAGTCAGTTCGGGTGTAATCTGCCGTGTTGCTGCTGGTGTCAAACAACTTCAGCAAACAAGCTCCATTGCTTTTGATTTCGGTAATACGAAAAACATGCTTCAATCTCCCATTGAAATCGGTGGGTCTTGAAGCACTTACCTTTGGCTGGCTTGTTCTCATCCATGTTTTTCCCTTTAATTTCTTCTTCTTCTTTTTAAACAACAATAAATCAAAGCCTGTTTTTGAAGAGCTAAACAACACTCAGAGTGTCACAGTCAGGAAAACAAAGCATCTGATTTGCATAATGTCACCTTCATTTGCATAATGAAACAATTTAGTGTAATCTTTTTTTATTTGGAAGTGAATTTGGGCATCTTCAGCTGGAGATGCTCTCAGTTAGGTGAGCTCCCCCAGATCTAACCATTGAATTTCATCAATGTTGTTGTGTTTAGCTCCCCAGTGTTCTCTTTTCTTCCTTCATCAGCCACACGGTAGCTTTCAAACCCTCCACATGTAGTGATGGGGATGTGGGCTTCTATTCCTGTGTGGATCATGTGCCAAGTATAAACAGCCACAGGCTTTGCTTTCAAAGGCCCAGGCATCTTAGTAGAGTAGCAGGTACACAGATGAAGTCAAGAGGGTCTCTTGGGTGAAAGGTGTTCCATAAATATAAGAGCATATTATCACCACTGATGCTCATTTGAATCTCACAGCTCTCATCCCTTGACACACTGTGCCATAAAATAATTCATGAAATGTAAGAAGATACATGGTATATAGACTAGAATACTTATTAGCCAACTTAACACAGGCAGGTTTTTTGAGATTCATGGGACTCTTCAACAGGCAGAAGAGGGAGGGAGTAAACCCAGCAGATGAAATTTTATACAAACTGGTGTTTAGTTTTAACTTGTACTGGGTCTCCGATATCATGCTTAGAGATGACTGTGATTAAGGCATCACAGTAGACAAATCCTTGAAATAAATCAATACATTATACATAGAGCAGGTAACAAGTCACAGAAAACATGTGCAAGGCAAATAAAGGGGTTATTTGCAAAATTAACATACCCTGTATGTTTGACACCAGTCCTTTGCAATGCATAAGAATGCTTGCATGTTTGAAATGTTATTAATTTCTAAATAAGAGTTGGGAGTATTCAATGCATCCTTGAAAGCACTCTTTCTTGTCTACGTGGCAATCCTAAATCACAGGTAATGTGTGTGTATGTGGTTCTGGTTACTTAGTGGTGAGGGAAGAACCCTCTTTCCTTGCTCATAAAGCATCCCTTTGCAAATACCCTCAACCACCGTAAACTCTGGTTTTCTGACTACTCCATTAATTTGGACATGTTCTCCTTATTTTTTGGAAACTTACTGAAGTTTTCTATCCAATGTTATTTGAAATTGAAATTTGAGCCTGGTAGATCAAAGCAAACTGCTCTACAGCTCAGGTCCTTTGCAAGCTAACTAACACTTTGCAGGGAATTAGGAAAGAGCTTTACAAAGGACCCCAGCTATGCTGCAAAGTGCCATGCAATGCACCATGTGAAGTATGCTTTGCAAGTCCAGCTCAGGTTTGTTGGCAAGTGCTTTGATCTGCCAAGCTCTGCTCTTAATAAGCCTTGCTGAAGCCAAGCTGATAGATCAGAGTTGAACTTTTTACAAGGCAGTAGCCTCATTTTTTTGGAGGGGAGAGCAAATTAATTAAGTTAAAATTCTCTGATCAAATGCTCAGCGTACAAACCATGCAGGGGGGGAAACACCCTAGAAGATAATGTGCAAAGGACGGAGAAGACATACATCCCCTCTTCAGCCTTAAAATAATGGGAATAAGATATGTAAATATGTTCAGGCACAGGAGGGTTGTTTAGCCTCCCTTTCCTCATAGATTGAGAGGGTGAGAATAAATAGCCATGAAGCAAACCTAAATCTCCCTCTTTCTGGATTTTCAAAAGTTGTCAGATCCAGTGGCAGAATGGAGCATGCAGAGAGTGGAGGTCTGTTTACCCTCTTAGTATGGACTAGCTGCGTACATTTGGGGGTTCTGTAGCAAGCAAACATACCTGTTTGCCAATACAGAGAACATACTTTGTAGCTGGCTGTAATCCCTGGCAGAAGCAATGGGAAACTATTTCTGTTCCTTTGAGAATTATCAGCTCTTTCCAAACACTATTCTCCCCGTGCAAAGAAAGCCCAACATGTGAATCTTGAACATTGCCTGAAGACTCAGGAGAATGTTTTCTCCTTTATTAATCCCCTCTGACAGGAACTCAATGAGACATTCTTCCCAAAGCACACCTCTCTTACCCAGGATCCTATGAATGACAAGTGCTAAGCACCCCATCTCCATGCCACAGAAATCTGTGCACTGGCAACCCACAGCCATTCCCACCTTTTGACTAGAGCTTTGCTCCCCATCTGTCAGTAAGGTTGAAAAATTCAGTTCAGTTTTCATTTAAAGGTGATCCTTCCTAATTCTCACTTCCAAATCAATAGTGAGCCAAAGCAGGTGCTACCCTTTGAAATCTGTACTCCTCCGAATTTTGCAGGAACCAAAAACATGGATAGCAAAATGTGTAAGTTAGGGAAACGTGTGCCTGAAAATGCATATACTCATGAAAATAACATATAAAAATGCATTCCGTCATGGGAAATGGCTTGCAGTAACATGCATACAGAAAAATTGCATACAGAATTGTATGTATTAGGACAATAGTTCCCAAACTTTCCTCCCATGAGTCGCCTGAAAATTGCGGAGGGTCTTAGTACACTACTTAATGTTTCCCCACCCCCTGCCTGTTGAAACAATTGTTGCTAGCTGCTCTGTGATTTTTAAATGCATTTTGTTGCTTCTTTTAATTCTTATGTGTTGTATTTATTGAATGACAATTTGAATTCCATAGAATCCATCTAACTCAGACGGTAACACAGTGAAACACAGTGCAAGAAGTAAAAGAAGCAATAAAAAAACAATTAAAAAGCAATATGAATATTTAGTGCGATGAATGTGCTGCTCCTTACCGTCAACCCAAAATCCACCTGAATGAAGTTTGGTCTGCAAAGAGCTGGTCAGGAACCCCTGCTTTAATTAAAAACTAAAATTAGAATTCTGGAGTTAACTGGAAAGCTTTGCTTGCTGTCAGGACTGGTGTCATCCATGTGCTTGCTCTTGTCTAAATTACTATTAAAATCTTCCCTTCTCTATATGTACAAGTCTGAACTTATCTGCAGGTTACCATGTGCCTAGATTTAGCATATCTAAATAATTAGGGGGTGGCGGGGGTGGTATTGACAGTGCTTGGTTACTTAAAAGGCCATGCCTGTCCAACTTCCCAAAGAAGGAGGGAGCACTGGTTCCTTCATCATAGTTTCATTTATTTATTCTGCTAGCAGAAGCCATGGGAGAGATACAACACAGCTGTAGACAATTGGAAACTTAACTTGTCAGCTGCAATCTTCCACTTATCTCTTCAGATGTAAGTGCTGGAAACAATATCTAGGGGGGAACTGCTTTCCTTTACGTTTGACTGTCATGGCTTCCCCAAAAGAATCTTGGGAATTTATAGTAAGGTTAGTGACACCATGTCTGCTAAAGATTCCAAGCCCCCTGGCTCACTGTTCTACAGTTGCTGTTATTCCCTGTAGCGATGGAATGACTGTTAAACTGGATTAGGCTTGTAGTATAGTTAAGCCCTGTGTTTTTCAAGAAGTCACTGACATGCTCCCAATGTTGTAATGTATCCACTTGTATGATGCAGTCACGAAATCTGTGGCACACAATAGCACCTTTGTATTAGGAATGAATGAATCTGTTCATTTAAACCATCCTATATATATGCATTTGCATACATATTCTTTGGGTTGGAGAACTGCATGGCAAAATCCAAAGAAGTTTGAATTTCAAAGGATGGCTGCACTTCATTGTGCTTTTTATTTCAGGAAGTGCAAGTTAGGTGGGCTTGCATTAAAACATGAACCAAACAAAATTTAGTCCTGAGATGTATCTTGGGCCCATTTTCTTGTAGGAGCTGCATCTCTGAGGCAAGATTCCAAAGCTGCTAAGAAAAATATGTCTGTATCAGGATAGATAAGCCCTGTGCAGTTGTTTGCCACAGATTAGGGATGGGCAAAACTTTATCTTTTTCCATTCTCAAATGTACTGTTCTTAAATTCACAGTAGCATGTTTCTGCAGTAATTTGCATTAAAAAAAACCTCATTAAAATTTGTCAGCAATTTAGTGCAAATCTCTCCCAATAAAGCATATTTTATGTGACTTGCCTAATATACATGTTTTTGAAAGCAATTTTCTCTATTGTAATTTTGTATGTTATTTTCTTTGATGTATGCATTTTGACACATTTCCTCCCAAAATGTGGGTGCCAGTTTCAGCTGTGTTATGAGTTTCTGGGTGCCAGACACTGAACCCCTGGATTCAGCAAATGTTAGAATATAAACCAGGCAGTCCGTTAGAAGAGCAAAAGGAAGGTGATGAGCCATTAGGAAAGCCAAAGAGAGGGGACTCTGCCAGACAGCAAATGGGAGGGGCACCTCCCTCAACTCAGAGTTAGTTAGAAGCCAAAGGCTTAATTTGAAGTAGAGTTTGAGAGCTGGTGGTGATGTGACCTTAAGGAAAAAGTTTGCAGGCTGGTAAAGGCGGCAAGCTGGAAAGAAAGGGCCAGAGGACAATAGTTGATGTCTGTTTTGATCCAAGGCTGTGCCTATGGCAGTAGCATGACTCTATTGTAGTGTTAATGCCGTGAATCCCTCCATTGCAGGCTCAGGTTGTATGTATGTGTAAATAAACAATTTACCATGAGGACACCACAGTCTCTGCCGTGCCTCATTTCCAAAAGGAAACATAACCACTGGCTAAGTGCCTGAGACCCCTGGAATCTCACACCACTCAGAGATTGGGGTGATGCGTATCCGGCAGCTTCCATTTAAAGAATGTGGTGTTGTTTTTAGAATGGGCAAATTTAAGTGTTTTAACTACCACTGTTTTTCCCACCCCAAAATTGTCCCCCAGAAATGGTCATGGCTTCAAACTCCATTCACCTGAGCCTACTCTGCTCTCTCAAACTTAGCTCTGGGTGGATTTTTCAAGATCACCACCCTCCTATCAATGTGATCTGGGAGTCCCCTTTTGGATACTGCGACTGAGTGTGGCAGGGTGCTTGAAGGAGCTGTGTTTTGTTTTTCATTTTAGGGGGTTGAGTAAATTCATTGAAGTGAGCAAAAAAGCCTCCGGACTTTCAAGCCAATTGCTCTTATTCAGCTCAGGTGACAAGAGTTGTAGATGTTTTATGTTGGTTGTGAGGATATAACTGATTTTCCATTCATTTCTTTGAAGCCCCTCCTGGAAATGTGGCAGCCCCATCTAGCAAGGAAGGCTGGCTATAGCCCCGATCGACCAGCCAAGAAGGAGGAGGAGGATCAGGCGAGAGAGACTCACACGATTGGTCCTGCCCACATGGTTCAATATACAGATGCTTACTGCAGCAGTGTGGGATCGCCACGAAGAAGCAGTTCCCACACCGCTGAGGTAACATGAGAAGGAACCCCATCAGTATCCAGAAAGAGGTGTATTTTGTGGCCGGCATTTGGAGGTTGGAGCGGGGGTGGGGAGAGCTCTGGGCCTAAAAGCCTTGATTTATTTTGAATTCTGGCATATATTAAGCCTTAATTTTTTCCCCCCTGAGTGTTCCACCTGATAAAACCGAAACAATGTCAATTCTGTGATAGATTAACCTCCACTGATTTGAGAAAGTACCATCAAGTCAGCTACCCTGACATTTTGCCATGCACGTGTGCCAAGCCCCTTAACAACCAAGCTGAGAGCATAGCAACGGCTGCTCTTTGACTGAAAAACCCCCACACCATTGTCAAAATACGGCTGTATCAGCTTTCCCCCTCTTCTTCCCCTTCTTTATGCTTCTTCTTTTTTTCTTTTCTCAATGAAGTAAGCTATCAGGGAGACGGGGAGGAAAAAAAACAGATTGCTCGCTTGATGTAGACGGGCAAAGCTTTGTCTCAGATTCAAAAACAGCTGCTCAGAGATAATCTTGAAGATGGTTTGATGATGGGAGATACCTTTGGGAGATGCCTGAATTTAAATATCTGAGTTTTTTTAGTTTATTTCAAAGATAAGGATGTATGCAAGGTTTCAGCTTAAACAAGGGATCAAAGCAGAATCAATTATTTATAAAGTCACTAAGACAGAAAGCCTCAGGTTAAAAGTCAGAGCTGACAGTTGCAATCCGCATGGTGACCATTTTTATCCTGTGTTTGCAAAGGACATGAGGTAAAATGAGGCAGCTGCTTCCAAGTGGTAGATTTTGGGCACCATTTAGAGTCCCACATGTCCCTGAGATTCAGCTGGCCTTTAAAAGGATCCAGGCCTTTACTGAGGCAGACCCTGCCCTGTGGGACTCCTTGCCAGTAGGAACTAATCTTGTTCATCTTCAGTCATCTTCTAAAAACAGTATTATTCTGACAGGCCTTTCAAACCTGAGATACTTAATTTCAGTGCCTACTTGATGTGTTTTTTGGTTAGGCAGGCCTGTCCAGATGTGTGTAGTGTTGACCTGTGTTTTAATCTCTCATTAGTTTACTGTTGATTTTTAATGATCTTTCGAATGTTTTAAATACTGCTTTTTAAACTGACACACACACACACACACACACACACACACACACACACACACACACGCCTCCCCACATGCAAGTTTTATTACAGTCAGCAGACCCTCCAAGTGTCCTTGTTTTCCAGGGACAGTGTCCTAGATTTACAGAAGCCATTCTGGTTTCTGATTTGATCCTAGAATGTCCTGCTTTTCCATAGGACGTCCCTATTTTCATTAGAGAAACGTTGGAGGGTTTGCGAGTTATACAGCCCCCAAGCCAAAGAGATAAGTAACTATACAACCTTTAGAAGATATCTGAAGGAAGCCGTATATAGCTAAGTTTTTTTTTTAATACAGTGGTCCCTTGACTTACGAACTTAATCCATTCCGAATGCACATTCGTAGGTCAAAAAGCTCATAAGTCGAAACACGGCTTCCCATAGGAAAAAAATATTCGGAAAAATCCGTAAGTCGAGGAAACCATATGGAAAAATTTGTAAGTCGAGGAAACCACATTTAAAGCCGCCAACGGTTTCCGTTTGGATGTAGAAAAATTCATAAGCGTGCGGCCATTTTGTCCCGTTCGTAAGTCGAAACCTATGGATGTCGAGTCATTCGTAAGTCGAGGGACCACTATATTTAATTGTGTTTTCATATACAGTATGTTGGAAGCCATCCAGAGTGGCTCGGGCAACCCAGTCAGATGGGTGGGGTATTATTATTATTAATTATTATTATTATTATTATTATATTATTATTATTATTATAGGATGTCCCTATTTTCATTGGAGAAATGGTGTATGCATTTTGTTAAATAAATAAGTAAATAAATAAATCCAGCTTTTTCCAAGGGGAATAATTACTCAAATTGGGCAACTGTGTACATGCAGCATAGAAAATTGCTTTATACAATTGCAAGTTGGCTTGATAATATCTGAACTAGGCCTCAGTTGTAACCTGTGAAGCTAGCTAAGCTAGGGAACCTGCCTTATACCGAATCAGACCATTGTTCCAACTAGCTCAGTATTGTCTACTCGTGACAGGGTGTCTTCCAGTCCTACTGAGACATCTGGGGGATCAGTGGAGACCTGTCCAATAGGACAAATGGAATAGTATCCCCGTAACTTCAGTCTGCCGTCAAGCCATCTTCTTATTTACAGCCTGTCCGGCGATGGCATCAGCTATCAACTTCCTCCTCCTTACTTTCAGTGTTGCCTTTATTCAACTCAACGGCGAGGATCATGGGGGTAAAACTAGAATTAATTGGCTCTGTCTGTTGATGGCATTTGCTCCACCACCTGTTGGCCTCCTTGCCTTCTGGCCCACCACTTCCAGCAGGTGCCAGCCACTGCTGCAAAGGATTGAACCCGGGGCCTTTCTCCATGCATACCATGTCCTCTTCTGCTGAGCTATGGCTCCTCCTCAATATAGCCATAATATATCTTTCCATAATCTATCTTTCCTCCCACACCAAAACCTACAAGGTTCAGAGCCTATCCCATGCCACACCAAACCAGTGAAGGAGTTTTGTGCCTTTCAGCCCCCTACTGCAAGCTGTTCCTTGAAGGTTGGGAAATTTCAAAGCTCCATGTTGGCAACAACGTTGAGAGAGACAGACAAATTGCAGCCAATTTTACGGTAAATTATTTACGGAGAGAACATTTTCTGTGCCACCCCACAGGAATAATTAAACTCTCCAATTAATGCCTCATTTAAACGATGATTATGGCTGTTATCATTTCAATATTGATTTCTTTCCCCTTCTTCCTTTCCTTTTCCTTTTAAAATCTGGTTTCAAAATATTAGTGTCCCTCCTCCCTGCCAGCGACACATCTCCTCAGCTTGCTTATTCCAGTAGTTGTTTGTTCTCAGCTAGCATTTGCTGACAAGAAAAAGCTTCTCTTTTTGTGTGCTTGTGTGTTTTTAAAAGATAAAATGGAGCCACACAAACACTGCATCTTCTGGGTGCTGAGTAGCTTCCCTACCGATGCAAATCTTGTGTTTGAAATGCTTGTGTGGCTGTTCTGAAACTGGGCTACATTCAGACATGAGAAATGACATTATTCAAAGGGTCTGAAAAGGTACCATGAGGAGTATTAACCCCTGGAAGATGTCAGGGGAGACCCTCGAGGAGTAGTTACTCTCTGAGAAATGTGGACAGCGGTATAATGTCCATTAGCGGGCTAAAGATTGAGAGCAGAGTATTAATGCTGACCATGGCTCCTGGCACACAGAAATTCTGCACATAATATGGAAGGTGGCACCATCTCTTGAGCCATAACTTCCTCTTTAAATAGGAAGCTATTTTAAACCATCCATCAAGTAGTCTAGTTTTCTCATGCTTAGAGAACTGAGCTTTAGTTCAGCAGGAGCTCATCGCTGTTTTATCACAATGTGAGTTGTAATAGATTGACTTGTGTGGGTTCCCGCCCACCCGACCTCTCACAGTTGTTCTAAATCTGGTTTTATAAGCTAGATCAGGTTATGCTATGTGCCCAGCAGAGAATGAAGCATTTATAAATATGGACATTTATAAACAAATCCCTGCCAAGCCTGCTTTTGTTTCTAGAAAGCTCTGGGACATAAAGAATTGCAATGGAAAATAGGGAGTGCATGAATAGAATGCCAGTTCTTCACCTAGTGTGAGCAGCTATTCAACCCTTCAAAGCAGGGAGCAAGGAACCAGATGTTGGTCTACAACTTCCACCATCCTTGATCTTTCTGACTGTAGCTGATGGGAGTTGTAGTCCAACTTAGGTAGGTTTGCCTAAATGTCCCAATCCACACTTTGCAAAACAATCAAAATCTGAAACACGGCCATCTTTTTAAACAAGTGCTTCTCTGAATTTTGCAATACAGTTCCCTAGCCAAGGTTATGCTTTCAAAATAGGTAATGTTGCTCACTACTTTGGAGTGTTTTTTTATTATGACTATGAACAAATAAAACAAATAATCCAAGTCTCCACAATACAACCCTTACTCCTTTTCCCTTTCCCTTCTCTTTTTCTACCTTAAAGTTCTACATCTGCAATGGGGGGGGGGGAATTCAACAGATGGTAAAAGGCCTTGTGTATAATCTTGCAATTTCCAGGGAGTCTGTGTTCTAAAATGCTTTTCAGTGCGGCTCTTGTTCACTCGGTATTTAAATAATTTACAATTTTAAAAAGCACCTGAGGGGCCAGAGAATGATCTGACAGCCTTTGTTTGCTGTTGCTGTGAAAAAGTGATGCAGATTCCAGCCTGGGTGGGAGATGGCATGAAAGCCCCCGATAAGCTGTTCTCAGAAGCAGCATATAAGTATACTAAATAGTACAGATGCCAAGGCCATATTAAAGGAAATAGGCCCAGATGGTCTCAGGGAGGAGAGAAGAGTCCTATTTCTTGAATCTGAGTTTAATTAAGAGACTGCACCAAGCTAGTAGGATACAATTACTTGATGCGAACAGCTTTGAAGTGAATGGGACTGTTGGTGCAAGCTGCCTTAGGGTGGAGCCACAGAGCATTCTCTCTGCATGCTCTCTAGCAGACTCATCTGGGATATATGAACAAGCAGCTGGAAAATGGCAAGTCAGAGCCATAATACAGCTCTCTTGGAATAAGCGTACACACACACACACACACACACACACACACACACAAAGAGACATACACATCATCTGTTTAGCTGCCATACCACATAGACTTCTGTGGTGGTTCACTTTGAAGTGATTTCAAAGCTGTCCTTTAATGCTCTTTTTCTGTTTAAAGTGGTGCAGGAGACCCAGGAGTGCACGTTTTATCCAAAGCTGTAAATAAGCAAGGAAGAGTAAAAAAAAAAAACCAACAACAACAACCAAAAAACCCATGTATGTACACGCATGCACACGCACATGAATTCTGTGCCCTGTATAAATTTGACCAGTAATCTTTTTTTACTACTCGAGAGGAACTTTATAGGAACAGGCTGTGGACAAAAGCCCCATTACCCTGATTGCCCAAAGTCCCCCCACTGAGATCCCACCAGGCATTTTCCATCCACTGTTTCTCTTTGATAGCCGTAAAGTTTTGTCAAGATGCTGAATCATGTGCTCATAGTAACTTTCTGCACTTATGCAGCCCAAGGAACTGTGAAAAACAGTCCTGTTAATCAGTGCCGTGTTTCTATAATGGGCAGAATAAGCCCCAGGCAAAGCTGTAGGGCTAAGATAGTGTTCAAATTTACCTTTGGAGAAGCTTAGAAGCTTTAAACCTGCTACACACAACCTTTTCCCATTTGCTTTCTATTGTGGGTGTTCTTCCGAGGAACAAAAACCTGAACCTGCCAGTGCAGTTTATACTGCGAGCAACACAATGCGTTTAAGGGTCCTGTTTGACCTTCAGGCTGCAGTGGGTAACCAAATGTTTGAATGGTCCCTTTAAAATAAATAAAGATATTGGCTCATAAAAATTAGCTTGTTGGGTACGAATTTCAGTCCTTCTATGAATTAACAGTAGAACTCAAATTACTAGGGGGGGCAGAGGAGGCACACACCCCTTATTTTTTGTGCTGTATCCTTTAGGTATCGTATTTTACAGTGGGGGTCTCAAATTTCAGCAGCACCCTGGGCAATGCCAAAATTCAGTGCCCTCGCTTCTTGCACCCCACTTTAAATAATAGTTGGGGCACCCGTAATACTCGACGCTCTGTGCTACCAAACCGGCCGTGCTCCCCTAAATCTGGCTCTGATATTATACAGAAGAGCACAAGAAGAGGCCTGCTGGATCAGGCCAAGTGGCCCATCTAGTCCAGCATCCTGTTCTCAACCAGATGCCTTTGGGAAGCCCACAAGTAGGATCTGAGCACAAAAGCGCCCTCCTGCAGTTTCTGGCAAGTGGTCTTCGTATATGTGGGGATGGGCATGAGTCAGATACTAACTAGGGATTAAGGGCTGCAATTTGTGGATTTAATTGAGGGCTCCCCTGCCTCATCGCCTGTAATTGGAACACTTTTATACAAGCAACCCCCACACTTACAGGCAGGAGCGGTTCAGTCCAGAAAATAACTTTGCATCTCGATTTTACTGATTGCATCAACTGGCCTAGAGTCAGCAAAGAACATGATATCTTTTACTAAACCAGCATGCTGTTTTAGCGTGTGCTGCACGCAGCATTGCTCTTCCCCCTCGCGACCCCCCCTGTGGAAATGGCATCTTCGTACCGGGAAGATATACGGTCATTCACGCGAAATGGGACTCTTGGCATATTACTGTTCCTTACTGCTGGGACTCCATGCCCATTACTTTTGCCTGTTCCGTGCAGCCATAAACCTCTATCGCGCTTCCCTTCAAGCATCACAATGGGCCCCTTTATGTCTCCCCGGAGCTGTTTCCCCGGGCATAATGGATAGCCAGCCTCCTGCAACTTCAAAGGTTATCTGACTTGTCTGTCCGCTAATTCTGCCTTTCCTGGTGTTATCGATAGTGTGGGCAGAAAAGAAATGAGTCCCAGGACCAACAAGGCTTTTGCAAGCAATTGCTCTGGTCCTGGGGTATGGAAGTCCACCTGTCCTGACCCTTGGTGCCTCTGTCACCCCCTCCTGCTGCTGGGTGAAAAAGTGCCCTGCATCCCAGTGGGGCGCACTCATTGCACTTTAGACAAATATCTGCAAGGTGTTTTGTTCCCTAAAAGGAGGAGGAGGTAGCAACTCAACAGAGTGATCAGCCCATGCCTGAAGTACAGGGATGAGGAACCAATGACTCTCCAGATGTCATAGGGCTCCACCAATCCAAGCCAACATGGCTAATGGCCAGGGATGGTGGGAATTACTCAATTTCCGCAGGCTCCCCATTTCTGCTGTAGCGTAATAGCTTCAAAGTGCTGCTATGGTGCTACATACAGATACAGGTCGAAAATGTAGTTGTGGTACTCTGAGCCTCCCCCTTTTCTAAATTGGGGGGTGGGGGGCTCAGTTCCTCTGCAATGTTTGCCCCAACTTCAGGCACTTTGGTAGGATTTCAGTGTCCTAAGCACATGCAGCTAGAGATGACGTGATGGTTCACTTGCTTGCAAAATATATCCGCTCAGCAGCAGCTCCTCCCCTACCAGTCTGATGTTTTAAGATGCAAGCTGCCTTGAAACCACAAGAGACTGATGAAGGATGGAACTGCCCTCCTCTATCTACTGTTGCCTTAGAAATGAAAAATGGCTTGCCTGGTGCATGCCATTAATTTGTGGAATTCGGTGCTACTAGGTGTAGCCATGGCCTCTAGCTTAGTTTCAAACAAATCAGTGGAGGGGAGGCCTAGTATCAGTAGATACTAGTCATGATGGATATATGCTCTTGCCTTTGTGCCCTGTGTTGCGGCTGCCCAGAGGCATCTGTTTGGTCACTGTACAAGACAGGATGCTGGCCCAGGTGGGCCATTGGTCTGTTCTTAAATGCTTGCAAGGAAAGGGTCCTGTGTGCCATGTTGTGTTGGACTGGAGTCCTCTCCACCAGCAGAGTAGGTCTGCACTCAAGTAAATGCTCCAGCCTGTCTCTTTCGGCATGTGGGCTCTGCCCACTTGTCGTCATCTGTGGCAGGTCCCCTTTGTTCTGATGGTGCAGCACCATAGATGGGCCGACTGAACAGGAGCCAATCACAGTTATTCAGGACTGGAGTATCATAACTTTAGGTGCTGGCATGGCAGGGCGATGGGCCAGGGTCCACAAAAAAGGGGGATTTCTATAAGGAGTCTTGGGTGGAGCTGCCCTAAATCCTCCACTCCACTTCAGGGGCCCGAGGCTAGCTGCCTTTCGCCCATGCTGCAGACAGTGGCCCACTGGAATGGCCCACACCGAGGTAGGCCACACCTAACACCCCCAAAACTCCCTGTCAGCTCCCAGTCAGTGGGCTGGGTGTGTGAGAGAGGCATTGGTCAGCAAGTGAGCTGTCTGATATTAGGATCCTTGTCCCAATGCCTCACCCAAACCTCCACTATTATTCTAGTGAATAAAAAGTTGTGGCCATGTTTTAGCCTAGCCCTGGTCTCTGTGTGTCGTCTTTTGCTCCCATAAGCTCGTGTCCCTATGCCTTGGGGGCACAAGCCACCTTGGACAGATTAGAAAGGCAATGTAAATTGGAGGAAGGAAGTTACTGGGATGAGAAGGGCAAAGAAGGCAAGAAATGAGAGTGTGCTGAATGTAGGCTCAAGCTAACTGTATGGTTGATGGAGCACTGGAACAGGTTGCCAAGAAAAGAGAGAGACAGACAGAGAGAGAGAGAGAGAGAGAGAGAGAGAGAGAGAGAGAGAGAGAGAGAGTGTCTGTGTAATTTTCATCACCTTGTATCATTAAGAGCAAATTGGATGAACACTTGACTAGATTAATTGAGATGGACTCCCTCCATGAGGCAGGAGTTTATTCCAGCAAGGGCTGTTTACCAATTAATGAATCTCTATTTGATTAATCATCTGTTTTTTTTAATAGACCGGTCATATAATTGATTAAATTTATATAAATTTCACACCATGCAAAACCTCAGTATAGGGTTTCGCTTTATGTTTGGGGTTTTTGTTTGTTTTTTTAAAGATACTGAAGTCAGCACAATAATTTATTTATTTCTAACTCTGCAGCTCTCGTCGTAAGAAGGAAACGCCACCATCAATATATTCTTTTTCAGTTCCTGTTCCACTGTAATAATTGCAGCAGTGCACCAGAACCAAAAATAGCCAAAGATATTAAACAGGCATGCTGCTAATGCAAAGCTACATGAAATGAAATGTTCCTGAGTTAAAATCAACCCCTATCAGTGAAGTAACTGGATTGTTAGTTGAATAATAATCTACCTACACTAAACCAGCTGAAGCTTGTAGCTATACTTTGAATCCCTATATCAATTGCCAGAGATTAGGACAGATATGTTTGGGCGTTGATATGTATATATATTGCAGGAAATAAAAACCATTTAGGGATGTTTTCCGCTGCTGCATTTCATGGCACACGAAATACTTCATGATCAAAAATGTTATTTTAAAAAAGGTGATTGGAAAGAGGTGACACGTTTGAAATCTGTTCAATGCCACATTTCTAGAAAAAGAACACTTTGCTCTCCATAATCATGTTGCTCTGTCTCTCTTCTTTTACCTTTCAGACCCGAAGCTCCCGTCACTCACAGGGCTCTCAGCCTGGCCTGGCCGATCAAGCCAAACTCTCCTTTGCTTCTGCCGAGTCTCTGGAAACCATGTCTGAAGCTGAGCTGCCCATTGGGTTTAACAGGATGAACCGGTTCCGGCAAAGCTTGCCTTTGTCCCGTTCCACCAGCCAAACAAAACTCCGGTCTCCAGGTAGGAACTGTTTCTCAAGCATCCCCAGTTAGCAGAGATGTATCCTGATTTTAGACAGATCTACTTGTTGAGAAAGCCGACTTTTGTCACCCTTGTTGTGTCTGTTGTGGGGCTCAGGGGTACCTGCTGTTGAAGCTATTTTGCTCCAGGTACCTTTTGTGGTTGCAGAGGGTAAAAGGTACCAAAAGCCTAAATCTCAACAGGAAGTGATGTGGCCATGACAAGGGACTGGTGTCAATACTCCCCACTTTCAGATCCCCCTCTTCCTGCCCAGTTGAGAAAACAAGGCCCAAAGTGTGGCCTGCCACATGTTTTGTTTTGGTCTGGTGCCATGTTGGAACAGCTCCATGGTTTTCATGGCAGTCATGAAATCCTGAGCCACCCCAGAGCCAGTCGCCTTGGCATGGATGTTGAAGTCCCCCAGAACCATCAGTCTGGGAATCCTCAACACCGCCTCCAAAACTAGCTCTGTCAGTTCATACTTATGGGCAGCCAGATGGGTGGTAAACCAACAGAATCCCTAATATGTCCCGATTGCCCAGTGCCAGGAGCACTAGATACTTTCCCTGCAACTGGACAGAGAGCTTGGAGAGAGAAATTGAATCTCTATAAACCACAGCAACACTCCCTCCCCGATCTTTAAGTCCCACCCTGATGCCGCACCGAAAACCCAGGTGGGCACAACTGGATGAGACCAACTCTGCCCTGCTCACCCACCCAGGTCTCAATGACACAGACCCGATGGCCCTCCTCATCCATAATCAAATCACGAATGAGGGAGCTCTTACTCAGAGCTGACCTGAAATTCAGCAACAGAAGCCGCAGTCCTAAGGGTTGGTTGACAGGACAACCGCAGTTCCCCAGGTTAGAGGCACACAGCCTTTGCTAACTTGATGCCTTCCATCTACAGTGGTCCCTCGACTTACGAACTTAATCTGTTCCGAATGCGCGTTCGTAGGTCAAAAAGTTCGGAAGTCAAAACACGGCTTCCCATAGGAACAAAAATTCAGAAAAATTCATAAGTTGAAAAAACTGCATGTAAAAATTTGTTACTCAAAAAAGCCGCATTTAAAGCTGCCAATGGTTTCCGTTTGGATGTAGGAAAATTTGTAAGCGTGCGGCCATTTGTCCCGTTCGTAAGTCGAAACCTGCGGATGTTGAGTAATTCATAAGTCGAGGGACCACTGTATTTTGAACTACAAATCCCATGCTGGCTGGGGCTGATAGGAGTTGTAGCCCCCAAACTTTTGGAGGGTACCAGGTTGGTGAAGTTTAGCAGACTGCGTATCTTTGAAAACAACAACAACAGATTTTGAGGTTTTGGCTTCTTTTTAAAAACCTGTGTTTGTGTATAGTTTAATCGCATAGTCTCTGCTGCTATGCATAACTGAAGCTAGTCTTCTTACTGTTCATACCTGGGGTTCCCATTATGTTGCCATGCAGAAGTTGCAACTCCCGTCAGCTCTAGCCAGCTTGTTGAATGGTCAGGGATGCTGGAGGCCAGCCACATCTGGTAGGCAACCCCTGGTCCGTATTTTTATCTTAACCATTTTTATATATGCTACCCAGATAGCTGGCTATGGGGTGGCACGGAAATACCACTGCTACTGCTACTACTATTAGTACTACTCCTTTAGTAATTTACTTGCTTGTTTCTGTTTATATTACAAATTATCGCTCGCTCAACAAATTAACTCAAGGTGGTTGAGGGAGAACATTTCTAAATAAATAAAATAAAATAAAATATTTGGAAAAGCCTGTTCAGGGCTCTTTTTTGAACTGATACCAGCAGGGAATCATGCCTCTAACTACTTCCTTATATACACCCGACCAAATAAAAACCCGATGCCAAGATGTTTATTATCATCAGCACTGCTTTGTGAGTGATCACTGTAATTATTTTTTACGTTTGAGCTGTAACATAATTATCACGGTCTGTGTTCTTGCGTTTTCGTTTTCCTCTGGCCATACTGCTTTTTCTTTATTTTTTGTTCTCTCTCTCTCTCTCTTTACACCAGGGGTGGGGAACCTGTGGCCTTTCAGATATATTGCTAGACTCCTATTCCCATCAGCCCTACCTAGCATGGCTAGTGGTCAGGGATGATGGGAGTTGTAGTCCAACACCAGGTTCTCCGTACCTGCTCTGTTCCCATGTTTATATATGCCCAGCAATATATACCATCCCATGCATCTGAGGAAGTGGGCTCTGGTCCCCAAAAGCCTATTATTAAATCATAATAAATGTGTTAGTCTTTGAGGTGCTACAAGACTCTTTGGGTTGTATCTAATGTTAGTCATACTCAGAGTGGACCCGTTGAAATTAATGGACACCACTAACTTAGAGCTATTAATTGTAATGGGTTCACCCTGAGTAGACCTTGGTTAGGTATAACCCTTTGTTGGTTTTGTGGCAACAGAGTAACACAGTTACTACTCACTCCTTTGGGAATTTTGTTGTTCTTTCTGAAGCAGAATAATAGGATAGGATAGGATAGGATAGGATAGGATAGGATAGGATAGGATAGGATAGGATAGATGTAAGGGACCCAAAGGATCATCTAGTCCAACTCCCTGCAATGCAGGAGTATGCAGCTGTCCCACACAGGGATCAAACTTGCAACCGTGGCATTATGAGCACCACATTTTAACCAGCTGAGCTATCCAGATGTCTGAAGGAGAGATGGGGAAAAGCCCAGTTCTTTAGCAGAAATATCGGAGTTTGGGCACAAGTACTGTCTGCTATCTTCTACAAGTGGCCACTGAATGCACTTTCGAGATGAATGAAACATTTAGTAGCCCCTTCCCCACCCCAAGAGATTTCAGTCGGTGTGGGGTTCACATTTGTGAGTAGATGATTCTCTCGTTCTGACTCTGTGACTCTCTTTCTACTAACACTTTACCACCTGAAGAACAGTCTTGGGCAACCCAAAATCTTTCCATTCTGCTAGCATTAGTTGCTTTGACTGATAATCTGCATTTCTTGACCTGTTTCCTTCCAGTCTCCTCTGTCTCTCACACACACCCTTTCCGCTTTTCCTAGGTGTCCTTTTCCTGCAGTTTGGGGATGAAACGAGACGGGTTCACATCACCCACGAAATCAGCAGCATGGACACTCTGCATGCCCTTATTGTCCACATGTTTCCTCAGAAGCTGACAATGGGCATGCTCAAGTCCCCCAACACTGCCATCCTGATCAAGGACGAATCCCGTAACGTCTTCTATGAGCTGGAGGATGTCAGGTGAGAGCAGTGCCTTGCTGGAGGCACTACTTAAATGCTTGGAGGAAGTGTGACATTGACTACCAAGTAGAGGACTATATCACCAGTCTGCTATTTCCCTTCCTCCTGATACTGTGCTTTTCTTTTCATTCCCGGAGCTCCATTCACCGTGCTTGTATGAAACTTTAAATCAAGAGTGGGCAACTTGCGGCGGCCTTAAGGGCCAAATGAGGCCACTGGCCTAATTTAATTTGGGCATGGGAAGCCTAGAGGAAGGAGGAGGAGGGTGGGAAGAGGTGGGTGAATCCAGTGATGGAAGGAGGAGCGGGAGGAGTAGGGAAGAAGTCCTCTACAAGCATAGAAACATAAGAAGAGTTCATCTGGACCAAAGTTCAACAATTCCAGCATCCTGTTCTCACAGTGGCTAACCAGATGCTCCTATGGGAAACCCAGAAGCAGAGCACAATCACTACAGCATTCTCCCCACCTGTGACTCCAAGCAACTGGCCTTCCTAGCATCCTGTATCAGACAGTGGAAGTAGGCCTTAACCATCATAGCTAGTAGCCATTGATAGATTTATCCTCCATGAATCTGTGCGGCCATCTCTTAAATGTATTTTGAATGGTTACGCATTGTGCAATTGGTATTTACGTTTTGTAAACCACTTGGAAATCATCTGTACATTAAGTGGTACAGTGGTGCCTTGGTTCTCAAACTTAATCTGTTCCGGGAGTCTGTTCGACCCTGGAACCGTTCGAAAACCAAGGCATGGCTTCTGATTGGCTGCAGGAGCTTCCTGCACTCAAGCAGAAGCCGCGTTGGATATTCAGCTTCCGAAAAATGTTTGCAAACTGGAACACTTACTTCCAGGTTTGCAGTGTTTGGGAGCCAATTTGTTTGACAACTAAGCCATTCGGGAACAAAGGTAAAGCAATCTTAAGTCAGTGGCCATCAGTACATCCCGTGGGAGCAAATTTAACATTTTTACTATAAACCACCCAGAGAACCTTTTTCTTTCTTTCTTTCTTTCTTTCTTTCTTTCTTTCTTTCTTTCTTTCTTTCTTTCTTTCTTTCTTTCTTTCTTTCTTTCTTTCTTTCTTTCTAGTGGGCAATATAAGAAATGTAGTTGGCAAATAAGGCTGAAGTCCTAGCCTCACCTAACTGGGAGTTCATCCCATTGAATTCAGTGAGACTTACTTCTGAGCAGATATGGTTAAGATCGCAGTCTGAGTGAGTAAGAGATTGAGCGGAAGGAAGAGATTGAGCAGAAGGAAGGAAGGGGAAAATGTATTATTTGTTATAGAGCTATAAAAATCTTTCAGTAAGATATTCTTTTTCAAAAGTGCTGCGACTAAAGAGAGTCCTGTCACCATCGCATTCAGCAATGGTCTTCTCTTCCTTCCTGCTCAAGGGATTAAGAATACAGGGGACCTGGCTGGCTCAAACTACCTAGCCCAGCATCCGGTCTCCAACAGTGGACAGCTAGACGCCTCTGGGACAGCTAGCTCAGAAACAGGGCGTGAAAGGAACAGACCTCCCTAATTGCTTGCTCCCAGTGCCTACTATTCAGATGTCTACTGCCTCTGAACTTGGAGGCTCTATTTATTTAGTTGTTAGGGCTAATAGACGCTCATAAAACTGTCCTCTGTGAATCTTTTTATAAAGCCATCTAAGCCAGTGGCCATCACCACGCCTTGTGGCAGCCAACCCAGCCTGTTAATTAATGGTGTGCTGTGTGGAGAAGTGCTTCTTTTGTCCGTCCATAATCGACTGCCAGTCAATTTAATTGGGTGACCCCAATTTGCTATTCTGAGAAAGGGAGGGGGGGAAACCACAATTATCTCTGCATTGTGCATAATTGTTGAGACACCTATACCACAGTGCTTCCCTAGTTATTGCTGCTTTATCACCCTCTCCAGAAACCTCTTAGCACGGGGGTGCAGAACCTCTGGCTCATGGGTTGAATGTCACCCTCCAGGCCTCTCGGTCAAGCTCTCAGGGCTGCTCTCAGACCACACTCCTCAGGTGCTTTGCCTGGCCGGATGGTGTCAATGAACTGCGATAATGCCTCTTACTTGCCAGGGCAGAGGATGAAAAGATGGGTGTGTGTGTGTTAGGAGGCGTATAAAAACATCTGGCTTTTGTGCAGATGGAATGCAACTTTTGTCTGCCCCTGCCCACCACAAGCATGCAGCGCTCCCAGAAGATGGTACATGAGGGAACACAGCCCTTAGACCAGGCAAGGGTTTCCCCACCCTGGTCTAACATATCCCATCTAAGCCATTTTAATAGGTCAGAGAGCAGTCACATTTCTGCCCTTGGGTAGACTCTCTGACTGTATATACACACCCCATACCTTTACAGCATGTTTAAAGCACATTCCCCACCCCACCCCAAGAATCCTGGGAACTTTAGTTGACCTGTCACAGAGCTACAATTCCCAGAATCCTTAACAAACGGCCATTTCCAGGATTTAGGGTTGTGCGTGCTTTAAAGGTATGCTCTGGGGCCACAACCCTCACCTCCCGTTTGGAGTCTGGCAGCATCCTCTCTTTAATAAATAAATAAAAATAGTTTATTTGCCACAGCATATATTTCAAACATTTTCATAATCTCTAAAACCATAAAATAACACATCATGTGCTTAAATCTCATTAAAAGGAAGGAATACACTACAGTGGTACCTCGGTTTATGAACACAATTGGTTCCGGAAGTCTGTTCATAAACTGAAGCGTTCATAAACTGAAGCGAACTTTCCCATTGAAAGTAATGGAAAGTGGATTAATCCGTTCCAGACAGTCCGCGGAGTACTTAAACTGAAGTGTTCATAAACTGAAGCAAACTTTCCCATTGAAAGTAATGGAAAAGTGGATTAATCTGTTCCAGACGGGTCCGCAAAGTACTTAAACTGAAATGTTCATAAACTGAAGCATGGGTGTAATTGGTTCCGGAAGTCTGTTCATAAACTGAAGCGTTCATAAACTGAAGCGAACTTTCCCATTGAAAGTAATGGAAAATGAATTAATCCGTTCCAGATGGGTCCGCGGTGTTCATAAACCGAAAATTCAGAAACCGAGGTGTTCATAAACTGAGGTTCCACTGTATATCTGCAACAATTTGAAGGGTTAAAATGTACTCCAAACTATGTTCAAGTACTCCAAACTATGTTACCCACCCCAAACACTACTACCCCATGTGCCTCACTACCTGTGTGTTTAATAAAATTACCCCATACTGTGTAGAAGTTAACATTTTTCTTTTGGCCTCTTGCTACCTACAGTTTCCATGTTAGCTTTTCCAACAAAGCTGTCTGCCAGATTGCTTCATACCACTTATCCAAGCATTCTCTTGATGAGAGTGTTGCGATTTCAGCCCCATACTTAACTAGCAAGTGCACAGAGTCTGTGTGCGAAAGCCAGAAGTGTAATTATGCAGACAAACTCACACATCTAAACCCAACAGCAGGTTACTGCAAAAATTTTTAAAAAAATTCCTAACTATCGAGATGTGTAAATCCTCAATACCAAGGAAAAGGAGGACTCCTACCCAATAGTATCCAGCAGCTGTGGTGTGGGCCAGTGACGTCATCAGGCTGCCTCTGTGCAGTTGTCACTGTTGCCATCATAGTCGTGCATAGTCTGGTGGCCCTTGGGATAATAACCAAGGCTGCCATGCATTTGTTCCATTAATGCCTTTGTTCTTGCAGGGATATCCAGGATAGGAGCATTATCAAAATCTACCGGAAAGAGCCCCTTTATGCTTCCTTCCCCGGATCCCACATCACCAACGGAGACCTGAGGGTAAGAACGGTGGGCTGCAGTAAGGCCACTGAGCTGTTTTTGTCTTCACTGTATGTTAGTGTGGTGGTAGGTGCACCGGGGGGGGGGGGGCAGATTACTAAGGAACATTTCAGCAACGCCTGCCCATTAAACACAATCCAGATGATGGTCACCTTGCAAGCGAAGCCGTTCTGCAGATGCCTGGGATATGTTCTTTTACACTGTCTGTGTCAGGGTTGCCTATCGTTTTTCAGGCCAAGCGTTGTGTTTACCTGTGGTCAAGCCTTTGGGAGCCCCATATAAAAGTGGGTGTGACCAATATATATGTATGTATGTATGTATGTATGTATGTATGTATGTATGTATGTATGTACAGTGGTACCTCGACTTCCGAATGCCTCAACTTCCGAAGGTTTCGACTTCCAAAGTCCGCTAACCCGGAAGTATTTTCACCGTGCGCATGCGCAAAGCGCTTCGACTTCCAAAGGTTTCAACTTCCGAAGAGCGCCGTGGAACGGATCGCCTTCGGAAGTCGAGGTACCACTGTATGTATGTATGTATGTATGTATGTATGTATAACACATTTGGGGGTTTTCTTGCAAGGGGGTGGGTTTCATAAAAAACATTTGGCATCACAATATCACATTGAGAGGCCTATAGAAGCAGTCAATTAAAAAATGAACAATATTTTTGTTTTAAGATTGGCAAATTGGGTTGGGGGAATTGTGGGGCCAGGAAAAACCTTTTTAGCATCCCTATCGCACCAGGAGATTTATGGGAGTAGTGAATAAAAAGTTAAAGCAATACTATATTTGTTCTGCATAATGCATTCACGTTGCAGAATTCAGCTCTCGGTGCAGAATTTGAGGTATCAGATAAGATTAGCGTCACCGATAGGCCTAGTTCACACTGCAATCAAAGTGGTGAACTGGTTCTAGGATTTTACCACTTTGTTCTACAAATGGGAGATTACATTATTTAATGTTCTCTGGGGTATGAAATTCATTCCAGATAGAAATCAGTTAAGCCAGGGAGAATGGTTTTAGTCTAGCCTTTTCTTTGGTAAGCCAAATTTGTACACACCGGGTTTTTCTCACGGGGAGGCATTCTGTACACCCCCTACCCCGCTGCAGTCTGAAGTGGTAGGGTCGGGATGATAGGGATGAGAGGTGAGTCTGGTTTTCATTCAGCTTTATTCTTCCCATCTTTTCCTTGCAACTTTTGACCTGGGCCCCGTGTGTAGAGGAGGGCAGAGTTTATAACATTCTCACTGTCTCTGATCACTTATTCTCCCAGAGAGAGATGGTCTACACTTCCAGGGAGTCCTCTCCCACCCGGCGCCTAAACAGCATGTCACCTGCTTCTCACCTCACCTCTGGATCGCCTCCACCAGTGCTCCAGTCGTCTTCGCCGTCCCGCTCCCGCATGTCCTACAGCGGCGGGCGCCCGCCTTCCTACGCCGGCAGCCCCGTGCACCATGGCGAGCGGCTCTCCAACCTTCCTCCAGCCCAGGGGGTCTCTCCGAGCCCAAGTGCTATCCTGGAACGGCGGGACGTCAAGCCAGACGAAGACATGGCCGGGAAGAACATGGTGCTCGTGAAGAACGAGGGCCTGTACGCCGACCCCTACAGCATGGTGCACGAAGGGCGCCTGAGCATCACGTCCACACAATCCCTGGCTGGGATGGGGGACCCCTTTGCCTACCCAGGGGGCCTCTACAAGCGGGGCTCTGTCCGTTCCCTCAGCACCTACTCAGCTGCTGCCCTGCAGTCTGAACTGGAAGACAGCTTATATAAGCCTAACGCACAGATCTACAGCGACACCTACGGTCCGGGGATGGGCTTCCGCTTGCCCCCTTCATCGCCGCAGAAAATTGCCGACGGCCGGCTGGTAGACGTTCAGCAGAGCCAAAGCCCCCACAGCCCTTACTCAGGGCCCCCAAGCCGTTCCTCTCCAGTCCGCCAGACCTTCCGCAAAGACTCTTGCTCCTCGGTCTTCATGGAAAGCCCTGTCAACAAGCCAAGGAATCCCAGCTCTTCAGGGCCCCCAGAGCTCTTCCCTGGACCTGGGGAACGCCCCCTTTCTGGGTTCAGCTCACCTGTGCCTGCCAAGGATACGGAAACAAGGTAAGATGGGAGGCTGTCGCTTCCTGGTGTCCACCAGTACCGTTCTTAAGGTGGCTGGCACCTCAATAAGTATTTTCTGAGTTTCAACATCAAATGCAGAACCTGCTGCTTTGGAGCAGAATTTGGCACTGTGCAAAATTGCTATTGTCCTGAGAGATTTTGATGAGTTACGTTGGATTTACTGCATGCACAGCGGTACACCTGCTTATTTGACCTCCGTGATTCCCTGCCTTGTTTTTTCTACCCAGATTCCAAAAATTGCCTTTCTTCTTCCTTCCTGACAACCGCACACAATCCTCCTGACTCTAGGCCCCGTGTAACTGCTTTTTCCAGTCTTTCTTTCTCATTGATCCTTCCTTTCTTCAGTTTGCCGCCTCTACTTTCTCCCCTCAAGTGTTCACCTCCTCTAGCTATCCCTCCCCCAAACACCTGCTTTTTAGTTCATTGCCTGCCAGTGGTACATTCAGGTAACTGGGTTAATGGTTTTAATGGTGCAGCAGGGACAGTGTTTGTAAGGCAGCCCTGCTGCATTTGGGGACCCTCTTGTTCATTCTGTTGAGTGGGGGCCCTGGACATCTGCCCCAGAGTTACACCCTGAAGGTACCACTGCTGCTCATGGGGCAATTAAGGGGCAATCAATCACTGATCTCCCAATCACAATAAGTATAATGAGCAGAACCCGCAAACAGGAAACTTTAGAAAGGGCCTTTGTTGAATGAGACTGTCTTCTGGATAAATGCTAAAAGAACCTTAGCTAGCCATGGAGAAAGGCATTGCTGGATAAAATAGCATTGTATTACATGCTTTGTAGCTGCCATTTTAATCCCATTTCCACCTGACTACAGAAAAGCAATATTCTCAGTAGGGCTGGGGAACCAGCAGGGCAGGAGAACCAGCTGCTTTCATCCCAAATAGTTGGAATGGTTGTGTGTATTCCCTGCCACCCTAGCTCTCCATCCATCCCCTTTCTCTTCCACCCTTTGGAACTTGCCGGTGTCTTCCTCCTTCCATTCTCTTTTTTGGGTGCAGGCAGAATTTGTCTTCAGGCAAATTAGATTAGCAAAAGAAAATTGTACCTTATCTGATGTTCAATCTCCCTGTGTCTAAATCTCTATAGCAAGGATGGTTCCTGAGTTGACAGTAGAGTTGTCAGGGGGAATGGTAGGAACAGAGCTCATTAGGATAACCAGAAGATAGAAAGGAAGAAATGATTAGAATCAGCAAGAGAGGGCGGGTTGCGGGGGAGATGGATGGTGGGGGAGAGTGAAAGCCAAGCAGCAGAGAGGTCAAAGGAATGGCAAACACAGACCTGTCAGAAATTAATGTACCAGAAAGTGTGTGATAGAGACATTTCTCCTCGGTACAGAACCTTCAAGGAATGCTGACAGAGGAATGTCTCTGGGATACACATTTTGAGGGAGAGAGTAGTCAAAATAAATCCAAACAACCCGCATTTTCCACCAGATTTGGTGCAAATAGACCTGTTTTATGGGGGGTTTGCCTTCCCCCTTTATGAGGTCAGCCTTATCTTAGGTATGAGGAACCTTTGTCCCTCCTGATATTTCTGAAATACAGCTCACTCAGTGCCTGAGGATTATGGGAACTGTAGTTCAGCAACATCTGGAGGGCAAAGATTCCCCACACCTGTCCTACCTCTTTTTCAAGAGCTATGGCCCCTGAAAAGAAAAGGGCTGGCTGCCTTATCTTGGCCAAGTTGCGCTGACCTCAATCGGATAGGCAGAGTGGTACAACAACCACTCACGTCAACAGGTTGGGGGTTGGCGTTTGATTCTCTTCCAGAATTGAGGGGGGGACCCCCCCCCCCACACACACACCTCAGAAATTGCTTCTTTCCTTTTCTCCACAGCAGCCATTTCAATGGAGGCTTGCTGGAGGCCAGGCTTCCATACAAGGAAAGCAGATTTACAGAACACCCTTGATGCTATGTCCTATTTACCCTGGGTATGGGCTTCCCAAAAGCATCTGGCTAGGTTGCTGTCAAAAACAGGATGCTGAACTGGATGGATTTCAGCAGGGCTGCTCTTAATGTTCTTACATTTCCCATATGTCCTCGGGAAGCTCCAATGTTTTGCTCTGTTGCTCCTCGGTTTTCACTGAATTGTGAAGACGCCCCTCTTCCGGGGGGCATTATGGAGGATGATAAATTGAGTTTGCTCAGGTGCTGCTTTCTTTTTAATGCAGACTTTCCGATGGTTTTCCTGGCATTTTGTTGTTACTTTACTAATATATATTCCGCGGCGGTGAATTTAACGTTTTTGACTTCTTTATATTGTAAGCTGAGAGACAGGCAGGATAGAAGAGTTTATAAAAAAACAGATAATAATTATAAACTAGCATGTTTGCTCATACTGCCACAGCGCTATGCTAGGGACGGGAAACCTGAAGGTTGGGAGCAGAATTTGGACTCCAGGCTTCTTGCTATCACCCTTGAGACTCTCTCCAGGCCTCACACCTTTCCCAGCGATGCCACCCACCAAGATTGCCTTTGCCTTACAACCTCCTTGAGTGTTTTTGCCTAGCTGGAAAGACACTCTGATAATGTGTCTTTCTTGCCTGGATAGAGAATAGAGAGGCATGTGCAAGTGTGAAAAAATTAGCCTACCATACGAAGGTAAAATTCACATGAGTTGCTGCGTCCACTTTTGCCTCTCTTTTTTTTTAAAAAAAAATATATTTTTATTAATTTTCCAATTAAAACCAATTATATCACATTCATTATTTCAAATTATACACATATATATCAATCAAACCGAATGTTATGCCAAATCATCTAGAAAAATTTTTTGGGTTCCCATGCTTCAAGAAATTGGGGATTCCTCGCAACCGTCCACTGCCGTCTTTTTTCTAAAGTTCAAATCGTCTCTCCGAGTTCATAATAATCCAGATCTTTCCCTTACAGTCACATAGATGTTTTCCTCTTTCAACCGATTATTTCCCAGCTGCTGAGATAAATGTCAAACAAAGTTTCACAAATGTTCTTTCTCCTGTGTGAGTTAATCAGTCCAGCCTCCCCATAAATCTTCTTGGTCTGGGGCGTCCCTATTGCGTCGACTCTCAACACGAAGCAGCGCCATCTTAAAAAAACTCAAATCACTTTCGTTTTCTCTCATAGATTAACGATCTTTATAAAATTTACAGCTTTTCCAGGCAGAAGAACCAGACCTCACACCATGCATAGACTCTTGGTAAATTAATGGATCTCCTTGCCCTATAGCTGAACTTAGCTTCAGGTCGCTGCTCCAATTCAAAGTGCGTCATAACTCATAAATCCCCCGAACGCGTCCAGGCACTCCTCCCATCCAACTAGAGGGGGGCTTTTCTCGTCAGCAACTCCTCATCTTCAAAAAATATACTCAATAACAACAGTTTATAAAGTTCAACTCACACAGTCTTTTGCTTCTCTTTCACTCCAAACAAGCCAGGACATCACGTCTGGGAAGGTACGAAGTAACTCATATGAAAAAAAAATAAAAAAGAAAGACTCGCTTCCCTTATCGCTCCGTCCCCATCAATCCTTCTTCCAGATGAAATACAGCCTTTAACTCCTCACCCTCAGCAGCATAGATTTCTCGGCAGTAAACAGCGCTTCTGCCCCTCCTTCTGAAGTATGTCCATAGATTTAAGCCTAATTATCTTCTTTAATCATGGAAATCCCCGCCATGCAGATTAGCGTCTGGGAGTCCTGGCCCTCGTAAGTGCTTCAGCCCAAGCTCCCCCCACTCCATAAACAGTCGGTGTGGGTCTGGGGGCATCGCGGGCCAGCGGCCCCTCTCCGTAACCCCCGGAGAGGGTAGGGGGTTGCCATTTACTCCCCTAGCAACCGCCAAATTCCTTACGAAGGTCAGAGGGATGGAAAACAGGTCCGCCATTCCTGCAGGCGGAAACCGGAACCTGCGTCCACTTTTGCCTCTGGCTAACCCATGGGACCCAGGTGAGCTCCCGTTGCTTGGTTCCAGCTCCTGCCAACCTAGCAGTTCGAAAGCACATCAAAATGCAAGTAGATAAATAGGAACCGCTATAGCGGGAAGGTTAACGGCGTTTCCATGTGCTGCTCTGGTTTGCCAGAAGCGGCTTTGTCATGCTGGCCACATGACCTGGAAGTTATACGCCGGCTCCCTCGGCCAATAATGCGAGATGAGCGCGCAACCCCAGAGTCGGTCACGGCTGGACCTAATGGTCAGGGGTCCCTTTACCTTTACCTAACCCATGATTGGCACGTGCCCCAGAGGATGAAAAAGGTTCTCTATAACTGGACAGAGAGGAAAGAGGGCAAGAAGCTCATGTCTCACCAGGTCCTTTTTCCTCCCCCCCCCCCGACCAAGGGACCGTATGGAAGCCATGGAGAAGCAGATTGCCAGCCTCACAGGACTGGTGCAGAGTGCCCTGATGCGAAGCTCCGACACAGAAAATCCTAGGTAAGAGGCTGGGGCAAGTATTGTATGTTCTTGGTGCTTTCTTATTTTTCTTCATTGACAGAGGAGGCAGGGTAGTCTGTGGATCAGGCATTTCCCTGGTGAGGGTTGGTATAAATATACAGATCCACAGAGATGGGAGCCATTGTGGTATAATGGTTAAAGTGTTCCAGTTTTTGAATGATTTTCGGAAGCCAAATGTCCAGTGCGGCTTCCGCAGCTTCCGATCAGCTGCCAGATGCTCCTGCAGCCAATCAGAAGCCGCACCTTGGAAGTCAAACGTTTTGGAAGTCAAACAGACTTCCAGAATGGATTCCGTTCGAATTCCAAGGCACATCTGTATATCAACTTGCATCACAAAACAGCCCCTAACATTGCCTTCTCTTATCCATGTACTAAAATACTGCTCCTTTCCTCAGTCTCATGATTCTTGTGGTATAAATGCTCCGCCTCTCATATGAAATGCTTTTATTGGAAATATTTATTGACTTGAATTATATCTTCCTGTGTCAATAAGATTAGACTGAATGCAAAAAAAACCCCACCCTTTTATTGTTGACAGCCCTTTCTGCTGATCAGACCGTTTTATCAGTTACTTTTTCCAGGCACCACCCAAAGCAACACACTGGGGAAGGAGGAGAAATTCAACTTTGTTTGCATTTTAATGAGAAACTAACTAACTTGCACTTCTCAAATCAATACATGAACTGAAACACAGCTATCCTTTGAAATTCGCACTTCTCTGAATTTTGTGACACTGTGCGCCAACCTAGCAATATGAACAATAATGCGCGCATTATGGAAAATAACATGCAAGCAGGCATGATATTAAGGGAAACTGCTTACAAAAATGTTTGTATTAGACAAAACTGCATACAAAAAAATATTTATTAGAAAGTCACACTAAAGTGGCAAATAGTTATAAGGCTGTTTTTTCTTTTAAAAAAATTAAATAATAATAATTTGAATTAGTGTGGAAATGTAGAGAACAGAATTTAAGCCTGGAAACATTAGAAACTTGGAAAACCAAAGCTGGTAGACTTTTTTCATCCCTGCAACAGATGCACAATGTTGTTGCCCTGTCGTTCTTCACATCCTCCCCATCATAGCAAGAGTGGGTCTTCCTTTTCTGTGTCTAATCCTTGTTTTTCTTGCAGTGAGAGGACAGAAGGGACTAACGGAGGGACGCCTCCTTCAGCACGTAAGTGAGCATCTGGCTTTGGTGTCCCCAAGGCTGCCTTATCACAAGATAGAGGGGCTTGATATTGGCTCCACTTCTGGATAGAGGTGATGCTGGGATACCCACCCCCTTTGTTATCTCTGAACTTGGCCAAATTGGTACCTTTGCCCAACAAACCTGTTCACCCCCAACAGAAAGCAAACCGCAGACTTTTTGCAATAAGGAAAATCATGGAAAATTCACTGGAGAGTGTATGATAATACTTATTTGACCTGGTGACATAGGGCTTCCACCCAAACAAATGGATGCGCAACTTCCGGCACTGTGGCCATTTTGGGAATGGGCAGAGCATGCGTAGAAGCAACTTCCGGTGCCATTCTGCCCAGTTCCAAAATGGCTGCAGCGCGACTTCCGGTGCCATGCCGTGCCGATCCTGGATTTTTCAATCTGGGAGTTGGCACCTATGGTACTGAGGAAGGATGTAGCTGCTAAGACTTTTGTGTCACTGTTGCACCTGCCCCTTTTCACTCACCCTCTCCTTCCTGCTCCAGGAGCCAAGCTAGAAAACTACGCTGAATTGACGCAGGCATTCAATCTTTTATTATTCACTTAAAACATTTCTATACAGACCACTAGAATGTGATCTCATATCCAGAGAGACTTGCTATTGTCATGCACAAGATAGGGGTGGAAGGGGAAATGAAGGACAGGAACAGGAAAAGTTGGGATGGAGTGAGTTGTGAGATCAACACAATTGTACCATGGAGAATAACCCCACCAGTCCAAACTTGTGGTAAAAATTGAGAGTTGCTCTTGCCCCATTATTCTCTATGGTCGTAGAGTGATGTTGGTCTAGGTCTTGGCATCTCTACAGTGAAAGCCACATATGCTTTGCACTGGGCATTAGAGTATAATTCCAGTTCAATATTGGACTGAAAGCAACTGCAAGTCTCTATTACTCTGGATTGTACAAGTTATGAATCTCTCCTGCTGTCCTTTCAGCCCCCAGCAGAAGCAGCGTTGGGACACCTGTACATGGTCCTCCACCCCCACCCACTTCTGGGACACCGGCTGGGCAGCCCACTGCCATCACCCGTCTACACATGCAGCTGCATCTTCACGACCTGCAGCAGAATGCCAGCGACCTCCGCAACCAACTGCAGCAGCTGAAGAAACTGCAGGTGAGCTGGATTTGGAGAAGGGCTGTGTCTACACTGCCTTTCTATGGGAGTGAAAAAGAAAATAAAAGAAAGTTGGGAATATATTTTATTGGGCGCATCAGGAGGAAATTGCAGCTTTCATTTTAAGAAGGGCAAGTTTCTAGTCTTTATGGTAGGGTAGCCAATGCTGGATGGATCATTGGTCTGATTCTGGAGAAGGCAGATTCCTGCATTCTCATTGGTATTTAAGCTTCATTTCAGTTGGGGATAAAGAGCAAAGTCTCATGTTTCACACTTATAATAATAATAATTTCATTATTTGTACCCCGCCCATCTGACTGGGTTGCCCCAGCCACTCTGGGCAGGTTCCAACAAATACAAAAGCATAATAAAACTTCAAACATTCATATGTCTTCTAAAAGTTGTATAGTTATTTATCTGTTTGACATCTGATAGGACGGCATTCCACAGGGTGGGTGCCACTACGAAGAAGTCCCTCTGCCTGATTCCCTGTAACTTCACTTCTTATAGTGAGGAAACTGCCAGAAGGCCCTTAGGAGGAGGACCTCAGTGTCCGGGCTGAACAATGGGGGTGAAGACACTCCTTCAGGCATACAGGGCCGAAGCTGTTTAGGGCTCCCCCCCCCCAAATAATTTTTATTCATTTTAAAACAACATACAAAAATATACCAAAAAAGAGCAAAAACAGAAAAAAGAAAAAAAGAAAAGTATATAGTACAGTGGTACCTCTACTTACGAATAACTCTACTTACAAATGTTTCTACTTACGAATGGAGCTCCGTCCGGCATCTTGGATGCGGTTTAGATATGATTTTTTCTACTTACGAATTTTTAGATAGGGTTGCTTCTACTTACGCATTTGTTCTCCCAATGCATTCCTATGGGATTTGACTTACAATTTTTTTCGACTTACGAATATGCGTTCGGAACGCATTAAATTCGTAAGTAGAGGTACCACTGTATCTTAATCTTATTTCTTAACTTTGTAGACTTCCTCACATCCCCCTCATTGAGTTCGTTATTATAACTAAATCATGCAATTTTCATTTATCTTAAACACTTCTCAATATTTCTTAAATCATCTAACATTTCTTATATCTTAAAAATTTATCAATAATAATCATTTAAACATTTATCGATACTAAGCGATAACAACATCCTCATCTAACGACTAATCCCCTTTACTTTTATTTTTCTCCAAAGCCAATTTTTCAAACCCTAAAATATCCATACAATCAATTTCAACTTCTTATTCAAATTTAATACATTTAAATCTATTTAAATCTCCAGAAGTTTCAGCAAGCTCCTTATAACAATCCAGGTTCAGACCATCTTTATCAATCCAATTATATCATAATTAGCAACTTTTACCCGACTCCCACTCCACCCATTGCTCTATCCTCTTCATCGCCTGCTGATCCCCCAATTTTTTAACTATTCCCCACTTCTTTCCATTTCCCCTTCCCTTAAATCTTCTTCCCTTTTTTTTAATTCAACACGTTTTGCCCCCAGCATGTCTCCTGCCCCCCCCCTCACTGGGCAGGCAGCATTCCATGCTGGTTCTTCTTTAAGGGACTTTTGGATCAGGCACAGATTTTGTTCCCCCCCTCCCACCGGTGGAACAGAAATCTTTTCTTCTTCTTCCTTTTTAGTTTCAGGGTTCAGGACTGTTAATTCAAGATTCAAGTCTATTCAAGGTTTGAGTCTGCTGATGTTTCTACTTGAATCTTTTCATTCTCCCTTGGGGTTGAAGTTACTCCATTGCGGCTACACATCTCATCTCTCATTTCCAAAATTTGTTCTAAAATTAGTTCCCACAATATCTTCAAAGTCAGATATTTTATCTTCCATCATGCTAATCTTCTCAAATTTCATCCAAATAGCAGAGCAGGAAATGGTGCTTTTTGTAATTCCTGGTCTTCATACATACAGTCCCATCCGATCTGGTCCCAAAACTCACTTTTTAATCTTCTTCATGTTTTACAAATCTTAAATGCATCACTGAGAAAGTCTTTATATATTTTCCAGTCTTATTTATAGCCTCTTTCCAGTGTTGATTGCTCTCAGCCTCCAAAAGGAAAACAAATTCTTTTCTATTGTGATGTCATAATGGCCGATTGCTTGTCCTCCCTTTGACCCGACTCCAGCTTCCAGGAGGGCTTCCCCTTGTCAAAAAGTCAATCTTTTGCAGGGATCTATATACAATTCAACTTTACCCCACTCAGTGGGGGAGATCGACTTCCCTTTTAGATCTCCTTCCCGTGGCCAAATTTCCAAGTTCAAATTTTAAATCTTTCGTTTTCTCATGGTACCCAGTTCATTCAAATCTTATTTTGATAGGAAAAATCCACCACTTGCAGGCTGCCGGCTCAGAGCTTTGCTCCGTGGAGGTAGCGATATGCTCAAAATGGCTCCCGCGACTTACCGGGCAGCGGAGGAGTCGCTTTGGAGCACTGCCAATCTCTCACGTCCCCAGAATGCACGATCTGGGGTTCCTCTGGGGGGTCGCGTCGCTCTAGCGGGTGTCCCCCCCCCTCCACGTAGCAGGGAACCTCGGAGCTCGAGGTTTCCTCGCCGTTTAGCTTGTGCGGTAGACCGGAAGTCCGCTGTTTAGGGCTTTTTTAAAGTTGGCACCAACACTTTGAATTGTGCTTGGAAACATACTGGGAGCCAGCATAGATCCTTTAGGACCGGTGTTATATGGTCCTGGTGGCAGCTCCCAAGCCTTCCTTTTGCAGCGAACTTTGTTCTGACGTCCAAGGAAAAGCAAGCTGCTTGCCTTGAAAACAAAAAGGGAAAAAACAGGGGGGAAACAAACCCAAGCCCAATCCATCTTGCTCTGTTTTCACCCTCCATCTCTTTTCCCTTTTCATTTGGCTTTTATTCTCATTAGCAGCGCTCACCAAAACAAACCCTTCTCGGTGACGGGTTATTTTGGAATATCTGGCACCAAGTGAAAGGCCAGATGGCAGCTGCGCATCCAGAGCCAGCGATCCGATCTTGTCGTCCCCGAGCGTGGGAGGCGCCAGTGTTTTTCCTCGGAGTTGCTTAGCTCCAGAGCTAATTAACAATGACAGCTTGTTGGAAGCGGGAAAGTGGTGAATGGTGCAGAGGGGTGGAAAGGCAAATGGCTCACACTGCCTCATTTCCCCCAGACGCTTCTGAACTTTGGAAAGCATTCCACGTCCGGTCTCTGAGCCTTGCCTTCCTCCGTCATTGTCAATCACGTGCAGAGTGCATTGCTCCACTGGGCTCTGGGAGAGCATCCTGAGATCTTCTCTTCTATGTGCTGCACCCAAAAGGCAGCCTTGCCTTAGGCCAGGTCGCATTAAGAGGTTAACTTGAGTATACGAGAGCCGTAACTTGGGGAGAGAATAATTTCATCTTTCTGGCCTGTTCTTTTGTTGAATGAGAAATATAAATTAATCCATCCAAGTGCAAGAAATCCAAGCTCTTTGGGACAGACAGAAATCCCATGTTCAGAGATAATAGTTTTCATGATTCTGTGTAATAATTGTCAGGGCTTAGCCCTAGCATATATTTCCTTTTTCTAAGTATTATATGGCAGTAGGCAGAGCAATTCCTATGAGCACAATGGAGGGAGAATATATGGGATTCCCCTGGCGTCCTTGTTAATGTGCATTCATGATTATTTGTGCTCATGACAGTATAAGGGCAGTTACCCACAACCCCACTTTCAACCCTGTTTGTGCCTGCAAAAGTTTTGGGGCAGGGCACACTGCTTCATTTCCATTCCATGCATGTCCTGTAACTTCCTGCAGGTATCCTGTAACTGAGAGTCATAGAATTGTAGAGCTCCCACAGAGAAAAGTATGCCAGCTTTTATGGGAACACTGATGGGTTTAGGCGCGTGTTAAACCCTTTCCCTTCTACACACCAGGCTTCTGCCGGCGCAGAGCATCAGTTCTCCTCACAAGGACCTGCTGTTTGCATGCTCAGATTCATTTCCTTGGATCAGAGCAAGTGCCCTTGACATGAAGCCACAAACTTAAAAGGAAATAGATGCACGTTGCAGAGAGCAGCCGGCAGCCCCGTTATCTTCAGCGGCAGATTAGTTGCGCTCTGAATCACCTGATTATTCAGGATGCTCTTCAAGTGTGCTCCCAAAAGGGCTGGAGGAGCTTTCTTTTCATCCTCTTCTTTCCCAGCCTCTGATGCACCATGGCCTCGATGGTTCCTCTAAGCTGCAACTGCTTGTCTTTCTGCAACACCTTGATTTTCTCTCTCCCCACCCTCACCCCCCCCATCCCTGCTTGTCCTTTGCAGCTTCAAAACCAAGAGACGGTGAAGACGATGCTGAGGCGGACAGAGACGGAGATCAGTGTGAGAGTGACAGACACCATGCGCAAGCAGGAGGATCCCCTGCAGCGCCAGCGCACCCTGGTGGAAGAAGAGCGTCTCCGTTACCTCAATGAGGAAGAGCTCATCACCCAACAGCTAAAGTGAGGGTTTTGCAAGGGGATATATGTGGGAATGTTCAGGGAGGCAGGAGGTGATATATTGTTTATTAATATCCTTCCTAACTTGTGCTAGCAAGTTCTTTTACTTAGCAGAGTTTTACATTCCCCTTTTAAATGCACGGCAGAAAGCAGGTTGCAGGCTTGTGTAAGCCTCTCATGATTAGGTTCCTGGTAAGTTCCCTTATATCCCTCTTAAAAGAATAAATACGCCAGAATCTTGTTTAAAGTATATAAAAGAAGTTTACTCACATCATCAGTTCACAGTTGGATCCCTGAAGGCAGATTTAGTTGCAAAGTATATACATGTGGATCTATCCCATATGGGGATAATCCCAGTGTCCTCTGTTGGCTGCCAACAGAGCATTTCTAGCGAAAAAGCTGTTCCAACGACGGAGGAAGTCAAAGAGAGAGTGTGCTGCGTGACTTGCCCTTTTGTTACCTGGACAGGTAAGGTCACGCCCACCTCTAGTCACATGCAAAAGGAAGTATGCCCCAGCCAGGAGAAAACAGGAAGTTTTTGACTGGCTGGACCAAACATTCGCCCGCATATCCACTCTAGGAAAACAAGGAATGTTGTACTTGACTGCTACTTATGTATCACATCCCACAATATATTGTGTATGTGCATGTTTAGGTGTGGGTGTGGGTGCTTCTATTCAGGTGTTTATCGTGGGATTGGTGCTTCTCACACGAGCACTTTTCTTTTTTTGCAGCGTGCACATGACATTGTCACCACAATCCCAGCCTATATCCCCCCTGCCCACCACATTTTAATCCAAATTTGCCCCTTTCAGAGAAAATCGAGGAATTTTAAAGAAAATTATTGCCAGTGACACTTAAACAACCTGCTCAGAGTGTTAAGCCATTGTCTGGAAGCTCCGTATGTCAGAGGAAACAACTCTACGGGCCTAGCTGTGGCATGAATGTAATTTAATAACATACACCACTTTTAGAGTTTTGAAACACAAAAGTGGTTTAGAAACACTTTTAGGTAAATAAATAAAATTTTGTGCACACCTGGAAGAGAAAAAAGTGTCCTTGTATGTGTCCACTGTCTGTGACAAATTGCTCATTCTGCTCAGCAACCTTCCCTGGATAAAATGTAATCTTACTCCCTATAGACTCACTAGTCCCAAATTCCCAATTGAAATACAACTGGGTTTGCCCCCATGAAATCATTAGAATAGAGATTTGAAAGGCTTAGGCTGCGCAACGCACTATACATTGAAAACACATTTGAAGTACAGTCTTCTCTTCAAAGAATTCTGGGCAACACAGTTTACCCCTCACAGAGTTGCAATTCCCAGCAGCCCTGAATAAACTACAGTGCCCAGAATTCTTTGAAGGAGTAAAATGTGCTCCAGATTGTGTACACGGCCATAGTCTTATAAGCCTGGGTGGAAAGGAGAACAAGAAGGGATCTGCCTATCTATGTTATCTGTTTATGCATCTGTCTATCTTGAACATACACAGAGTTTCTGCAGTAACAGTCACCACAAAACAACTCGGGCTTCCTTTAGTTATTAAAATTTAACATGGTTTAAAGGCAGGGGTGGTGGGGTGGGGGGAGGTAAGAAAAATAAAGAGAAAGGAAAGCGGGTAGCAAATCAAATTATTCAGTGCAGCCATCTAAGGCTGCAATCTTACTCACTTAATAGGGATTAAGTCCCCTGGAACTCAGTGAGTTGTCTATTACTTTTACAGTAGCAGATGTGCACCCAATCTAGATCAGGACCAATAAAGGTTTAATCCTTCCCCTGCACCTCCTCCCCCCACCATGTCCCTTCTGCTGCAGTCTGCTGTTTGCTGGGGGGGGGGGAGTCAAGACATAAAAATGCAGGAATAAATTCCTCATACTGAGGGCTCAGCCCAGTTCCTCCCCCACCCCAGGTGCTATTTGCAAAAGTTTTAAAGAGATGGAGATGCATTTGCATTCATGAATAGTATCAGACTGCATGAATGCTTTCTGGATTTTATCGTATTTGATTACCTTGCTGCAATTCACCCTGGTTTCTCAATTGCATTTGTGCAAATGTAATAGCTAGATTAATTGACCAAAATTAAAATGATCAATTGAGTGACTTTTTCTTTAATTGGATTGCAGAGCCTTCTTCTTTATTTAGCAAAGAGAAAGATGCAATTCCACCATAGTGTATAGACATCTTATAGATCCCAAACTGTAGATTCTTTATATAGAAGATAATGAAACAACAGTAGCATATCATATCTTGCTAGAATGGTGCTGTCATTCAACAAATACGGTAACATGAATATATTATAGGGAGAATTACGCAAAAAGTAAGTGCTGTTTAAGTTGAAGAAGCTAAAGACAGACCATGAATAAATGTAGGCTACAACCATTTCAGGAACCTATATACAAAGAGACTAGGGATGTGTCCCTTGTTAATTAGTTCTAAAACTTCATATTTTGATGCCTCTATTTGATATCAATATGGCATAAAGACATTTGGGGGTGGGTGGGACTACTCCTTTACCCCATTATAATTGATTTATGGGGAGCTTCTGGGTTCCATATTGTCCTCCAGCTTCTTTAACACATACCAAACTGCTGAGTGAACTTTCCCATAAATTTGGACCAGTGTGTCATTCATATGTCGATGTCACCCAGCCTCTTGTCTCACAATGTCAACAGAACCTAGGGATTGCAATGGAAACCCCGGGACTGCATGTGGGTGAACAAATCAAAACTTAACCCAGATATGATGAAAATAGCTGTTAGTTTGCAGTGGAGGCAGAGGGTTGTTCAGCTGATCCAGTACTGGAAATCTGGCTGGTGTTGGGTGAGGTTTCATTGAAGGAAGGAAGGGTCATAACTTTGTGATAGAGCATCTGTGTTGTGTACAGAAGGCTCCTGCTTCAGTCACCAGCATCTGCTGGTGGGGATAGGAGAGACTCCCTGTATGATACCTGGAAAGACACTGCCCTTCAGTGGAGACAATATTGAGCTAGATGGACCAGTGGTCTGATTCAATATAATGTACCAACTTCCTATGTTCCTCCTGAACTCTGCTGTTTGCAGCTTGGTGATGAGGGCTAAGAATGCCTTTCACAAGCTTCCAGCTCAGGCATCTCAATGACACATGCTCCAGCCCCACTCCTACCCCTATCCTTTTAGGGTGACTGAGTAAAAATAAAAAATAAAAAGGCAGGGCTCCAATACCTTTAATAGTTTTATAGAAGGGGAACTTCAGCAGATGTACCTTGTTGTCAAGCTGCTGTTAGCCTTTGGGTGGCTAAATATACATTGTCCTACTCTTATTTGGTCTGCTGTTCGTTCCCAGGGCCAAATTAAATTGCTGGTTCTTATCTTAAAGCAAGAAGTGGTGGGGTTAGTTTCATTTAAGGACCACCTCTTCTCTCTGTGTGTCCCCTCCCCCCTTTGCACTTTGCTCAGCGTTTGAGGCGTTGCTTTGGATTACTTGGAGGGCAGCCGACATCTATCAGGAGCAGGGCCTTTTTTGGTTGTGGCACCAGCCCTGTGGAATGCCCTCCCTTGGGAGGCCTGCCTAGCTCCAACATCAAATGCTTTTAGATGCCAAGTTAAAAAAAAAACACTGGCTTTTTAGAAAGCCTTGCAGCTTGTTTCTGAACACGTCCCCTCCCCCCTTTAATCTGCTATTATTTTTGTGTTTTATATATGTGTCTTGTTTTCTATTCTTCTGTTTTTGTTCACGGCTTCATACTTTTTTTATATATATATTTATGATTTTGGTTTTTTTAATGCAATTTGCTTTTGTTCTTGTAATATTCTCAGGTTTCTTTTGAAGATGATGTAACAAAATTTAAAAGCTAGCTGCCCTTCCCCCAAACAAGGTTTCCCTGTACATGTCTCCTCTGATGTCTTCTGCAGTTCAGGTTGCTACAGAGGCTTCATATAGCTGCCTGCAGTCTCCAGCATCTTTACTAGAATCTAATAAGACCCGCTGAACTCTCTGAGAATTACTGCATATGCATACCTGAGAATTTCACAGCACAAGAAGCCACCTTGCCTTTTCTCCCTTCCTGGACTTTGCTGTTTAACCACACTGGTAACCTTTTGGTCTTCAGTGTGCTGTCTTTTTCTAATCTACAGTGCACATGTTATCTGAGCCTGTATTGTAATGGTTTTAAATTACTTCCAGGCTTGCTGAGGGGATTTGACCTTCCTAGCTACACCTTTCGGCTCCTTCATAGCTAATCCCCTCATTTGTGGAGAAATCCTGACTTTTGAAGTTTAAAGTATGGCTGGGTCAGTCTTTCTGGGCAATTTTCTCACACACCAGATTCCGGGCACGGTTTAAGATAAATCAAGAGTCAGTTCAATGGCTAACTATTCCAAAGCACAATCATTTATTGCATCTAAAAATGTTCCTTCCTTGTCATGACTCAAATTTACATTAATCCAGTCAGTTTGAAGGCAGGGGGAAACTGCTTGTTACTTCACCATTTCTATTTCAGTAACCTTCCTGTTTTTTATATTTTTTTATCCTGAATTCTTTTCCCACCCCATAGTGATTCTTTTGTAGCGGGAAAATGTACTAAATGGATCAATGTTCACACACATACCAGTAACATAAGGACCATTCATGCACACACAAGGCACAGTCCAATACAGTTGAGCATGCTTAAACCTTACTCTCACATACCTCCCCTCTGACACATAGGGATGTAAGAATGCCCCCCCCATTCTGCCCCATGTGTGTCTCACGCAGCACTGTTTTCATTCTGCTGCAGTTCATCTTTCACCAAAACCAAGATTATTTCTCACCCTGTCCACTGTGGCAAAATTATTGTAACTTAAAAATATTGCGTCATCATTACAGTATATTCCATCCCATTCATTTCACTGCAGAGAAAACAAAAATGCAAATGAGCAGCAGGAGGAAATGTAATCAATTGCATGTTGTTTGTGGGCTGAAAGCAGCAACAGCCAATGCCGATTGTATTCCCTAGATCGATTTTCATTCCTGACATGGGATGAATAAGCGAGTGTCGGCAAATTTCACTCCCGTTTCCATGTTCGTTGGAATTCCCCAACATTCCTACTCACACATCAATCAGTCTCGCTTGCCGCCAGCGATCGGTTAAATTGCTGTTTACAAGCCTGCATGATGTGACTGTAGAATTAGCTTAACAAAGGTTATATGAACTGGCTGGAGGGAGGAGAGACAACAGGAGGCAAAGGCCAGTAATGAGTAAAGTACTGTTGCCCAGATGTGAGGTCGTCAGGTTGATTTGTTCTCTTTATTTCAGCGGCGCATATCCTGGCTTTTTAAGAGAGTATCCCCACAAAGTGGCTAAAATAGCGCACAAGCTAAACAGTGGCCCATAAACAAGACAGAAACAGCCCTCTAAGCCTCTCTATCTGGCGCTTGAAAAAGTCTTCCCAGGCCACACCCCCTCTTCCCAGGCCACGCCCCTCACCAGCTCTCCTCTTCCTCTTCCTCTAGTGCTTCTGATTGGTTGGAATGCATTCTTGATGCCTCCTGCATACCTGGATGGAGAGATCCAGTGCTTTTTTTTCTATTTAAAAAATATGTTTTAGGGGTACTCTCATTTTCCTACTCCAGCGTTTCTCAACCACTGTTCCGCGGCACACTAGTGTGCCGCGAGACGCTGGCTGGTGTGCAGAGAAGGGCGATTTGCATTGTTACGTGCCTGGCGGCCGCCAATATACAACGCTAACCCACCGGAAAGGAAGCCGGCCGGGTCACGACGCGGGGCGAGCGCAGCTCTCAACAGCCACCACCACGGGAGGGTGGTTTTAGACAAACTTAAAGAAGCTGGCTGGATGAGCTCAACCTGAAACTTGCTGAGCAAAGGATTGTGCTGGCAGAGAAATCAGTGGCTTGTGAAGCCTTATTGCAGGAGATTGCAACCAACACAGCAATTGGCAGTGTTTCTTACAGTCATAATTATATAGTCAATATAGGGCGGCACAGAGTTAAATTGTTTAACTTTTTAAATGGTGGTGTGCCTCATTTTTTTCATGGAACAAGTGTGCCTTGGCCCAAAAAAGGTTGAGAAACACTGTCCTACTCATATTGAAATAATGCCCCTCAATGAGGCCAAACTTAGATTCACAAAATGTTTAGGAGTATGTGTACCCCTGCATCTCTCCAGAAAAGAAAACACTGGAGAGATCTGTATGGTGTGTCTAGAGAAGCCTCTAATTTTCATGTGACCGAAGTGTAGCCTACTGTACAAAGCCATTGATCCACTCAGGCTTTGCCTCTGTCCCCGCATGCAGCCCACTGAAGGTTGACCCTGGAGGAATGCAGCTCTTGGGCTGAAAACAAAACATTTCCTACTCCAGTTTGAAACTTATTAAAACCAGTTCTCTGGTGCCATGTTGCCTTCTTCTTCCATGTTCTTTGAAAGAAGGAAGAATAAGACCACCCCTACCTCTGGGGACAGAGGAGAGAGTCTATTTAGTTTGCATTGAAAGGCAAAACAACTTAATTTCTGCTTTACAGAATGGTATGAGAATTGAAGGGACGCAGGTGGTGCTGTGGGTTAAACCGCAGAGTCTAGGTCGGTGGTTCAAATCCCCGTGACGGGGTGAGCTCCTGTTGTTCGGTCCTTGCTCCTGCCAACCTAGCAGTTCGAAAGCATGTCAAAGTGCAAGTAGATAAATAGGTACTGCTCCGGTGGGAAGGTAAACGGTGTTTCCGTGCGCTGCTCTGGTTCACCAGAAGCGGCTTAGTCATGCTGGCCACATGGTGGCCGAGCTGTACGCCGGCTCCCTCGGCCAGTAAAGCGAGATGAGCGCCACAACCTCAGAGTCGTCCGCAACTGGACCTAATGGTCAGGGGTCCCTTTACCTTTATCTTTTATGAGAATTGAAACATAGATATCCTTCAAAATTTGTACTTTTCTGGATTTTGCAGTGCTGTTCTCCAGCCAAACAGCATTTACAAAAATGCATGCATTAGGAGTAATGTGTTGGTGGAAATGTTTGGGGATATCACTTGTAAAATATGCACTTCAATGAAAATGGCAAATAGAAATGTTTTTATTAGGTGAAATTCTTGCTAAAATGCTGACAATTCCAATGGGTTGTTTAAAAAAAATACTAATTGCTGCATTAAATGTAAAGAACTGGATTTCAGAATGGAAAAATGAGAATCTGGGAGAAAGATCTGTCTCTCCCTACCTGCATCCTTTTCTCACTCTCTGACTTCTGTGTTGGTGTCTTGTGTGTCTGCAGCGACCTGGAGAAATCGGTGGAGAGGATCCAGAAAGATTTGATGCACAATCACCGAATTATCTCCTCGCAAGAGCTGGAGGAGAAATCCCTGGTGCTTAAACAGCTGGGAGATACCTTGACCGAGCTGAAAGGTGAGAGGGGACTGGGAGAGCTCAAATCACTGTGATTGGGTTGGGATTAAAAAAAAAAATGTACTGTTCCATGGGCTGGGAAATGTGTGTACTGTAGTAGTATCTGGCACAGAACATAAGTATGTGAGAATTTATGCTGTCATCTTTTAAAAAAAGAGATGTTTCCAGCCTTCATGATTGCCTGAGAGGTGAATTTAAGGAATGGATAGGTGGTGTGTCTGCAGAAATCTAGATTTTATGTTCTAGGAACAGGGTTTCTGTCATTTGTGTTGATCTGTGTGTGGAGTGCTGGTGAACAAAAGGTCCTTTCTGGTTCGGCCTTCTGGTCATTTCCCACAAAGATGTTGTGGTTCCATATTCTGCATCTCACTGCTCTTTTCTTCCATCTTCGCTTCTGCCACCATTGTGCCAAAACGATGTATAAATTCTATCAAAACCCGAATCTCAGGTTCAGAATTAAATGGATTTCAGGCGAGTTTCTTTTTGTTGTGGTTGTTGAAAAATAAGAAAGTTGTGCCTTAAAACAGTCCAGATTTCCCTTGAGTGCAGAGAGTTGATTTTTCATTTTCCCAGCGCAAGCTTAGTGTTATTTGTCACACGGATTATGAACAGCCTATCTGTAAAAGCGCCAGGAAAGGGTGGCCTTTCCAAGATATTCGTCCTGAGAACCCATGAATCACGATGCTGGCTGAGACCAAAGGTCTGTTGAGCTCAGCAATGCCCACAGCGGCCAGACAGATGCCCCACGAAGCCCACAAGCAGGGCATGATGGAGGCATACACACACACACGGCTCAGCGCCAGCCCCTGAACTCAATGCTCTGCCCCTGAACATGGATGCTTCATTTTAAGTTATTGCATAGCTCGGCCTTCCCCAATTTGGTGCCACACTGATATTCTGGACTACAACTCCCATCAGCCTCTGCCAGTGCTGGCTGAGGCTGATGGGAGCTGTAGTCCAGAACCTCTGGAGGATACTGAGCAGAGGAAGGCCACTGTAGCCAATAGCTGTGGGTGGACCGTGAGGCCCCATCTGCGTTATACCTTGCAGGCATGTCAAACCTGCGGCCCTCCAGATGTTTTGGACTACAATTCCCATCTTCCCCAACCACTGGTCCTGCTAGCTAGGGATCATGGGAGTTGTAGGCCAAAACATCTGGAGGGCCGCAGGTTTGACATGCCTGCTTAGGGGGTGAAGTGGGATGTTCCACTCCTGGTGGAGAGAATTTGGCTGTGCTTCTGTGCTTGATTGGAAATCTATACATGCAAGGGAGTGTTATAATTCTCCTCTTCGCCATTTGGCAGGAGGTTAGACATGATCAGCGTGAAAAGGGAATTCTGTGGAGAGTTGCCACATGATAAATTGGTCTGTATTCATACAGTGTCCATGAATAAAAAGCTCATCCTCCATTTTTATTATTATTTCCATAGCACTGCATTGTGTTGATGCTGCTGCTAATAATCATAATAATCACCATAATAATGTATTGACCACATTTTCATAATGACATATATTCAAAAAGTGGCATTCAGATGTAAAAATCTTATAAAAATATTTCCTTCCTCCTTTTTTCATTCTTCCCATACCACTCAGCGGTGTTGATACTGATGTTATTTATTAATGATGATGATGATGGTGATACATGTATTGATCACTTTTTCATAATGATACTTTCAAAAAGCAACCTGGAAATGTAAAGACACCAAGGAAAATACAATCAAGTATGATAAAAAAAAGTATAGCTAAAATAATTTGTGTTGCCCCAGGCTAGGTTAGCAAGCTTAAGAGTGGCATAGAGCTGCTCTCCCCTCCCCCCCAAAAAGAAGAGTCTTACAGTTAGCTCTGCAGAACATGTGCACACTCCTCATTTGCGTATTCTTTTGTTAGCAAAGCGAGCACCCTTAGCATTTACACACACAGGCAATTGAACATGCACAGAAGTGTGTGCAGATCCCCTGTGTGATGCTTGCCTGCTGGTGTCCTTGTTTGCACTGCTGCTTGCTGCCTGAGCCCATTCCGAAGACTCGGGCTGATCAAATGTGGCAGCTCTTGCATTTTCCTGTGCCCCCTCCGTTCGTATGTAGATAGGCTCTTGGGCTTTCATTTCCCCTTCGCTTTAACCTATGGATGGAGGAACAATTCAATTCAGTCCGCCTTTGAAGGCAAACCCACCGAATCTGCGCTTTCCGAAACAATACGCTAACTCGAAATACAGTCATCCTTTGCAATGTGCGCTCCTCCGAATTCTGGCCAGTGCAGTTCTCAGGCCAGGTAATGTGTGCAAAAATGTATATAGAATCATAGAACTGTAACAGGGGTCGGCAACCTTTTTCAGCCATGGGCTGGTCCACTGTCCACTGGACTATATTTTGGGGGGGGAAACATGAACTAATTCCTATGCCTCACAAATAACCCAGAGATGCATTTTTAATAAAAGCATACATTCTACTCATGTAAAAGCACGCTGATTCCTGGACCTTCCGCGGGCTGGATTTAGAAGGCGATTGGGCTGGATCCAGCCCCCCGGGCCTTAGTTTGCCTACCCGTGGTAGAGATGGAAGGGACCCCTAGGTCCCCCTACGATGCAGGAATCTCAACTAAAGCATCCATGACAGCTAGCCATCCAAGTAGTGTGCATATAACTGCATATATCTGCAATTTCGTGAAGATTTTTTAAATAAATAAATAAAATTGCAAATGTGTGAAAATGTAGAGATTTGAACTTAAGATGGGGGGGAACCTAAATTGATAGACCCTCGTTCTCACTATAGACAAAACAAGACCAAGTTTTACAGTGCAATCCTATTCATGTCTATTCAGAAGTAAGATTAATTGAGTTCAGTGGGGGTTACTTCCAGGTAAGTGGGTATAAAATTGCATCCCCAAACATTCTGAGAGGATCATATTATGGCAAATGTGAAAAGCTAGTATTAAATGGCAGATATCAAAAAAATGTCAAAAAACTTGCCAGATCTTAGCGTTTTCCAGCAAATCTTAAGATTTCAATAGATCCAAGAAGGAGGTTTCAGAGAAAAAAACAGGCATTTACTAAGAAATGTCAATGCTAACAGAATTCCTTTATTAAGTGTCATAATGTTAGTTTCATTTGCACCATTTCCAGGAAAAAGAACCTCTTGGGTGTAAGCGTTCAAAAGCAGATCCACAACACAGAGATTTTGGATGTTTCTTTTTACCAGTGCCTGCCAATATTCAGTAAATTTCTGACATTCAGAACCAACAGAAGCCTGGTGGCGGGGTGGTAAAAGCAATAAAGAAGGGTTGTTACAGTCATATCCTGATAACTTTCATGTTTGAATCAGAGGTCAATTGATGATGACCAGTCTTGACGCCCCCCATGCGACGTGACACATTTTGTATCAGTTTCCTGCGGTTGTTGATGTGCTGGTTTTGCTATCAACGCCATCTCCTCACCCACTCCCCAGTCCCTCCGCCATGCCTGGTGGGAGAGGAATATCGAGGACATTTCAGATTTCATTAATGTTTTAAGTTGCTAGCTCTCATGAAAACATTTTTTATAAAAAAAGATATACCAAATCTCCACAGAGGGCGCAGAGCAGCTGTGGCTTTGCAGCCCCTCTTCACACACATTATTGCAGAACACGCGACTGCTTACCTTGCTTTTGACTGGCTGTGCTGTTGGGAGTGGGGGGGGAGAGAGACGTGGTGGTGGGTGTTGACACAGTGGGTGGGTGGGGTGCAAATGCCATCCCTCCTCTGTGGCCAAGTAACAGTACCGGCCAGAGGAGGCCTCCCTTCTCACTCACCTGAGCCTTGCCATCCCACCCGCCCGCCTGCTTCCCTTCTCGGCTCTGTGCCTCCCTCTCCCGCCCACCCTCAGGTGAAAGCCTTCCTTGGGCCTGCTCTGACCCCCGTGCCTCTCCCTTCCCTCTCTGCCCGTCCCTGGCATTGCAGCTAATTTCCCCAGCCTGCAGAGCAAAATGCGCGTGGTCCTCCGCGTGGAGGTGGAGGCCGTGAAGTTCCTCAAGGAAGAGCCGCACCGGCTGGACGGCCTATTCAAGCGGTGCAAGGCGGTGACGGACACCCTGACGCAAGTCCGCAAGTGAGTGAGCCCCTTCCCGAGCGAGCGGAAGCCCTGCTTTTTTCTCCTGAGACCCAATAGGCCGAGACATAATGTTCTGTCCCCTCCAACATGGCGTCCTGCTAGAGTTTCCTGCAGGTGTACCTGGAAACGCCTGGCATTTTTATTTGTGGTGCCTGCGTCCCTCCGCTTCTTCCAAGGAGCTCAGAGCAGAACACATGGGATTCCTAAATGGGATTTCCAGGTACTGGCCAGGATCGGGCTTGCTTAAGCTTCACGAGCGAAAACGACCTCAGGTGTCACGAGCTCATTCTCCAGGTGATGTAAGTGTGGTGTTTCTTTAAAGCCCCGCCTCCTAATCCCCAAGGCCCCTCCCACTGGCCAGGGCTCCGCTGCCATCATTGCCCCGATTGCCATTGCACCCGCATTTGCTTCTTCCAAACGGCCGCGGCTTCTCTCGTCCTCACTGACCTCCGGGCTCCTCAGCCATCCTTTTATCAATGCTGCTGTTCATGCACCCCTAATGTGCAGTTTCAGAGAACGGCCCTTGTAGGCAAACAGACGCAGCACAGCGTTCGCTGCTATTTGCAGGTGGCAGCCATTTTTGAGCCTGTCGCCCGCACACTTTGACCGTTGACCTTTTTCTCGGCAGGCAAGTAGACGAAGGGGTCTGGGACTCATCCAGTAACCTCCTTAGCCAGTCTCCAAAGAAAGTGGAGCCGGAAAGTGACTTCAGCAGGGGCTTGGATTTTGAATTACCCACCAGCCCCCCGATGAACCTCCACGACCTGACCGCTTCCACAGACAGCCTGGGCACGAGCAGCTACGGGCAGAGCCAAATGCAGAGCCACATGTCCAAGGGCAGCAACCCATCCCGGGGTTCAGAGATGGTTGCTGCCAAGACCCAGACAGGCTCCGAGACCCCCAGCAAGAGGAGCGTGGACAGATCAATGTCTATGGAGGTGAGAGCAGTTTATGATGATAAAGCAGAAGAGACACAAGGTCCTTAAGGCAGTGGTTCCCAACAGGTGGTCCGGGGACCCCCAGGGGTCCGCGAGCTATGCCAGAGGGGTCCGCAAGATGCTATTAGAATAAAAAAATATATTAAATATATTTCGTATGATAACAGATTTTTTGTTTTGGCCGCTTCCTGCATGAGCAGAGTCTAGCGCAAAACTAGAATTAGATAGAGGCAGTAGTTCTGCTGTATGCCGTTAGGTGGCGCTTTACAAACACTACTGTTTTGCAAAGAGGCAGTGTGCGCATTCTAAACGCTCACCTCCCCAAGATGCTTTGCGTGTGTCGGCTTCATTTGTGCGCTACTGCGCAGGTACCCTGTCTTCTACATTCCCCTCCCTCCTCCCTGGCAGGCGCTGCCTCTTTGCAAAACAGTAGTGTTTGTAAACAAAGCGTTGTTTTTCGCGGAAGCTACAGTTCGCGTAGTTAAAAATGGACCGTTGGTTAAAAAGTGGTTCGTTAAAACGACAAAGGCCTACAGATGAAGAGGAAGATAATGCATTTGATGTTCAAGCAAGTAAGTCAATTAATGGGGGTCCTTGTCACAACAGCGGCTTGATGAGGGGTCCTCGAGAAAATTTTGTTGGGAACCCCTGCCTCAAGGAATAGGATGCAGCTCACATCCTGGATTCCCATCAAACACACAGTGGTTCTTCCCAGGTCACAGAAACACAGCATTTCCATATTGCACATTTCTGCTCGGGGAGGGAGGGAGTGATTAAAAGGGGGCACTGCATCTGGAGGTTAGTGGGACAATGGGAGGGGCAAACCTGGTAAGGGCTCATAATGGTGGGGCAAGACCCTTTGTGGGTGTAATAACATAGAAACATTCCAGAACGTTCCAGGGGAGAAGAGCAGGTGAAATGGATAAGGCAATGTGGACGGGTATACTGTGCTGTTGACAAAAAAAAAAAAAAAAGGAAGGGAATGGAATGGGAGCGAGAGGTGAGTGCTAAAATGTGACAGTCTGGAAGTACTCCAGGAGAGGGAATTTGTATGCAAAGCCTACAAAGCCTACAAAGCGCAGGGGTTACATATGTGTATGGCCCCTGTTCCACAGATTGTATACAAACACTAAGTTACAAAACTGAAGAAGACCAAACCGAAACAGTATGAATAACTTGGATCACTGTTTCGCATGTCGTTATAGTTTATAAAGATAAAAACAGATATATTTCGCCCATTGGGATTGGTCGATGTGTTGCCTCTTTTTTTGGTATTTTGTCTCACTGCTCCAAGCAAGTGCAGTCTATCACCAATGTTGACAGCGATCACTTAACCTCTCTTCCGTCCCTTGGCGATCCTCCTCTTTTTCCTGCCTGTGAATTGGAGAGACAGGGTCTTCTCAGTGATAGCCCCTCATTCCTAGTGATTTATGTATGTGATTCAAAGAAAACCTGTAACTGCTTTCACAAAGTAAAAAATAATGTTATGTTACACAAACACAATGCTCCAGTGATCGTAGAGGCCACAACAGATAGAATTTCCTTTCTCTGTAACTCTTAAAGGTATAGAAGCTCTTTCAGGGCTAGACTCCAACCTAGGAATGGAGAACACATGGCCCTCCAGATGTTGTTGGACTACAACTCCCATCATCCCTGCAGAGGCCAATGGAAGCTGGAGTCAAAGATCATCTGGAGGGCGGCAGGTTTCTCATCCCTGCTCCGGCCCTATTGGTCATTTTGTTTCACACCAGTCAAATCTCCCTTCCCTCTTCCATACTCACTATCCTCTCCTTTCCCGAGTCCCTCTCTCCTCAACACTCCTTCCTCTCCACCTAGCTGCTATTTGCCCATATGGTTTTTCTAATACATGTTTGACCCATTACTCCTTTACCTCCTGAGACATCTTCCCAGCCCACAGCCTGCCTCACAAAACTACCCCTGTCCCTAGGACTTATGTGAGACTTTAATCACAGCCAAGCTTAAACAATTTCCTCTTTTGGACTGCAGGCTGTTCTGGCAGCATTGTTCGCTGAGAAGCGGGAATGGTTTCTCACTTACTTCACTTGCCATAGTGCAATGTCTGTGAATATTCCATGCCAGCTCAGTCAATCAGTTAGAAACTTCACTGCCACAAGTTCAGAGGAACAGAACCACCTCCGCAGACAGGGATTGCCCCGTAGCTTGGCCTGGGTCCAGCCTTCCTCTTCTTACTCACTGAACATCAAGGAGAGGGGAAGGTGAATTCCCCCCCCCCTTTCTGACTCTCTAAAAGGTACAGCGCTCCTCCTTCAGTGGTAGCCTCCCTGTTTTTCCATCCTCAAGGTTCAAGGCTCGAGCCTCAGCACTTCCTACTTGAGAAATCAAATGCTCAGTTGCTGTAGAGTCTAGCCTGCCACCCTGGCCTAGAGTAATGAGTGTATCAGTTACCCCAGCCCTGCTTTACAGGCTGCTGAGCGAGACTGGGAGGAAAAGCGAGCAGCCTTGACCCAGTACAGCGCTAAGGATATTAACCGCCTCCTGGAAGAGACCCAAGCTGAGCTTATGAAAGCCATCCCCGACTTGGAGTTTGCGGCCAAGCACAAGCAGACCTCCAGCAGTGGTGGCAGTGGGAGCGCCGCCTCCACCCCAGAGCACAAGCCCTCCAAACCCCAACATGCACAGAAGGCCACCACCAAAATGGACCCCAGCGGCCGCCGCGGATCAGGTAAGGCAGGTGCAGAGTGGTGGGGAGACAGACAGTGTGATGATGCTCTGTGATGGAGAGCAGTCGAGGCAATGAGGGGTCAGCTACAGTCTCCAGGATCCTTTGGGGATTAAAGTGTCTGTTAACAGTGGTATAAACCTGATTCCATCGTATGTTGTGGATGTCACCTCAGTCTCTAATCCTTTGTGGATGAGGTTTATGTATGTTCCTCAAGTCTCTGAGACCTTGTCCTTTATTGCTGCCTCCAGACAGCTGCACGCGGCTTCCAATGCGCGGATCCACCTGGGCAGGTAGACAATGCGCAGCATTGTGTGTGCTGGAGAAAGCTGTGAATTAAATGCATGGCTCCTAACGCTAACTTTGTCAACCTCCCTAGATGAGTTGACGGTGCCCAGATATCGGACTGAGAAGCCCTCCAAGTCTCCTCCCCCACCCCCACCTCGGCGGAGTTTCCCATCCTCCCACGGTCTCACAACCACCCGTACAGGAGAGGTGATCGTCACCAGCAAAAAGGAATCCAGTTTCATGAAGGTATGAATCCCTTATATGTCAGGCCAGAGATATCCAGGGGCTCCTCCAGATGACCTGTCCATTCGGCATTAATTCTGCTTTGCTTTGCACAAAGTTTACACAGCGGTTAGACTTATGTCCAGTCTTCATCCTGACTTGTTTATGGGGCAATTTTATGACAACGAGCATTCAACCTTCATCCACCCTGATTTGCTTGGGAGATGTTTACAAGTCTTTTCCTATTAATCATTCCTTCATCATACAGTTTTAAATGCATTTCCTCATCACTTTCCAAACAACTGAAAGTCTGTTCGTTAGTTTTCAAAGTGGGTTGTATATATAACTATCCTGATGTCATTGTGAGCACAAATCATCATGAATGCGCAATAAAAAGAACATCTTGAGGGGTCCGTACATCCAGTCTTTATTGAGCATTAGTTCTGATTTGTTTGCAGGGTGGTTATATGACAGTGAGCATTCATTCTGTATTCATCCCGATTTACTTGCACGTTTTCCCATTAGTCATTCATTCACCCCACACTTCTCAATATATTTCTCCATCTGTTTCCAAACTGCTCTGGAGAGCCTCTCAATTTTTTAAATTTTTTTTTAAAAAGCAGATGCTATTTTAGGCTGAAATAGCACTTTCATTCACTTCGATTGTGCAAACCTAAATTTCTGGTATGAACGTTAATTCCTCCCATAAAACAGGGAGCACTGTCAGTGAACTAGATTTGTCACGTGCCCTTTCCCCCTTCCTCTTTCCCATTCATCACCTCTCCTTTTGCTTGTTCTTTCAGAAAGCCGAATCAGAAGAGCTGGAGACTCAGAAGCCGCAGGTGAAGCTGAGGAGGACTGTGTCAGAGGTCGCCAGGCCTGCCTCAACGCCCCCCATCATTGCCTCTGCCATCAAAGATGATGACGAGGAAGACCGAATCATTGCAGAGCTCGAGGTAGGCGGGGCATATGTAAGACTTGCAAATGGTCCGCAGAACTGCAGAAGCAGTTTTGGCCCCAGTGTGGCCATTTCCATCCATGTCGTTGAGGTGACTCAGTGGCTGCACTGTGGCCAGACCGATAAAGCCCTGCTCTAGTGGCCTGTGAAGCCAAGAGATGGACTTCCTTTTTTTTTTGTAGGGAGTAGATCAGGCATAGGCAAACTCCGGCCCTACAGATGTTGGGTACTACAGTTCCCATCATCCCTGACCACTGGTCCTGTTAGCTAGGGATGATGGGAATTGTAGTCCCAAACATCTGGAGGGCTGGAGTTTGCCTATGCCTGGAGTAGGTTCTGGAATTATGAGAAATTCAATGAAAAACCCTCCAGAGCAGGGTCTCCTTAAGTGGAGATTCACTTTGTAGGTTATGTTCTGAATGTCAGCAAATGTTTGCATTCCTAAGCATGACTTGTGCTTATAGACATTACACTCAGCCTGGAATCCTGCATTAACCAAATGTGGGACCCCCCCCCCAAAAAAAATTTAAATATCTGGGACGCGCTAACATCTACTCAGAGAACATCTGGTTGATGTTACTAAGAGGTGAGGAACCTCCCACCATCCTTGACTGTTGGTCATGCTGGCTGAGGCTGATGAGAGCTGGAGTCTGTTCTCTGGAGAGCCTCAGGTGCTCAACACCTCCAATAAGAGTTGAACAACCAGGGATTAACTGCTTGTTGTACACTATCCCCAAGGATGGGGGGGATCTGCGGCCCTTCAGATGTTGTTAGATTCGACTCCCATCAGCTCCACTCAGCATGGTGAATAGTCAGGGGAGGTGGTGGCTGGAAGGCCACAAACTCCCTCCAGTCCTGTTCAAAACTAAGCCTCATTAATGAAAGTATTGCACTATTGACAACACTTATTGTCAGGCATTTTCATTAGGTCCATTATAAGGCTGCTATGGAATGAACAGTCCCTGTTGACTGTGATTGTCTCATCTGATTCATCCCTTCCCATCAACGTCTTGTCTGTAAAAGTTCAGCTTGTGAATTAACACTGTTTGCTGGACTCTCTATCTATTCCTGTGTTGCAGGCGACACCATTCTTTTTTCCAATACATTATTAAAAGCATTTGTGCCCACAGCAGAACTGCATATTTTTGAGACGTAAGTTTTCAAATAACTCAGGATAATTACTAAAGAGTTTAGTGGGGGAGGGTGGGGTTTTTTTTTGAGGGGGTAATGTGTCAATGTAGGGACCCAGGTGGCGCTGTGGTTAAATCACTGAGCCTAGGGCTTGCTGATCAGAAGGTCGGCGGTTCGAATCCCTGTGACGGGGTGAGCTCCCGTTGCTTGGTCCCAGCTCCTACCAACCTAGCAGTTCGAAAGCATGTCAAAGTGCAAGTAGATAATAATAATAATAATAATAATAATAATAATAATAATAATAATAATAATTTATTATTTATTTACCTTCCCGCTACAGCGGGAAGGTAAACGGCGTTTCCATGTGCTGCTTTGGTTTGCCAGAAGCGGCTTTGTCATGCTGGCCACATGACCTGGAAGCTATACGCCGGCTCCCTCGGCCAATAATGCGAGATGAGCGCGCAACCCCAGAGTCGGTCATGACTGGACCTAATGGTCAGGGGTCCCTTTACCTTTACCTTTAACGTGTCAATGTATTTGATCTTTCTAATAACATTCCTCCAGTATATAAAACTCACTTTCTTATGGGATGGCCATATATACATGAAATCTGCACTGACTTAACAATGCCTCCCAAAAGCACAAGATGTATTTCCATGTATGTTCTTTTTACTGGATGAAATATGGTACCATTACAACCATTTATATAAAAAAAAGTTATCTATATAGGTTAATTCTACACAGTTAACATGGCCCTTCTCTACAGATATAAATCCGAAGAGAGTTTGAAATTGACACCTGTAAATCCCTCTCCCATTTATCTTTATCTTTGTAATCTTCAGGCTCAGTCTCCAACATAATTCCATAGAGAAGAGGTTTTTTACGAGTAACGTGACGTATTAGCAGCTGTTCAAATTTTGTCAGATTTCGTGTCACTTAGCTCTCATTGTATTGCCTGAATTTGACTCCTAATTTGTAAAATGCTGGAGGGGAGGGAAACAGGAAGTGATTACATTTTACATTTCATGGCTTTATAAATGACATCTACCTCCCTCCCTCCCACCCAGCTCCACACCCCACAGAAACTTGAAAAAATACATTGTTCTCAGATATCATAGATACCTAATCCGCTTGCCATCTGAAAAATCTTTACAATATAAAAGTGGTGGCAATGGTGTTAATTATTCTCTGTATTTATTCCAAGTTCTAATTAGGGCTTTATATATTCTATTACATTTCGGACTGATTTGGTTTAATTTTCTCAAATCAGTGCCTGCTGGCAGAATATTCATTTCACATTGTTCAGTGTTACCCACTGTTACCTGGGCATCAGCTGAAAATGTCAAAGCCAGCTACACAGCTGTATTGTAGTTTTTGGTTACAGGAAGAACAGCTACAATCCACATTTTGTTTTTGGAGCCAGATAAATTTGAATTGAATTAAGTTCTTTTCTATCCCTTGTGAAATTATTGGAGGTACAGTTAAGGGAACGCCACAGCAATGTCTGTGGTGTTTCATTTTTATCATAGCAATGCTATCCATCCACATGTAGGTTTTTCTGATGCTCACATTTTTAACCCTTCTGTGTCTTGTTTCCCCAAGGATCCAGGTGATTATTTTTTTCCTTAGTGTAGCTACGGCTTTGGATAGTGACATTCCCAAATGCATCTAATTACCTTATTTTTCCATTTAAGAGTATGGTATCCCCCCCCCCCATTTGCTGCTTTGGTTATGTCATCTGAATGTGCATCCCCAGAAATTCAGATTTCCCCTTGATAAACTTTCTTTCCCAAACCGGTATTAAAATATATATATATTATGGTCCTGTCAAAAGTTGCATCCTGTCAAACTTGGGTCTGCAGCTGTTTTTGGACTACAATTCCCACCATCCCTAGCTTGCAGGACCAGTGGTCAGGGATGATGGGAACTGTAGTCCAAAAACAGCTGTAGACCTGAGTTTGGGAAATGCTGTTCTATATGGTTGCTCTTTGAACCATGTGGAGGGAAACACCAATGGGTTTGGAGTGGAGAAATGGGGATACATTCAGATGACAGAACCCTCATTTAATGCATCTCCACTCTTAAGTTCTCTTCTTCCAGTGGATTTGCATTTATAGAGAAAGGGTGTTACGGAACTGTTAAGAATGTAAGCATGCAGTTAGCCATGGGTTACCGTTAGCCAGACCCAGCTTTTGTCAAATGAATTTATCAGCTGCTAAAAAATGTCACTTGAAACTTAACCCAGAACCTGCAGATTTCAGAAATTCACCAGGTTGTTCGTTACTACTGTAAAATGCTTGCAATGTAGTTAGTATATTAGCAATCAACTTGGAATGGTCCCTGAATTAGAGTTTAGAAGCAGTTTATGGGGAAATGCTGCCTCCTGGTGGGCATGCTAAGAACTACACTACCCAACTCATAATTCTGAGTATTATTATTTTAACATATTTTCTGAACCATTGTTATGGTAACAGCCAAGACCTCCAAAGGGGGACTTACAGGCTTGAGACTGAAACCCTTATACACTTTCATTTCAATTTTTTTTAAGCAGAGCTAAGTGTAATATGTAGCAACAAGTGATGGAGCTTGGTGTGATATAGAAATGCAATTCACCTTAGCAAAGCTTGTTAGAATTTAGAATTACTGCAGATCTGGAAGCAAAAATGGCAGTAGATTTGTGGGTGCCAAAAAGGACCCATAGATCAAATTTCTTCCTTTGTCCCCACCCCCCAAACATCACTGGGATGTCTTTTTATCACTAGTCAGTACAATTGGGCCAAGATCATTGGGTGAATGTGAGCTTAAAATCAATAAAGGTTTATGGTTGGTATTTTTTAAACAAACAAACAAACAAGTGTGTGTGTGTGTGTGTGTGTGTGTGTGTGTGTGTTCCTGTTTTGATCTGAAAGGTTTTCACCTACAAGTGAATTTCAAGGTTTCCTGCCCAGCAACATTGAGGGCATTAAATGGGTATATGTTGTTATTTATTACTGTATTCCAATTTCTGTGTGTCATTGTCATTCTGTAGCACAGTATACTGTGTGTTACACAGCTGAAAGTGGGTGTTCTCATAACGGTACATCCCCTGATTTCAGTTTTTCACAAACTACCTCTCTGCAGATCCTTTCTGAAACTGAGGGTATGGCCAAGCCCTTTGGTCAGTTTCCTGGTTGCCAGTTCAACACCACCCCATAAGCTCGTGGTTACCCTCCTTGAGCCAGAATTAGCAATCCACACTATAACGTTTTCTGTCTGTATACAGCCCCTCAAAAAACAAAAAAAAAACCCAAAACAACCACCTTCCATGTTCTGACTTCCTCAGGTATTTCAGAGAAGCTCTTCATTTATTCCTAAGTTCCATTGCGACCAGCTCGCCCCTGCCGCAGACATGTGGCCCAATGGGGCCACCATAGCAGCCGAAGGATGGAAGGTAACACAGCCGTTGCTCGGACGGATCACAACTCCCTTCTTCTCTTCCTTCCCTCTAACTGGCTACCTGCCATAGCACCTCTAACAGGATTCCTCTTCCTTTTCTGCAGCCCCTTGTTAACTCTTCTTTCTCTTTCTCTTTCTCTTTCTCTTTCTCTCTCTCTTCCTCTCCGTCCATTAACCAACTAATGGCTCTTCCCCATGTTACCCACCTGACACAAGTCGTGTGCATTGTGCTGACACAACACGGGATCCAACCAGCACTAACCCTGTGTGACTCTTTCGAAGGGATAGGTGTATTATTTGCTGGGCCTCCCCCCCCCAAGAATGCTGGGAAAGTTTGAACTGGGGCAGAATCGGGAGTGCCGATCACTGTTTAGTTGGGGGTAATTCACTCTTTCTGCTTGCGCTATGATTCCGCCTGCACTTCTAGACAAAGGGATTTCCTGATTGCGATGCATGCCACGCCTTTTGGGCAGAGCCTGGGTGCTTGTTCTCACTGCTCGTTTCCAAGTGCATGGATCCGGGGTGGTGAGGGGGGGGCGGAGAATACCACATTCTTATCTCCCCCAGCTAGAATGCTTCCGTTCTGGTGTTATCTGTGGCTTGAGTCACATCCTACCTTACAATTCTGCGAAATTGGAAAAGTTTTTTTATTACTGTTAGTATGCAATATCTGGAACAGTTCTGGAGATTTGGTTCAGTTTAGAGCAGGGATCCCCAAACTTGGCCCTCCAGCTGTTTTGGGACTACAATGCCCATCATCCCTGACCACTGGTCCTGTTAGCTAGGGATGATGGGAGTTGTAGTCCCAAAACAGCTGGAGGGCCGAGTTTGGGGATGCCTGGTTTAGAGAGAGGGATACCGTTGAGAATTTGCTGATTTCTCTCAAACTGTCTTAGTGGCGCTCCAGGGGGGTTAGGAAGCTGGAGACAGTGATGCCTCTGAATGTCTGTCACTGGAAACCATGGGGTGGGGGGAGTGCTGTTGCGCATGAATCCTGCTTTTGGGTTTCCCACACGTATCTGGCTGGCCCCTGTGAGAACGGGATGCTGGTCTAGATGGGCCATTGGCCTAATTCAGCAGGATCTTCTTATGCCACACCCTCCTCTAGCACAGGATCTTGTGGTTCCCTCCCCACCACCTCAGGCACCTTCAGGAGCTGCAGTAAGTAGAGACCAAATGTTAGGTGAACTGAAGTGGCAGCCAATGAAATTACATTGGCATGGACTGACAGGTGGGTGTTGCTCATGCTCTGGGATCCCATAGCGGAGGACATGTACCTGCAGTTCACATTGGCAGTTGTCCTAGGAGATTTTTATCTATCTTCCCCTTCACTGTTTGTAGCGTGACTGTCGTGCTTGAGCCCTCTGCTCTACAGATAACTTTCCTGGGGTGTGTGCCTGCTCTCTGCTTGTGGTGAGCTGTGGGTTGGATTGTGTGGGCAAAAGTGCTTGTGGGGAGTTGGATTTGCTTTATGTGCAAGGGGTTGGGGTACTTGGCTTCTTAATCACTTCTGACTTTATTTCATTTCTGTGGGCACACCTACTACTTAAGATTACCAGATTTTTTTCAGTGGACGCGGGGACACTTTCCAACTTCCTACTAAATACAGTAGATGGATTTTGTCAGGGGACTGATTTGTTAATCTGGGGGCTGTCCCCGGGAAACAGGGATGTCTGGTAACCTTATACTACATTGCACTACCAGCTTCCTAGGAATCATAGTTTTGCAAGAGAAAATAGAGATCCGCAACAGATATTTCTATCATCTATCTATCTATCTATCTATCTATCTATCTATCTATCATCTACCTACCTATCTATCTTCTACAGTGGTACCTCGACTTACGAACGACTCGACAACTGAATTTTTTGACTTACGAATGGGGGTAATGGCCACGCGCTTACACATGTCTCGACATCCGAAAGAAAACTGCGACGGATTTTTCAACTTATGAATTTTTAGATAGGGTTTCTTCATCTTACGAATTTTTCTGTTTCCAATGCATTCCTATGGGAAAGCGCGTTTGAATTTTTCGACCTACGAAGGTGCCTTCGGAGCAAATTAAATTCGTAAGTCGAGGCACCACTCTATCTATCTATCTATCTATCTATCTATCATCTATCTATCATCTCTATCATCTGTAAACTACAGTTTCTCCAATGTGCTGCCCTCCAGATGTCTTGGACTGTAACTCCCATCAGCCCTTGCCAGCAAGTCCAGTGTTCAGGGGTGATGGGAATTGCACTGTAAAACAAGAGAGTAGCCCAGATGGTCAAACAGGTTGATCCAGGCCCACTATTAAGAACTCATTCGAATATTGCGCCGAGAAGACCGTTGTTAGCTTTTTTTCATCCAGCAAACTCTCCCGCCTCAATAATTCTTGTCTGAATTTTCCCTTAGGAGTCAGGACTCTCAAAACCTCCACCTGATTACAATTCCCACCTCCCTCAGATTACCATTTCTGAGTGGGTGTCCAGCTTGACATTTCCTGAATCTCAGCCAGAAGCTGATAAGGGGGTATGCAACCCTCGGACCCGTTATCACCAATGCACCAGAGGACAGACAGGAGTCATTGGACGGACTATGGTGGAAACGAGGGAGAGCCCAGAGGTCTTGTTGGGAAAGCTGAGCAAGGATGAAAGGAAGCCGAAAGGAGGCCTGTCCAATAAGGCCTCAACATGCAGTCATTCTCTGGCAGCTAAAGTGAAATCTCATAGATATCTGCCTGGAACTGGTCTTATTTGTGACACTGATCATGGGGGAGAAGGAGGCTTGGAAGCATTTGAAAAAACGAAAACTTCACTGGAAGATGAAATTGTTCAACTTGGAGGAGAAGATGCTATATTTGTGAAAGTTGGGGGCAAGCAAGCAAGTAGTCTACAGACAACTGTCCAAGGGATTGGGGCCCATTCAAAACAAAACAAAGCACCTGTTGTCACACTTGAATATAAGACATTTTCTTCACCAATAGAAAGAGGTGATGTGTTCATAGGGTTGGATAAGAGAAGCAACACTGCAGAATCAAAAAACGAAGAAGCCAATCAGAACACAGAAGATGTTCCAATAGCTTTGAAAGGCCCTGGTGTTGCTATTGTACCAATGGCGAGAGGTCATCTGACAGATGCTTCAGAAATGCATTCTCCCTTGCAGCATCCAGAATCCCCTGGGAATAAAGAAGTCATTGGGTATGACGCAGCATCCCTGGCTCCTGTTGGTGCCAGCACAGACAAGGACGAGATAGACACAGGTTTAGAAGACAAGCAAAAGGAAAGCACTTTTCTTGATGATGTGACCGTAAGAAGCCGAGAGATTTGCAAAGACACTTACCAAAGGCTGGACAACCTGGAAGAGACCATCAGAGAACTCGAAATGACTATCGGTGAAATTAGCCGCCAGGCATCTACTGAGCTTATATTTGCTCAAAATCACATTGGGCCTCTGGGCTCAGAAAATGGCAACAACGGAGAATGGAAGGTGGGCGTGCACATGCCCAAATGCAACCATGCCGTTTCGGTGGTTGTGCAGCCCGACTGCCATGATTTAAAACAGTACGAAGCAAGCAACAGCACACCCAAGACTTCTCCAACCGGCTCTAAACCTCCTCTGCTGCCCAAACCTCGGTTCCTGTTGAACGACAACCCACAGGTTCACTTGTTTTAAACATTCCTCTTGTTCTGCTGTACCTCTAGATTCCTCCCTGAAAGTCTTCTCTCCTGTCTGTCCTCTCACGATTCGGCCTGCTCTTAAGAGACAAGGTGTGAACCATCTTAGAGGCTGGGTCTCTGCAAAAGTGTAGATTTAAGTGGAATTTCAAGTCCAGTCTCTCTAGGAAGCCAAACGAGATGCCGTCCACTTGTTTGAGCTACTCTTTCTTTCTGGCTATGATAATGGCATGTCTTAGTCTGATGATTCACTGTTACTTTCTTCATTCTGTTCATGCTTGTTTATTCTTCTTCCTCACCACTGGCACCGAACCTGTCTCTGAAATGTAGGGAAGGCTGTCTCCTAATAGGAACGAAAGTGCAGCATCCTCTTTGCATTTCACTTTGAGCAGTGTGAACTACGAACGCAAACTAGCCGCACAAGGCCTGGTTGTTGAACTGTCATTGCTGTCTTCCAGCCAAGAAATATTGGGGGTGAAAGTGACTTTTTTTTGTAAAGGGGTTTCCAGCAGTGGTTCAACAATCAACCTCTCTCCCCATGGAACTCAGGAAATCGTAGTTCTGTGAGGGGAATAAGGGTCTCCTAACAACTCTGAGCAGTCTTTATTATTCATTCATTCATTCATTCATTCATTCATTCATTCATTCATTCATTGCACTTATATACCACCTTTATCTTCCAAGGATCTCAAGGTAGTGTACATGGTTCCCCTCCCCATTTCATCATCAGAACAACCCTGTGAGGTAGGTTAGACTAAGAAGTGGTGACTGGGCCAAGGTCACCCAGTGAGCTTCATGGTTGAGTCGGGATTCGAACCGTGTGCTCCCAGGTCCAACACACCAACCATTATGCCACACTGGCTCTCTCTCCGTTCACAAACTACAGTACCCAGGATGCTTGGGGGGGTGATTACTTTTGAAAGTGGCATGATACTGCTTTAAAGGTACAATACAGATGGGGCCTCTGGTTAGATTCTTTTTGGTAATAAACCAAAACAAAGCACCACAAACTGGCTAATAAAATAAAAGGGAATTTACTGGGATAATAACTGGACTAAAGACAGACTAAGGACCATTCAAACAAACAAAAAACATGTTACAATGCCATGTGCAGATCAATACTAGTTCTGCCAAAAACATGGAATGAATTATATCACAGTGAACGTTTTAAAAACTGAACTGGATAGAAAATTCTTCAGTTGGTCTTAGGTTGCCACCACCCTGGTGAAGTTTACACAGGTGGATGAAAGAAAGAGGTGGATGAAATGTTCTTCAGTAGGTCACCATGATGAGATAAACCCAGGTGGGCAAAATGAAGGACACTGTACCTTTAACTATGTAACCATGTAATGATTGATTCTACTCACCTGCTATGTATTTAATGCTTGAAGCAAGTTTGAGCATTAGCTGTGCCTGTGAATACTTTCCTATTTTGTGTAAACTGTTTTGTCTGACTGGGTAAGGTATAGCATGTTATTTGTGCTTCATAATTTCTTTGTATTAATATACATTGTAATTTGAGTGTTATTTGTACCATGCAGCCTTTTGAACTGATGAATCTTGTGGCGAAACCTGTTGCATATCCGGAGGACAGTCTTCCTTCTATTCAGTTTTTACAAACTATCTTGAACAATCTTTTTTTATTGGCATCAGGTTGCTGTTCAATGCTCAACCCACTTGTTGAAAGGTTCATTTATTCAGACTTCACTGTTCAACGTTCACTGTGATATAATTCATTCCATGACTTTGGCAGAACTAGTATTGATCTGCACATGGCATTGTAACATGTTTTTGTTTGTTTGAATGGTCTTTAGTCTATCTTTAGTCCAGTTATTATCCCAGTAAATACCCTTTTATTTTTATTAGCCAGTTTGTTGTGGTTTGTTTTGGTTTATTGCCAAATTATCACCACTTTGATACTTTGTATACATTGTCTAGATTCTTTTTGGTGACTTAGGTTTAACCATGAGGCCCCGGAGCAACACCCTTAAAAATGGACTTTAGTGGTGATAATTCACACCCTTGTTAAGTTTCTTTCACACTGCCTTAATGGGTAAATGAGAATCAAGGTTGTTAATTTGGCGAGCGCCTCCCAAAACTTAGCAGCAGTTTCAAAAGCAGAACTCGCAAGAGATGCTTGGCAGCCAGGGTTTAACCTCAGTCTCTGCTAGCCTCAAATTTTGCCAGGAGAAGGATGTTGCCCAGGCAATGAGTAAGAGATGTCCATGTCCATACAAAGCTTAAAAAGAAGCAAAATCTGCATAAGATGACATTTTGGCAGTTCTGGTATGATCAGCAAGGCTTCCTTGGAAGATCAACCAGGGATATAATGGGAAGGCAATCTGCTAGATATCGCTGTCCCAAATTATTTAGGATTTTATACAGCAGCAATAATGTATTGAAAACAGCTGGGCAGCTGATAGGCCTTGTGACTGTCCTCTCTTCAGCTATTGGTTGACATGCTGTGACATCATGGACTGCTCATGAACATCCGAACTGCTTAAAGGGGGAAAGTTTGGTCATAAGATGTTTGCAGTCCCATTCCCCTTGTGATGAAAAAGGGGGGGGGGTTGAGCTGTGTGAAGGGCCGTGATGCACAGGGTGGCAGAGGAGAGAGGCTGTGTACTTTTAATAGGCGACAACTCATGATTAGCAGAGCACTGGAGGTGCAGGCAAAGTGAGACTACAGGGATCCAGGAAAAAAATATGGAAAAGGTGCAAGTCTTGAAAAGGAGTTTGTAGGAGGCTAGGGGTGTGCCTAGATGATCAGAGGAAGAAGATATTGATCCAGGCATGGGGATTAGAGTAGCAGAAGGCCAAGAGATGGTAACTGAAGAAAGAGAGAAAATATTTGATTGTACAAAATGTCTGCTCAGGATCTCTGGGATTGAGCTGGCTAAATAATCATGATAGCCTAATTTGTGCCAGGTGATGTACATTCTTAAAAAGAAAATACTCAGCCAATTATTCACAATCTGTTAACACCAGTTACAGAAGGAATATGGGGAGGGAAAAGAAATTAACCAGTCGAAAAAGATATATAGATACTTTGACAAGTGCCATGTAATGTAGATCATAGCTGCCAAGTTTTCCCTTTTCTCGCGAGGAAGCCTATTCAGCATAATGGAATTTCCCTTAAAAAAAGGGATAACTTGGCAGCTATGATGTAGATGGGCCTTTAATCAATTGCCAGATGTGAAGACTGTTACCAAAATTCAGGAGGGAAAGGTCTCATGAAAGCCTAGCAACACGATGTATGCTATTAAAGAGGCGAAGATTTCCAGGAAGGAAAAAGAAAAGGTGACCTAAATGCCAGAGATAAGAGCTTGAGTGGTGAAACAAGGAGAAAGATGAGAGAACAAGAAATTAAAGGCAGTTTGGAAGAAGAAAAGCAGAGGGGAACTATATGAGAAGAAGTAGTTTGTACTGAATGCAAGAGGGAAGAGACAGACAATTAATGGTGAAGAGATCATGGCAGCAAGAACCTGATGAGATGATGTGCACAGCAAGAGTGAGTGAAGAACAGACGCATAGAGGACAAGCATAAGACATCGGAATATATCTCTCAATATAACAAAAAAGAAGTAGGCCTGCATAGAACATCCTCTGCTTTCAGCAGAATGTATTTGTTTTTAATCTAATTAGGGGTTGGATTAAGAATCATGGAGATCGCCATCAAAGCCATCAGCATGTACTACTACCGTGTTTCCCCTTTTTTAAGACACCGTCTTATAACTTTTTTTCCTCAAAAAACCACATGGTGTCTTATTTTCAGGGGATGCCTTATTTTTATTATGTTTTTATGGTACCTATGTTCCGGGCAGTGGGGCGGCAGGCCTCCTCGGCATGGCCAGGAAGAGGCCAGGCCGCTAGCTCGGTGCTCCGCCCAGTGATGCCTTTGTCTTGGTTTTTTAAATCTTTCTCCCATCCCCCCCCCTGCCAACCACTCCAAGGTTCCTGCTGCTTTATTTGGGGGGGGGGTGTTTCACGAAATAAACGCATGAGGATGAGCAGGGCTGAGGGATCCCGCCCGGCCTTAGACAGGCCACCCGCGCGCCTTCCACCCACCTGCCTCCGGGGAATGCAGGGCCCGGGCAAAGCAGCACCGAGAGCCCCCACGGCCACCGGGAGACGTGACGCGGGCGCCACCCGCACAGCCATCACCCTCGTCACCACGTCCCTTTCATGCCTCTTGCTCAAAGCGAGGCGCGGCATTCACTGCGCTTGGAAGGAGCCGCGTGCCCATGGCTCATGCAGCAAGGGCCCTCCCGACTCCTTCCCAGGCGCCCTTTCTCCTCCTCCTTGCCGGTTCTGGGCGGTGGGGTGGCAGGCAGGCAGAGGCCAGGCCGCTGGCTCAGCGCTCCGCAAGGCGCTGCTAGGCGCTCCGAGCTCTCGGCGCGTCAGAGCGCTCCGCTCTGCAGCCGCCGGTTCCGGGCGCTGGGGAGGCAGGCCTCCTCGCCGGGCGCTCCGGCGGCGCGGAAGGGGCCAGCAGCGCTCCCGCCACCGCCTGTTGCCCCGGTGGCGCGGAAGGGGCCAGCAGCGCTCCCGCC